>NC_053495.1:204936493-205267336 GCF_905171775.1 Rana temporaria | reverse complement strand
AAATGCGTCCAGCGCCATTCACGAACGTCTTACGCAAACGACGTAGAATTTAAATTTCGACGCGGGAACGACGGCCATACTTAACATGGCTTAAGAGAACTAGGGCTCAGCCCTAGTTTTACGCGGCGTAACTCGACGTAAACGACGTAGATTTAGAGCGACGGGCCCGTCGGAACGTTCGTGGATCGCCGTAAGTGTTCATTTGCATATTTTAGGCCGGCCGCAATGGCCTCGCCACCTAGCGGCCGGCCTAGAATTGCATCCTTAAGATCCGACAGTGTAATTCAATTACACATGTCGGATCTTCTGCCTATCTATCGTAAACTGATTCTGTGGATCAGTTCCAAAGATAGAAACAGGGATACGACGGTGTATCCCTTTTGTGGATTACCCCCTTGTATTTTTTGCTTTTATATGTCCTCTGGAGCCCAATATTTGGTTCCTATATTTTTGAGTGCAGCACTTCACTTTTTATTTTTTATCACTATTTATATTCAACACTATTCAATTGTACTTTTTGGGAGTAGCGCGGATTGATCTGTGCCTTTAGGGTTGGCTGTACTGCCTGGTAAGCAGCCTTGCAGAGGGGATCCTAGCCTCTGAGAGCAAAAGAGCGCTCCATATTCCATATTCTATATTCCATATTTTGAGCACAAGCGGTGAAGGAATTTGGAAAATTGCATTGGAATATCTTTTTGGTGTTGTGATTATATCACATTTGACTCTAATACAATTTAAATTTCACTTTTCACTTTGTGTTATCATATTGTATTTAAGTGCCATACCTTTATTATGTTTATCAGTGCCGGGACAAGATCAGCCAGTGCCCAGGGCAAAGATGGCAAATTGCGCCCCCCCCCGCCATTTATTATGTGTGAGCTTATGAAGAGGAGGGGGAGAGAGAGCACAGCCCACACCTCCTCCCGTCTCTCTCCTCCTCTCCATGATGCTTTCAGTGCCGGTCTGACAGAAGTAGTGATTCCGCTGTCACTACTCCTGCCGTCCCTTCTGCCCACCCCTTGTCCCGGGCCTGATGTTTATGTTATACGTGGATTCATTCCATCTAAAGGGGCAGCTACATTTTATATATTTTCAGATTCTATATTTTATAATTAGGCGCCATACACTGGTTTAATATTATTTCACTTTATTAGGAATAAAATTTGCTATAAATAAGATTAATCATCATAAATATCGGGTGCCATGTCCAGACATGTTCCCATAATTTCACAAAGATACATGGTATAAAATATATATATAAAAATAAAGTCAAGCTTTAAAAAATAAATAAAAATACATTCGCTAAGTAAACACATTCAATAAATGAGTATTATAGTTAGGCAGCATTGTGTTACATTAAAAAGGAAAAAATACGTATATCAGAATACCGATCATTGGCTGCATTCGTTTTTTTTTTAGGCTTTTTTCCCTGCAATAGGCGTATGACCTTAATAGAAAGAAAAAGTGCATAAATAAGGCATTTACTGCCACCTGAAAAAGAACCACTGCTCCTAACTGTCCATAGGCACCCAGGTTCATAGGCATGCGCACAGGGTGTGCCGAATGTGCCTTGGCACACCCTAATCTGGGGCTCTATAACCCATCAATCACAGTCTACACGTCAATTACGGGCAGGTTTTTGCACTTGTGTGACTGGTAGGGTGCCGGTCTTCAGGCCCGCCTTAAAAAGTCTTGGGAGGGGGTGGACATGGCCTTCTGGCTTGGTTTGCCCTCTCTCATGGGGTCTCCCTTCGGGGGGAGCCCCACCTAGTACTTGGGTGGGTCTCTTTCGGCTTTAAAAAAAAAAGAATTACGGGGAGGTAATGGGTCCTTCCCAACCCCCAGAATTTTTGGGTGGGTCTCTTTCGGCAGACCCTCCAGAGAAAGGGGTCTGTCTGGTTTCGGCCAGATGGACCAAGTGTAAAGTATCCTTGTCCCCATCTGGAGCCTAATGCCCCGGGGGGATTCAGGGCAAGGCCCTCTGATTTTAGAGGGCTTTTGTACACCCGTTGCGCGTTTTTTGTGTCACCTCTTTATGTTGTGCAAATTTTTTTGGCACCGGGTGAAGTTTTTGAGTGTGCTTCACACGCCATGAGCTTTAAAAAATAAATTACAAAAAATGAATTACGGGGAGGTAATGGGTCCTTGCCAACCCCCAGAATTTTTGGGTGGGTCTCTTTCGGCAGACCCTCCAGAGAAAGGGGTCTGTCTTGTTTCGGCCAGATGGACCAAGCGTAAAGTATCCTTGTCCCCATCTGGAGCCTAATGCCCCCAGGGGGATTCAGGGCAAGGCCCTCTGATTTTAGAGGACTTGTGTACATTCGTTGCATGTTTTTTGTGTCACCTCTTTATGTTGTGCACATTTTTTTGGCACCGGGTGAGGTTTTTGAGTGTGTTTCACACGCCATGAGCTTTTAAAAAAAAAAAATTAATTACGGGGAGGTAATGGGTCCTTGCCAACCCCCAGAATTGTTTTTATATTGTAAAGAATTATAAAAAAAAGAAAGCTGGAGACTGCTTTGTGCTTTTATGTATAGGGCAGAGCTGCATTCCTTTGCAGAGCAGCTGAAACGCGTTGTCATACGAGGACAGGATAATAATTCAGATTGGGGGGGGGGACAGGATCACCAGGTAAACATATTAAGGCTTTCAACAATGAGCATACTGTCAGTGTACACAAAAGTTTGCCAAGGATAGCTTATAATTTTTTTGGCTGGAAAAACACGTCAAGCTGTTCCTAGCGGTGCCCTGGATCTCAACCAGGCTGAGTAATTAGACAGATTCCGTCTGTACTGATATACATGAGTCTTTTTCCACCGCAAAGAGTGGCGTAGGAGGTAAAGTTCAGTGCATTTCCATTTTTCATAAATATGTCCGGTGTGCCGGAATTCCAGCAGGGATGACAGAATTGTAAACAGATCCACCACATGGCTTCATTATTGGTGACCCCTGCAGGGTGGCTAAGGGATGACAGTATAACAGTTTCTTTTTGCACGTGGCCCCCGGATAAAGTTCAGACATTCTGATTTCTCCCAGAGTATTCCGATGAGGCCGGTGGTCTTGGGCTAGTAGGTTGGTCTATCTGGGTAGATTATACCTTCCAGTCTGTGAAAAGAGGAAATCATTAATAGGTGTGGGGGAAAAAAATACCAGTTCTGCCGAAACAAACCCATAAAAAATACGGTAAGTTTTAGGGGTCTAGGTACTTAGGGGTTCATACAATTCAATGACACGATCGTGGGACACCTGCGGACATCGAGTCTATGTGTCCCGGAGCTCGCGGCGGGGGCGCACATGCCACCGGCGCAAAATTCAAAGCAACGTATATATACGTTGCTTTGCGCAGCCGTGCCATTCTGCCGACGTACATGTTTGTGACATGGTCGGCAAGCTGTTAAGGCAAGGATTCTACCTCCCAGAACAGCTTGACGAATCCTAGAAGTGTGTGACAATTTGGAGGCAAAGGGTACCAGATTGTATCTACCTGTGTATGGCCAGCCGGCTAGCTATGTAGAGAATGGTGGCCTAGATATCGAAGGCTGTGAAACCTGTTTCACCGCTGGCTTTACCTTCCTGGAATAAGCTTATTGCAGGAAAGTAAAGCCAGCGGTGAAACAGGTTTCACAGCCTCACAGCAGATTTCGTAGCCTCATTTCTCCTCCACCAAATAAGGGTCTCGCCTCAGTTGCTGCAGGCCTGTGTTCTTGACCTATGGGTAGTTCTCTTCCCCCTACCTTTTGTTACAATAAGAGCCTCTGATCTTCAAAGATGCCCTTTTCACCAGATTGGGGGGTATCTTTGGGAATGTGTGCCCATTTGTAAAGTCAGGTACTAACGTTGGATAAAAAGACCTGGCTTACAATCGTTGTTCCAGTTCATCCCAAAGGTGTTCAGTAGAGTTGAGGTCAGGGCTCTGTGTAGGATACATGAGTTCCTCCACGCCAAACTGGTCACAACACGTCTTTATGGAGCTGGCTTTGTACACAGGGAACAGTCAGTCATGGTGGAACAGAAAAGGGTCCTTACCAAACTGTTACCACAAAGATGGAAGACCTTGGGGGTACTGATGTTGGATGAGAAGATCTGGCTCGCAATCAGCATTTTAATTCATCCCAAAGGTTTTCAGTAGAGTTGAGGTCAGGGCTCTTTGTAGGACACACAAGTTCCTCCACACCAGACTGGTCACACCCATCGGCGTCCGCTCCATAGGGCAAGGGGGGGCAATTGACCCCCCCCCTGGAAAATCGAGAAGGTGTTGAAGAGTCTTGCGGCCATGGGCTGTCTGAGTGTTCCCGGGCCGGATGTCACACAGACACAGCGAGCAGAGTGAAGCTGCCTCCCCCTCCAGTGTTTATGTGTACACAGGGGGAGGGAACCTGCTGTGACCCGGCCGTGCTGATGGCTGATCTGAGGTACTGAATGGGATGGGGGATGGGGAGGTGTGTCTGTGCTGAAGGGGGGGTTTGTGCTGAATGGGGGTCCATCTGTGCTGAATGGGGGGTCTGTGCTGAATGGAGGGGTCTGTGCTGAATGGAGGGATCTGTGCTGAATGGAGGGGTCTGTGCTGAAGGGGAGTCTGTACATTCTCTAGGCTATATTTATATGGGCATGGATTGAAGCTGAATTATCTCAAGAGCTATTTCACACTGCCAACTGCCCGCGTTATCGGTAAAGCGCCGCTAAAAAGTGCCGCTTTACCATCGTTTTAGCTGCGCTATTCGGCCGCTAGTGGGGAGCTTTTAACACCTGCTAGGGTTAAATGAGTATCGCCGCTGCGGAAGCGCCCCCCCCCCCCTGAAAAAAATTCAGTGGACGCCCCTCTTTATGGAGCTGGCTTTCTACACAGGGGACAGTCATGGTGGAACAGAAAAGGCTCTCCACCAAACTGTTACCACAAGGTTGGATGAGCACAAGAAAAGGGTCTGTGGTGCAGGTCTGCATAGAAACCAATCAGCTTCCAGGTATTTTGTCAAAGCTTAATTGAACAAGCTGAAGTTAGGAGCTGATTGGCTACCATGCAGAGTTGCACCAGATACTGGGTGTTCCAGCTTTAGCAACCCCCCCCCCCCGTCTCACCAGTGAGCCCCCTACAAATATTGTATATGGGACTAAATGCAGTCCATACACTTTGATCAGTCAATTTATAACCCACTCAGCATGTGCAAATTCTAAATTTAAAGATAAAATGAGTCTTGTTACCCTGGATGTTGGCATTCGCAGTTCGAAATGTCGCAGCCTCATTCCAGTCTCTGGAAAGTTATATAACGGGACCTCTCTTGGAACGAAGGTGGCAAAAAATCCCAATTTGGCTACCTGTGGAATAAAAATTGACGAGGGTGAGCGAGCAAAACAAATTGTATAAAGTTGTACAAACTTCTAAAATTTCATAATTAATTTGCGTGCATATGCGAACGCATACTTGAGCAGCGCCGCATATGAAAACAGTGTTGAAACCACACATGTGAGGTATCGCCGAGATCGGTAGAGGGAGAGCAATAATTCTAGCCCTAGACCTCCTCTGTAACTCAAAACTTGCAACCTGTAGAATTTTTTTAAATGTCGCCTATGGAGATTTTTAACGGTAAATGTTTGATGCCATTCCACAAGCGGGCGCAACTTTAAAGCGTGACATGTTGGGTATCAATTTACTCGGTGTAACATTATCTTTCACATAATAAAAAAAAATTGGGCTAACTTTACTGTTGTCTTATTTATTTTATTCAAAAAAAGTGTATTTTTTTTAAAACAAAGTGCGCTTTTGCGCAATAACCACCAATTTATTCTCTAGGGTGTTAGAATTTTTTTTATAATGTTTGGGGGTTCTAAGTAATTTTCTAGCAAAAAAATTGTTAGACAAAAGACATATGATTTTTTATTTTTTCAATACATTTTTTTCTATGTAGTCTGTATAGGGAAATGAGAAGCTACTTTGAGATAAGGTCCAAATTAGCGATATTCTAGCAAAATCTACCGTATTTATCGGCGTATACCGAGCACCTTTTTCCCCTTAAAATCAGGGGAAAATCATAGGTGCGCAATATACGCCGATCCCCGCTGTCTCTCCGAGAGCCAAGCCGAGCCGAGTGTACTGCGCACTTGGCTAGGCTCGGCCACGCTCGGCTCCGCCCGCCCGCCGCAGCCTTGAGCCGACCTGAGTGTACTGCGAACTCGGCTAGGCTCGGGTCCACCCGCAGCCATGCGAGAGGAGCCGAGAGAAGCCGAGAGGAGCCGAACACACAGGAAATCCGGCTCCTCTCGGCTCGCGCCAAAATCCAAAAACGAACACCGGACACGCTCACCTGGATGGAGGCCGCAGACGGACACGCTGGACGGAGACGGACACCTGGATGGACACCTCCAAAGACGCAGACGGACCCCGCGCAAGGAAGCAAGGAAGCTGCAGACGGACACCCACAAGGCCGCAGACGGACGCCGGACAAGGCCGCCGATAGACGCAGGGCATAAATTTAAGTTTTCTTTTTTTTCCTTTTTTACCTTGCTAAGCTTGGGGTGCGCGGTATACGCCGGGGCGTGGTATACCCCGATAAATACGGTATTTTGTCTAAATCACTGTAGTACACACTACCGGTACACACTACCGGTATGTGCCATACCGGAATGTTGACACTTACCAGATATGCCACTATGGGTATGGCAACCATCACAACAGCTATCACTGCAATGAGAGCAATAGCATAACCTGGGATAGATCCAGATATACCACTTCCAACAGTTTGTGCTAGATGGGAAAAAATAGAAAAAAAAAAGTTGTGTTAAGTCTTATACAAAGAGACATTTTAAAAAGACCTATTTATGAAAAAAAAAAATACAAAACCGTTTTATATTTTGTTATAAAATTTTGCAAACAGGTAATTTTTCTCCTTCATTGATGTACACTGATGAGGCTGCACTGATAGGCACTGATGGGCACCGAAAGGGTGGCACTAAAAAGGCGGCACTGAGAGGCGGCACAGGTGGGCACTGATCGGCAGCATTGGTGGGCATTGAGAGGTGACACTGAGAGGTGGCACTGATGGGTTGCACGGAAGGGCATTGATAGGTGGCACTGGTGGGCACTGAGAATTGGCACTAATAGGTGGCACTGATCGCTTGCAGTGATGGGCACTGATAGGTGGCAGTGATGGGCACTGATCATCACTGGCAGGTGAGACTGATAGGCAGCACTGCTAGGTGGCACTGATGAGGCACTGACTGGAACCACTGGTGGGCATTGATAGGTGGCAGTGATGGGAACTGATAGGTGGCACTTTATTGCACTTGTGGACACTGGAAGGGGGTACTGACAGGCGGTACTGGTGGGCAGTAATGAGGCTGATGTGCCTCTTCCATTGGGGACCGATGTCCCTTACACAGGAGCCGGTGATCGGCTTTTTTTTTCTCCTCGCGCTATAAAAAGATTACAGAGCTTTGTTTACATCACGTGATCAGCTGTCATTGACTGACAGCTGATCACGCGGTAAGGGGTCGGATCTGTGATCACTCAAGTCTCAGTGACTCGGGTGATCCCAGCGCGCTTGCGGGGGGCGCGCGTGCAAAGAGGAGGACGTCCCGGCATTTGGGGTCCGCACTGTGGCCTGTTATTCGGTTATAGCGCGGATTCCTAGTGGTTAAATTATTGACACCCCAAAAACTGATTCCAAAACGCAATACAATTGTAAGAATTGGGTCACATGGGTGTGAACACCCCATGCAATCCGATTCCGGTGCAGAAAACAAAAACAGAAAAAGACGCCTGCCCATTTTTCGTGCAGTGCGGTGTGAATTGAGCCCATCCAAAATGAATTTGCTCAAATCGCACTGCAAAGAATAGCATGTGATTTCAATAGGAATTGGTGTCTGAATCACAAGCGGTGTCCGGAACCGCATATGTGTGTACCAAGCCTAAGGAAAGCCCACTCCTCGGTTCAGCTTCTACCAGGTACTTGACATAGTCATTTTAATGCTATATGAGATTCTAGTGATCGGGTTAAGATCTAGAATTGGAGAAAACTGCAAAGAGTGGCAACACTTCATTAGGTGGTGCTGCTCTGTGCGGCATTTAGATCTGTCCACCACTGGTGGGAGAAAAGGATGGAGAGGACCGGTGACATTGTGAGCAAAGGCCGCGTACAGACGAGCATACATGTACGATGAAACCGGTCCGCCGGACCGTTTTCACCGTACATGTCTGCTCGGGGATTTCTGTATGGTGGCTGTACTCACCATCATACAGAAATCCGCACGTAAACAATACGCGGGGCGTGTCCGCGCCGTCGCCGTGACGATGACGCGGCGACGTGGGCGGCCCTGCCAGTTTAATGCTTCCACGCATTCGTCGAAGTCATTCGACGCATGCGAGGGATGGCGGGCGCTCGGACATGTACGGTAGGTCTGTACAGACGACCGAACATGTCCGAGCGGGCAGGATTCCAGCGGGCTGTTTTAAAACAAGTCCAGAAATATTTGCCCGCTGGAAAAAGGCCCGGCGGGCAAATGTATGCTGGAATCCTGTCCGCTCGGGCCTACACACGACCGAACATGTCTGCTGAAACTGGTCCGCGGCACATGGAAAAAGGTTTGTACTGTATGGGAGTTTTATTTTTTTATGAGGTACAGGGGTACGTCTATGAGGAGCAGGGATAAACAGCAAAATAAATCCTGAGCCCAATTTTGGGTTTAACTCACTGACAATAACTCCATCATACAATACACTGCTTACTACAAACTGTATCCACATACTGTACATGTTCTAAATGAGGGTGTGGGACAAACCAAAGGGTACCTTGTGTAGTAGTGTTTTGCGATGTTGCACTGGCTACAGTTGTATTGGCAGAAGTTGTGCTTGCTCCCGATACTGCTGTACTCGATCCAAGTGTTGTACTAGATCCAGGTGCTGTACCGGTTCCTGGAGTTGTGCTGGTTCCAGATGTTGTACTGGTGTTTGGTGTTGTACTGGCTTCTGGAGTTGTACTGGATAAAGGAATTGTACTGGCTTCCAGAGTGGTACTGGATCCAAATGTTGTACTGGTTCCTGGAGTTGTACTGGTTCCAGGTATTGTATTGGATCCAGGTGTTGTATTGGACCTGGATGTTGTACTGGCTTCTGGAGTTGTACTGGTTCCTGGAGTTGTACTGGATTGAAGTGTTGTACCGGCTACTGGAGTTGTACTGGGTTCAGGTGTTGTACTAGTTAATGGAGTTGTACTGGATCCAGGTGTTGTACTGGCTCCTGGAGTTGTACTGGATCCAGGTGTTGTACTGGCTCCTGGAGTTGTACTGGATCCAGGTGGTGTACTGGTTCCTGGAGTTGTACTGGATCCAGGTGTTGTACTGGATCCAGGTGTTGTACTGGCTACTGGAGTTGTACTGGATTCAGGTGTTGTACTGGCTCCTGGAGTTGTACTGGATTCAGGTGTTGGACTAGATCCAGGTGTTGTACTGGTTTCTGGAGATGAACTTAATCCAGGTGTTGTGCTGGTTCCTGGAGATATACTGGATCCATGGGTACTGGTTTCTGGAGTGATACTGGATTGAGGTGTTGTACTGGCTGCTGGAGCTGCACTGAATCCAGATGTTGTGCTGGTTTCTGGATTTGTACTGGATCCAGGTGTTGTACTGGCTTTTGGAGTTGTACTAGATCCAGGTGTTGTAGTCGATTCAGGTGTTATACTGGCTTCTGTAGTTGTACTGGATCCAGGTGTTGTACTGGTTCCTGGAGTAGTACTGGATCCGGTTGTTGTTCTGGCTTCTGGAGTTGTACTGGATCCAGGTGTTGTACTGGTTCCTGGAGTTGTACTGGATCCAGGTGTTGTACTAAATCCAGGTGTACTGGTTCCATGTGTTGCACTGGCTTCTGGGGTTGTACTGGATTCATTTGTTGTACTGGTTCCTGGAGTTGTACTGGTTCCTGGAGATGTACTGGATATAGGTGTTGGACTAGATCCAGGTGTTGTACTGGCTCCTGGCATTGTACTGGATCCAGGTGTTGTACTGGTTCCTGGAGATGTACTGGATCCAGGTGTACTGGTTTCTGGTGTTGTACTGGCCTCTGGAGCTGTACTGAATCCAGGTGTTGTAATCGTTCCTGGAGCTGTACTAGATCCAGGTGTTGTACTGGTTTCTGGCATTGTACTAGATCCAGGTGTTGTACTGGCTTCTGGAGTTGTACTGAATCCAGGTGTTGTACTGCTGCCTGGAGTTGTCCTGGATTCATTCGTTGCACTAGTTCCTGGAATTGTACTGGATCCAGGTGTTGTACTGGCTCCGGGAGTTGTACTGGATCCAGGTGTTGTACTGGTTTTTGGAGTTGAACTGGATCCAGGTGTTGTACTGCTGCCTGGAGTTGTCCTGGATTCATTCGTTGCACTAGTTCCTGGAATTGTACTGGATCCAGGTGTTGTACTGGCTCCGGGAGTTGTACTGGATCCAGGTGTTGTACTGGTTTTTGGAGTTGAACTGGATCCAGGTGTTGTACTGGCTTCTGGAGTTGCACTGAATCCAGACGTTGTACTGGATCTGGGGGCTGTACTGGATCCAGATGTTGTACTGGCTCCTGGAGTTGTACTGGATCCAGGTGTTGTACTGGTTTCTGGAGTTGTACTGGATCCAGGCGTTGTACTGGCTTCTGGAGTCGTACTGAATCCAGATGTACTGGATCTGGGGGCTGTACTGGATCCAGGTGTTCTGGCTTCTGGAGTTGTACTGAATCCAGGTGTTGTACTGGTTCCTGGAGATGTACTGGATCCAGGGGTACTGGCTCCTGGAGTTGAACTGGATTGAGGTGTTGTACTGGCTTCTGGAGTTGTACTGGATCCAGGTGTTGTACTGGCTGCTGGAGTTGCACTGGATCCAGGTGTTGTAATCATTCCTGGAGTTGTAGTGGATCCAGGTGTTGGACTAGATCCATGTGTTGTACTGGTTCCTGGAGTTGTACTAAATCCAGATGTACTGGTTCCATGTGTTGTACTAGTTCCTGAAGTTGTACTGGATCCAGGTGTTGTACTGCTGCCTGGAGTTGTACTGGATTCATTTGTTGCACTAGTTCCTGGAATTGTTCTGGATCCAGGTGTTGTACTGGCTCCTGGAGTTGTACTGGATCCAGGTGTTGTATTAGTTCCTGGAGTTGTACTGGATCCAGGTGTTGTACTGGTTTCTGGAGTTGTACTGGATCCAGGTGTTGTACTGGCTTCTGGAGTCGTACTGAATCCAGATGTTGTACTGGATCCAGGGGCTGTACTGGCTCCTGGAGTTGTACTGGATCCATGTGTTGTACTGGTTTCTGGAGTTGTACTGGATACAGGTGTTGTACTGGCTTCTGGAGTCGTACTGAATCCAGATGTTATACTGGATCCGGGGGCTGTACTGGATCCAGGTGTTCTGGCTTCTGGAGTTGTACTGAATCCAGGTGTTGTACTGGTTCCTGTAGATGTACTGGATCCAGGAGTACTGGTTTCTGGAGTTGAACTGGATTGAGGTGTTGTACTGGTTGCTGGAGTTGCACTGGATCCAGGTGTTGTAATCATTCCTGTAGCTGTAGTGGATCCAGGTGTTGGACTAGATCCATGTATTGTACTGGTTCCTGGAGTTGTACTAAATCCAGATGTACTGATTCCATGTGTTGTACTAGTTCCTGGAGTTGTACTGGATCCAGGTGTTGTACTGCCTTCTAGAGTTGTACTGGATCCAGGTGTTGTACTAGATCCAGGTGTTGTACTGGCTTCTGGAGTTGTACTGGA
The DNA here is from genome assembly GCF_905171775.1 of Rana temporaria. NCBI lineage: Eukaryota > Metazoa > Chordata > Amphibia > Anura > Ranidae > Rana > Rana temporaria. The sequence goes on along the minus strand of NC_053495.1, from coordinate 205,255,601 downwards.
TCCAGGTGTTGTACTGCTGCCTGGAGTTGTACTGGATTCATTTGCTGCACTAGTTCCTGGAGTTGTACTGGATCCAGGTGTTGTACTAGTTCCTGGAGTTGTACTGGATCCAGGTGTTGTACTAGTTCCTGGAGTTGTACTGGATCCAGGTGTTGTACTAGTTCCTGGAGTTGTACTGGATCCAGGTGTTATACTGGTTTCTGGAGTTGTACTGGATTCATTTGTTGCACTAGTTCCTGGAATTGTTCTGGATCCAGGTGTTGTACTGGCTCCTGGAGTTGTCCTGGATCCAGGTGTTGTACTGGTTTCTGGAGTTGTACTGGATCCAGGTGTTGAACTTGTTCCTGGAGTTGTACTGGATCCAGGTGTTGTACTGGCTTCTGGAGTCGTACTGAATCCAGATGTTGTACTGTATCCGGGGGCTGTACTGGATCCAGGTGTTGTACTGACTTCTGGAGTTGTACTGAATCCAGGTGTTGTACTAGTTCCTGGAGATGTACTGGATCCAAGGGTACTGGTTTCTGGAGTTGTACTGGATCCAAGTGTTGTACTACTGGCTGGAGTGGTACTGGATCCAGATATACTGGTCCCATGTATTGTACTGGTTTCTGGAGGTGTACTGATTTCATTTGTTGTTCTAGTTCCTGGAGTTGTACTGGATTCAGGTGTTGTACTGGCTTCTGAAGTTGTACTGGATATAGTTGTTGTACTGGCTTCTGGAGTCGTACTGAATACAGATGTTGTACTGGATCCGGGGGCTGTACTGGATTCAAGTGTTGTGCTGGCTTCTGGAGTCATACTGAATGTAGATGTTGTACTGGTTCCTGGAGTTGTACTGGACCCGGGGGCTGAACCGGATCCAGATGTTGCTATGGTTGCTATAGTGGTGGGTGTGGACTCAGCAGCTGTTGTTGCTGTCGTGGTAGTGGTTGGGGATTCCCTACTGGTTGCTATAGTGGTGGTTCTGGACTCAGCAGCTGTTGTTGCTGTCGTGGCAGTGGTTGGAGTTTCACTACTGGTTGCTATAGTGGCGGTTGTTGACTCAGGAGCTGTTGTTGCTGTCATGATAGTGGTTGAAGTTTCGCTACTGGTTGCTATAGTGGTGGCTGTAGACTCGGCAGCTGTTGTTGCTGTCATGGCAGTGGTTGGAGTTTCACTACTAGTTGCTATAGTGGCGGTTGTGGATTCAGGTGTTGTACTGGCTTCTGGAGTTGTACTGGATATAGGTGTTGTACTGGCTTCTGGAGTCGTACTGAATACAGGTGTTGTACTGGATCCGGGGGCTGTACTGGATCCAGGTGTTGTGCTGGCTCCTGGAGTAATACTGAATCCAGGTGTTGTACTGGTTCCTGGAGATGTACTGGATCCAGAGGTACTGGTTTCTGGAGTTGAACTGGATTGAGGTGTTGTACTGGCTTCTGGAGTTGTACTGGATCTAGGTGTTGTACTGGCTGCTGGAGTTGCACTGGATCCAGGTGTTGTAATCATTCCTGGAGCTGTACTGGATCCAGGTGTTGGACTAGATCCATGTGTTGTACTGGTTCCTAAAGTTGTGCTAAATCCAGATGTACTGGTTCCATGTGTTGTATTAGTTCCTGAAGTTGTGCTGGATCCAGGTGTTGTACTGGTTTCTGGAGTTGTACTGGATCCAGGTGTTGTACTGGCTTCTGGAGTCGTATTGAGTGTTGTACTGGATCCAGGGGAACTGGTTTCTGGAATTATAATGGATTGAGGTGCTGTACTGGCTTCTGGAGTTGTACTGGATCCAGGTGTTGTAATTGTTCTTGGAGCTGTACTGGATCCAGGTGTTGGACTTGATCCAGGTGTACTGGTTCCTGGTGTTGTACTGGATCCAGGTGTTGTACTGGCTTCTGGAGTTCTACTGAATTCATTTGTTGTACTAGTTCCTGGAGTTGTACTGGCTTCCTGAGTTGTACTGGATCCAGGTGTTGTACTGACTTCTGGAGTTTTACTGGGTCCAGGTGTTGTACTGGCTTCTGGAGTCATACTGAATCCAGATGTTGTACTGGATCCGGGTGTTGTACTGGACTCGGGGGCTGAACTGGATTTAGGTGTTGTACTGGCTTCTGGAGTTGGACTGGATCCAGGTGTTGTACTGGCTTCTGGAGTCGTACTGAATGTAGATGTTGTACTGGTTCCTGGAGTTGTACTGTATCCGAGGGCTGTACTGGCTCCTGATGTTGCTATGGTTGCTATAGTGGTGGGTGTGGACTCAGCAGCTGTTGTTGCTGTCGTGGTAGTGGTTGGGGTTTCACTACTGGTTGCTATAGTGGTGGTTCTGGACTCAGCAGCTGTTGTTGCTGTCGAGATTGTGGTTGGAATGTCACTACTGGTTGCTATAGTGGTGGCTGTAGACTCAGCAGCTGTTGTTGCCGTTGTGGCAGTGGTTGGAGTTTCACTACTGGTTGCTATAGTGGTGGTTGTGGACTCCGCAACTGTTGTTTCTGTCGTGGCAGTGGTTGGAGTTTCACTACTAGTTGCTATAGTGGCGGTTGTGGACTTAGCAGCTGTTGCTGCTGTCATGATAATGGTTGAAGTTTCGCTACTGGTTGCTATAGTGGTGACTGTAGACTCTGCAGTTGTTGCGGTCGTGGCAGTGGTTGGAGTTTCACTACTGGTTGCTATAGTGGTGGCTGTAGACTCTGCAGCTGTTGTTTCTGTCTTGGCAGTGATTGGAGTTTCACTACTGGTTGCTATAGTGGTGGGTGTGGACTCAGCAGCTGTTGTTGCTGTTGTGGCAGTGGTTGGAGTTTCACTACTGGTTGCTATAGTGGTGGTTGTGGACTCAGTAGCTGTTGTTTCTGTTGTGGCAGTGGTTGGAGTTTCACTACTGGTTGCTATAGTGGTGGTTGTGGACTCAGTAGCTGTTGTTTCTGTTGTGGCAGTGGTTGGAGTTTCACTACTGGTTGCTATAGTGGTGGTTGTGGACTCAGTAGCTGTTGTTTCTGTTGTGGCAGTGGTTGGAGTTTCACTACTGGTTGCTATAGTGGCGGTTGAGGACTCAGTAGCTGTTGTTTCTGTTGTGGCAGTGGTTGGAGTTTCACTACTGGTTGCTATAGTGGTGGGTGTGGACTCTGCAGTTGTTGTTGCTGTTGTGGCAGTGGTTGGAGTTTCACTACTGGTTGCTATAGTGGTGGGTGTGGACTCAGCAGCTGTTGTTGCTGTTATGGCAGTGGTTGGAGTTTCACTACTGGTTGCTATAGTGGTGGGTGTGGACTCTGCAGTTGTTGTTGCTGTTGTGGCAGTGGTTGGAGTTTCACTACTGGTTGCTATAGTGGTGGGTGTGGACTCAGCAGCTGTTGTTGCTGTTATGGCAGTGGTTGGAGTTTCACTACTGGTTGCTATAGTGGTAGCTGTAGACTCTGCAGTTGTCGTTGCTGTTGTGGCAGTGGTTGGAGTTTCACTACTGGTTGCTATAGTGGTGGTTGTGGACTCAGTAGCTGTTGTTTCTGTTGTGGCAGTGGTTGGAGTTTCACTACTGGTTGCTATAGTGGTGGCTGTAGACTCAGTAGCTGTTGTTTCTGTCGTGGCAGTGGTTGGAGTTTCACTACTGGTTGCTAAAGTGGTGACTGTAGACTCTGCAGTTGTTGCTGTTGTGGCAGTGGTTGGAGTTTCACTACTGGTTGCTATAGTGGCGGTTGAGGATTCAGTAGCTGTTGTTTCTGTTGTGGCAGTGGTTGGAGTTTCATTACTGGTTGCTATAGTGGTGGTTGTGGGCTCAGTAGCTGTTGTTTCTGTTGTGGCAGTGGTTGGAGTTTCACTACTGGATGCTATAGTGGTGGGTGTGGACTCTGCAGCTGTTGTTGCTGTTGTGGCAGTGGTTGGAGTTTCACTACTGGTTGCTATAGTGGTGGCTGTAGACTCTGCAGTTGTTGCTGTTGTGGCAGTGGTTGGAGTTTCACTACTGGTTGCTATAGTGGTGGCTGTAGACTCTGCAGTTGTTGCGGTCGTGGCAGTGGTTGGAGTTTCACTACTGGTTGCTATAGTGGTGGTTGTGGACTCAGTAGCTGTTGTTTCTGTTGTGGCAGTGGTTGGAGTTTCACTACTGGTTGCTATAGTGGTGGCTGTAGACTCAGTAGCTGTTGTTTCTGTCGTGGCGGTGCTTTTAGTTTCACTACTGGTTGCTATAGTGATGGCTGTGGACTCAGTAGCTGTTGTTGCTGCCGAGGCAGTGGTTGGAGTTTCACTACTGGTTGCTTTTGTGGTGGCTGTAGACTCTGCAGCTGTTGTTGCTGTCGTGGCAGTGGTTGAAGTTTCACTACTGGTTGCTCTAGCGGTGGCTGTAGACTCAGCAGCTGTTGTTTCTGTCCTGGCAGTGGTTGGAGTTTCACTACTGGTTGCTATAGTGGTGGGTGTGGACTCAGCAGCTGTTGTTGCTGTCGTGGCAGTGGTTGGAGTTTCACTACTGGTTGCTATAGTGGTGGCTGTAGACTCTGCAGTTGTTGCTGTTGTGGCAGTGGTTGGAGTTTCACTACTGGTTGCGATAGTGGCGGTTGAGGACTCAGTAGCTGTTGTTTCTGTTGTGGCAGTGGTTGGAGTTTCACTACTGGTTGCTATAGTGGTGGGTGTGGACTCAGCAGCTGTTGTTGCTGTTGTGGCAGTGGTTGGAGTTTCACTACTGGTTGCTACAGTGGTGGCTGTAGACTCTGCAGTTGTTGTAGCTGTTGTGGCAGTGGTTGGAGTTTCACTACTGGTTGCTATAGTGGTGGTTGTGGACTCAGTAGCTGTTGTTTCTGTTGTGGCAGTGGTTGGAGTTTCACTACTGGTTGCTATAGTGATGGCTGTAGACTCAGTAGCTGTTGTTTCTGTTGTGGCAGTGGTTGGAGTTTCACTACTGGTTGCTATAGTGGTGGCTGTGGACTCAGTAGCTGTTGTTGCTGCCGTGGCAGTGGTTGGAGTTTCACTACTGGTTGGTATAGTGGTGGTTGTGGACTCAGTAGCTGTTGTTTCTGTCGTGGCAGTGGTTGGAGTTTCACTACTGGTTGCTTTTGTGTTGGCTGTAGACTCTGCAGCTGTTGTTGCTGTTGTGGCAGTGGTTGGAGTTTCACTACTGGTTGCTATAGTGGTGGCTGTGGACTCAGTAGCTGTTGTTGCTGCCGTGGCAGTGGTTGGAGTTTCACTACTGGTTGCTATAGAGGTGGTTGTGGACTCAGTAGCTGTTGTTGCTGCCGTGGCAGTGGTTGGAGTTTCACTACTGGTTGGTATAGTGGTGGGTGTGGACTCAGTAGCTGTTGTTTCTGTCGTGGCAGTGGTTGGAGTTTCACTACTGGTTGCTATAGTGGTGGTTGTGGAGTCAGTAGCTGTTGTTGCGGTCGTGGCAGTGGTTGGAGTTTCACTACTGGTTGCTAAAGTGGTGGCTGTAGACTCTGCTGTTGTTGCTGTTGTGGCAGTGGTTGGAGTTTCACTACTGGTTGCTATAGTGGTGGCTGTGGACTCAGTAGCTGTTGTTTCTGTTGTGGAAGTGGTTGGAGTTTCACTACTGGTTGCTATAGTGGTGGCTGTAGACTCAGTAGCTGTTGTTTCTGTTGTGGCAGTGGTTGGAGTTTCACTACTGGTTGCTATAGTGGTGGGTGTGGACTCAGCAGCTGTTGTTGCTGTTGTGGCAGTGGTTGGAGTTTCACTACTGGTTGCTATAGTGGTGGCTGTAGACTCTGCAGTTGTTGTAGCTGTTGTGGCAGTGGTTGGAGTTTCACTACTGGTTGCTATAGTGGTGGGTGTGGACTCAGTAGCTGTTGTTTCTGTTGTGGCAGTGGTTGGAGTTTCACTACTGGTTGCTATAGTGGTGGGGGTGGACTCAGCAGCTGTTGTTGCTGTTGTGGCAGTGGTTGGAGTTTCACTACTGGTTGCTATAGTGGTGGCTGTAGACTCTGCAGTTGTTGCGGTCGTGACAGTGGTTGGAGTTTCACTACTGGTTGCTATAGTGGTGGTTGTGGACTCAGTAGCTGTTGTTTCTGTCGTGGCAGTGGTTGGAGTTTCACTACTGGTTGCTATAGTGGTGGTTGTGGACTCAGTAGCTGTTGTTGCTGCCGTGGCAGTGGTTGGAGTTTCACTACTGGTTGGTATAGTGGTGGGTGTGGACTCAGTAGCTGTTGTTTCTGTCGTGGCAGTGGTTGGAGTTTCACTACTGGTTGCTATAGTGGTGGTTGTGGACTCAGTAGCTGTTGTTGCTGCCGTGGCAGTGGTTGGAGTTTCACTACTGGTTACTATAGTGGTGGGTGTGGACTCAGTAGCTGTTGTTGCTGCCGTGGCAGTGGTTGGAGTTTCACTACTGGTTGCTATAGTGGTGGTTGTGGACTCAGCAGCTGTTGTTGCTGTCGTGGCAGTGGTTGGACTTTCACTACTGGTTGCTATAGTGGTGGTTGTGGAATCAGTAGCTGTTGTTTCTGTCGTGGCAGTGGTTGGAGTTTCACTACTGGTTGCTAAAGTGGTGGCTGTAGACTCTGCAGTTGATGCTGTTGTGGAAGTGGTTGGAGTTTCACTACTGGTTGCTATAGTGGTGGTTGAGGACTCAGTAGCTGTTGTTTCTGTTGTGGCAGTGGTTGGAGTTTCACTACTGGTTGCTATAGTGGTGGGTGTGGACTCAGCAGCTGTTGTTGCTGTTGTGGCAGTGGTTGGAGTTTCACTACTGGTTGCTATAGTGGTGGCTGTAGACTCTGCAGTTGTTGTTGCTGTTGTGGCAGTGGTTGGAGTTTCACTACTGGTTGCTATAGTGGTGGCTGTAGACTCAGTAGCTGTTGTTTGTGTCGGGGCAGTGGTTGGAGTTTCACTACTGGTTGCTATAGTGGTGGCTGTAGACTCTGCAGTTGTTGCGGTCGTGGCAGTGGTTGGAGTTTTACTACTGGTTGCTATAGTGGTGGTTGTGGACTCAGTAGCTGTTGTTTCTGTTGTGGCAGTGGTTGGAGTTTCACTACTGGTTGCTATAGTGGTGGTTGTGGACTCAGTAGTTGTTGTTTCTGTTGTGGCAGTGGTTGGAGTTTCACTACTGGTTGCTATAGTGGTGGCTGTAGACTCAGTAGCTGTTGTTTCTGTCGTGGCAGTGGTTGGAGTTTCACTACTGGTTGCTATAGTGGTAGCTGTAGACTCTGCTGTTGTTGCTGTTGTGGCAGTGGTTGGAGTTTCACTACTGGTTGCTATAGTGGTGGCTGTAGACTCTGCAGTTGTTGTTGCTGTTGTGGCAGTGGTTGGAGTTTCACTACTGGTTGCTATAGTGGTGGCTGTAGACTCTGCAGTTGTTGCGGTCGTGGCAGTGGTTGGAGTTTCACTACTGGTTGCTATAGTGGTGGCTGTAGACTCAGAAGCTGTTGTTTCTTTTGTGGCAGTGGTTGGAGTTTCACTACTGGTTGCTATAGTGGTGGTTGTGGACTCAGTAGCTGTTGTTTCTGTCGTGGCAGTGGTTGGAGTTTCACTACTGGTTGCTATAGTGGTGGGTGTAGACTCTGCAGTTGTTGCGGTCGTGGCAGTGGTTGGAGTTTCACTACTGGTTGCTAAAGTGGTGGCTGTAGACTCTGCAGTTGTTGCTGTTGTGGCAGTGGTTGGAGTTTCACTACTGGTTGCTATAGTGGTGGGTGTGGACTCAGCAGCTGTTGTTGCTGTTGTGGCAGTGGTTGGAGTTTCACTACTGGTTGCTATAGTGGTGGCTGTAGACTCAGTAGCTGTTGTTTCTGTCGTGGCAGTGGTTGGAGTTTCACTACTGGTTGCTATAGTGGTGGTTGTGGAATCAGTAGCTGTTGTTGCTGCCGTGGCAGTGGTTGGAGTTTCACTACTGGTTGCTAAAGTGGTGGCTGTAGACTCTGCAGTTGTTGCTGTTGTGGCAGTGGTTGGAGTTTCACTACTGGTTGCTATAGTGGCAGTTGAGGACTGAGTAGCTGTTGTTTCTGTTGTGGCAGTGGTTGGAGTTTCACTACTGGTTGCTATAGTGGTGGGTGTGGACTCAGCAGCTGTTGTTGCTGTTGTGGCAGGAGTTTCACTACTGGTTGCTATAGTGGTGGCTGTAGACTCTGCAGTTGTTGTTGCTGTTGTGGCAGTGGTTAGAGTTTCACTACTGGTTGCTATAGTGGTGGGTGTGGACTCAGCAGCTGTTGTTGCTGTTGTGGCAGGAGTTTCACTACTGGTTGCTATAGTGGTGGCTGTAGACTCTGCAGTTGTTGCGGTCGTGGCAGTGGTTGGAGTTTCACTACTGGTTGCTATAGTGGTGGTTGTGGACTCAGTAGCTGTTGTTTCTGTTGTGGCAGTGGTTGGAGTTTCACTACTGGTTGCTATAGTGGTGGTTGTGGACTCAGTAGCTGTTGTTTCTGTTGTGGCTGTGGTTGGAGTTTCACTACTGGTTGCTATAGTGGTGGCTGTAGACTCAGTAGCTGTTGTTTCTGTCGTGGCAGTGGTTGGAGTTTCACTACTGGTTGCTAAAGTGGTGGCTGTAGACTCTGCAGTTGTTGCTGTTGTGGCAGTGTTTGGAGTTTCACTACTGGTTGCTATAGTGGTGGCTGTAGACTCTGCAGTTGTTGTTGCTGTTGTGGCAGTGGTTGGAGTTTCACTACTGGTTGCTATAGTGGTGGCTGTAGACTCAGTAGCTGTTGTTTCTGTTGTGGCAGTGGTTGGAGTTTCACTACTGGTTGCTATAGTGGTGGGTGTGGACTCAGTAGCTGTTGTTGCTGCCGTGGCAGTGGTTGGAGTTTCACTACTGGTTGCTATAGTGGTGGTTGTGGACTCAGTAGCTGTTGTTGCTGCCGTGGCAGTGGTTGGAGTTTCACTACTGGTTGCTAAAGTGGTGGCTGTAGACTCTGCAGTTGTTGCTGTTGTGGCAGTGGTTGGAGTTTCACTACTGGTTGCTATAGTGGCGGTTGAGGACTCAGTAGCTGTTGTTTCTGTTGTGGCAGTGGTTGGAGTTTCACTACTGGTTGCTATAGTGGTGGGTGTGGACTCAGTAGCTGTTGTTTCTGTCGTGGCAGTGGTTGGAGTTTCACTACTGGTTGCTATAGTGGTGGCTGTAGACTCAGTAGCTGTTGTTTCTGTCGTGGCAGTGGTTGGAGTTTCACTACTGGTTGCTATAGTGGTGGTTGTGGACTCAGTAGCTGGTGTTTCTGTTGTGGCAGTGGTTGGAGTTTCACTACTGGTTGCTATAGTGGTGGCTGTAGACTCAGTAGCTGTTGTTTCTGTCGTGGCAGTGGTTGGAGTTTCACTACTGGTTGCTATAGTGGCGGTTGAGGACTCAGTAGCTGTTGTTTCTGTTGTGGCAGTGGTTGGAGTTTCACTACTGGTTGCTATAGTGGTGGTTGTGGACTCAGTAGCTGTTGTTTCTGTTGTGGCAGTGGTTGGAGTTTCACTACTGGTTGCTATAGTGGTGGCTGTAGACTCAGTAGCTGTTGTTTCTGTCGTGGCAGTGGTTGGAGTTTCACTACTGGTTGCTATAGTGGTGGCTGTAGACTCTGCAGTTGTTGTTGCTGTTGTGGCAGTGGTTGGAGTTTCACTACTGGTTGCTATAGTGGTGGTTGTGGAATCAGTAGCTGTTGTTGCTGCCGTGGCAGTGGTTGGAGTTTCACTACTGGTTGCTATAGTGGTGGTTGTGGAATCAGTAGCTGTTGTTGCTGCCGTGGCAGTGGTTGGAGTTTCACTACTGGTTGCTAAAGTGGTGGCTGTAGACTCTGCAGTTGTTACTGTTGTGGCAGTGGTTGGAGTTTCACTACTGGTTGCTATAGTGGTGGGTGTAGACTCTGCAGTTGTTGCGGTCGTGGCAGTGGTTGGAGTTTCACTACTGGTTGCTATAGTGGTGGTTGTGGACTCAGTAGCTGTTGTTTCTGTTGTGGCAGTGGTTGGAGTTTCACTACTGGTTGCTATAGTGGTGGTTGTGGAATCAGTAGCTGTTGTTGCTGCCATGGCAGTGGTTGGAGTTTCACTACTGGTTGCTAAAGTGGTGGCTGTAGACTCTGCAGTTGTTACTGTTGTGGCAGTGGTTGGAGTTTCACTACTGGTTGCTATAGTGGCGGTTGAGGACTCAGTAGCTGTTGTTTCTGTTGTGACAGTGGTTGGAGTTTCACTACTGGTTGCTATAGTGGTGGGTGTGGACTCAGCAGCTGTTGTTGCTGTTGTGGCAGGAGTTTCACTACTGGTTGCTATAGTGGTGGCTGTAGACTCTGCAGTTGTTGTTGCTGTTGTGGCAGTGGTTAGAGTTTCACTACTGGTTGCTATAGTGGTGGGTGTGGACTCAGTAGTTGTTGTTTCTGTCTGGGCAGTGGTTGGAGTTTCACTACTGGTTGCTATTGTGGTGGCTGTAGACTCTGCAGTTGTTGTTGCTGTTGTGGCAGTGGTTGGAGTTTCACTACTGGTTGCTATAGTGGTGGTTGTGGAATCAGTAGCTGTTGTTGCTGCCGTGGCAGTGGTTGGAGTTTCACTACTGGTTGCTATAGTGGTGGCTGTAGACTCTGCAGTTGTTGTTGCTGTTGTGGCAGTGGTTGGAGTTTCACTACTGGTTGGTATAGTGGCGGTTGAGGACTCAGTAGCTGTTGTTTCTGTTGTGGCAGTGGTTGGAGTTTCACTACTGGTTGCTGTAGTGGTGGCTGTAGACTCAGTAGCTGTTGTTTCTGTCGTGGCAGTGGTTGGAGTTTCACTACTGGTTTCTATAGTGGTGGTTGTGGAATCAGTAGCTGTTGTTGCTGCCGTGGCAGTGGTTGGAGTTTCACTACTGGTTGCTAAAGTGGTGGCTGTAGACTCTGCAGTTGTTGCTGTTGTGACAGTGGTTGGAGTTTCACTACTGGTTGCTATAGTGGTGGCTGTAGACTCTGCAGTTGTTGCGGTCGTGGCAGTGGTTGGAGTTTCACTACTGGTTGCTATAGTGGTGGGTGTGGACTCAGCAGCTGTTGTTGCTGTTGTGGCAGTGGTTGGAGTTTCACTACTGGTTGCTATAGTGGTGGGTGTGGACTCAGCAGCTGTTGTTGCTGTTGTGGCAGTGGTTGGAGTTTCACTACTGGTTGCTATAGTGGTGGGTGTGGACTCAGTAGCTGTTGTTTCTGTCGTGGAAGTGGTTGGAATTTCACTACTGGTTGCTATAGTGGTGGCTGTAGACTCAGTAGCTGTTGTTTCTGTCGTGGCAGTGGTTGGAGTTTCACTACTGGTTGCTATAGTGGTTGTTGTGGACTCAGTAGCTGTTGTTTCTGTTGTGGCAGTGGTTGGAGTTTCACTACTGGTTGCTAAAGTGGTGGCTGTAGACTCTGCAGTTGTTGCTGTTGTGGCAGTGGTTGGAGTTTCACTACTGGTTGCTATAGTGGTGGGTGTGGACTCAGCAGCTGTTGTTTCTGTTGTGGCAGTGGTTGGAGTTTCACTACTGGTTGCTAAAGTGGTGGCTGTAGACTCTGCAGTTGTTGGTGTTGTGGCAGTGGTTGGAGTTTCACTACTGGTTGCTATAGTGGTGGTTGTGGACTCAGTAGCTGTTGTTTCTGTCGTGGCAGTGGTTGGAGTTTCACTAGTGGTTGCTATAGTGGTGGCTGTAGACTCAGTAGCTGTTGTTGCTGTCGTGGCAGTGGTTGGAGTTTCACTACTGGTTGCTATAGTGGTGGTTGTGGACTCAGTAGCTGTTGTTTCTGTCGTGGCAGTGGTTGGAGTTTCACTACTGGTTACTATAGTGGTGGCTGTAGACTCTTCAGCTGTTGTTTCTGTTGTGGCAGTGGTTGCAATTTCACTACTGGTTGCTATAGTGGTGGCTGTAGACTCAGTAGCTGTTGTTTCTGTCGTGGCAGTGGTTGGAGTTTCACTACTGGTTGCTATAGTGGTGGTTGTGGACTCAGCAGCTGTTGTTGCTGTCGTGGCAGTGGTTGGACTTTCACTACTGGTTGCTATAGTGGTGGTTGTGGACTCAGTAGCTGTTGTTTCTGTTGTGGCAGTGGTTGGAGTTTCACTACTGGTTGCTATAGTGGTGGCTGTAGACTCAGAAGCTGTTGTTTCTGTTGTGGCAGTGGTTGGAGTTTCACTACTGGTTGCTATAGTGGTGGTTGTGGAATCAGTAGCTGTTGTTGCTGTCGTGGCAGTGGTTGGAGTTTCACTACTGGTTGCTAAAGTGGTGGCTGTAGACTCTGCAGTTGTTGCTGTTGTGGCAGTGGTTGGAGTTTCACTATTGGTTGCTATAGTGGTGGTTGTGGAATCAGTAGCTGTTGTTGCTGCCGTGGCAGTGGTTGGAGTTTCACTACTGGTTGCTAAAGTGGTGGCTGTAGACTCTGCAGTTGTTGCTGTTGTGGCAGTGGTTGGAGTTTCACTACTGGTTGCTATAGTGGCAGTTGAGGACTCAGTAGCTGTTGTTGCTGTTGTGGCAGTGGTTAGAGTTTCACTACTGGTTGCTATAGTGGTGGCTGTAGACTCTGCAGTTGTTGTTTCTGTCGTGGCAGTGGTTGGAGTTTCACTACTGGTTGCTATAGTGGTGGCTGTAGACTCTGCAGTTGTTGCGGTCGTGGCAGTGGTTGGAGTTTCACTACTGGTTGCTATAGTGGTGGTTGTGGACTCAGTAGCTGTTGTTTCTGTTGTGGCAGTGGTTGGAGTTTCACTACTGGTTGCTATAGTGGTGGCTGTAGACTCAGTAGCTGTTGTTTCTGTCGTGGCAGTGGTTGGAGTTTCACTACTGGTTGCTATAGTGGTGGTTGTGGACTCAGCAGCTGTTGTTGCTGTCGTGGCAGTGGTTGGAGTTTCACTACTGGTTGCTATAGTGGTGGTTGTGGACTCAGTAGCTGTTGTTTCTGTTGTGGCAGTGGTTGGAGTTTCACTACTGGTTGCTATAGTGGTGGCTGTAGACTCAGAAGCTGTTGTTTCTGTTGTGGCAGTGGTTGGAGTTTCACTACTGGTTGCTATAGTGGTGGTTGTGGACTCAGTAGCTGTTGTTTCTGTTGTGGCAGTGGTTGGAGTTTCACTACTGGTTGCTATAGTGGTGGTTGTGGACTCAGTAGCTGTTGTTTCTGTTGTGGCAGTGGTTGGAGTTTCACTACTGGTTGCTAAATTGGTGACTGTAGACTCTGCAGTTGTTGCTGTTGTGGCAGTGGTTGGAGTTTCACTACTGGTTGCTAAATTGGTGACTGTAGACTCTGCAGTTGTTGCTGTTGTGGCAGTGGTTGGAGTTTCACTACTGGTTGCTAAATTGGTGACTGTAGACTCTGCAGTTGTTGCTGTTGTGGCAGTGGTTGGAGTTTCACTACTGGTTGCTATAGTGGCGGTTGAGGACTCAGTAGCTGTTGTTTCTGTTGTGGCAGTGGTTGGAGTTTCACTACTGGTTGCTATAGTGGTGAGTGTGGACTCTGCAGTTGTTGTTGCTGTTGTGGCAGTGGTTGGAGTTTCACTACTGGTTGCTATAGTGGTGGGTGTGGACTCAGCAGCTGTTGTTGCTGTTATGGCAGTGGTTGGAGTTTCACTACTGGTTGCTATAGTGGTGGGTGTGGACTCTGCAGTTGTTGTTGCTGTTGTGGCAGTGGTTGGAGTTTCACTACTGGTTGCTATAGTGGTGGGTGTGGACTCAGCAGCTGTTGTTGCTGTTATGGCAGTGGTTGGAGTTTCACTACTGGTTGCTATAGTGGTAGCTGTAGACTCTGCAGTTGTCGTTGCTGTTGTGGCAGTGGTTGGAGTTTCACTACTGGTTGCTATAGTGGTGGTTGTGGACTCAGTAGCTGTTGTTTCTGTTGTGGCAGTGGTTGGAGTTTCACTACTGGTTGCTATAGTGGTGGCTGTAGACTCTGCAGTTGTTGTTGCTGTTGTGGCAGTGGTTGGAGTTTCACTACTGGTTGCTATAGTGGTGGTTGTGGACTCAGCAGCTGTTGTTGCTGTCGTGGCAGTGGTTGGACTTTCACTACTGGTTGCTATAGTGGTGGTTGTGGAATCAGTAGCTGTTGTTGCTGTCGTGGCAGTGGTTGGAGTTTCACTACTGGTTGCTAAAGTGGTGGCTGTAGACTCTGCAGTTGTTGCTGTTGTGGCAGTGGTTGGAGTTTCACTACTGGTTGCTATAGTGGCAGTTGAGGACTCAGTAGCTGTCGTTGCTGTTGTGGCAGTGGTTAGAGTTTCACTACTGGTTGCTATAGTGGTGGCTGTAGACTCTGCAGTTGTTGTTTCTGTCGTGGCAGTGGTTGGAGTTTCACTACTGGTTGCTATAGTGGTGGCTGTAGACTCTGCAGTTGTTGCGGTCGTGGCAGTGGTTGGAGTTTCACTACTGGTTGCTATAGTGGTGGTTGTGGACTCAGTAGCTGTTGTTTCTGTTGTGGCAGTGGTTGGAGTTTCACTACTGGTTGCTATAGTGGTGGCTGTAGACTCAGTAGCTGTTGTTTCTGTCGTGGCAGTGGTTGGAGTTTCACTACTGGTTGCTAAAGTGGTGGCTGTAGACTCTGCAGTTGTTGCTGTTGTGGCAGTGGTTGGAGTTTCACTACTGGTTGCTATAGTGGTGGGTGTGGACTCAGCAGCTGTTGTTTCTGTTGTGGCAGTGGTTGGAGTTTCACTACTGGTTGCTAAAGTGGTGGCTGTAGACTCTGCAGTTGTTGGTGTTGTGGCAGTGGTTGGAGTTTCACTACTGGTTGCTATAGTGGTGGTTGTGGACTCAGTAGCTGTTGTTTCTGTCGTGGCAGTGGTTGGAGTTTCACTACTGGTTGCTATAGTGGTGGCTGTAGACTCAGTAGCTGTTGTTGCTGTCGTGGCAGTGGTTGGAGTTTCACTACTGGTTGCTATAGTGGTGGTTGTGGACTCAGTAGCTGTTGTTTCTGTCGTGGCAGTGGTTGGAGTTTCACTACTGGTTACTATAGTGGTGGCTGTAGACTCTTCAGCTGTTGTTTCTGTTGTGGCAGTGGTTGGAGTTTCACTACTGGTTGCTATAGTGGTGGGTGTGGACTCTGCAGTTGTTGTTGCTGTTGTGGCAGTGGTTGCAATTTCACTACTGGTTGCTATAGTGGTGGGTGTGGACTCAGTAGCTGTTGTTGCTGCCGTGGCAGTGGTTGGAGTTCCAATGCTGGTTGTTTCCTCCTGGGTGCTGGTTGTTAATTCATCCGTTGTCATCGCAGAGGTCATATCTGACGCCGTCCACGTTGATGGGTCCATTGTTGTAGATACATCTATTGTTTCAAAATAAAATGTTAATAAATAGTTTTCATCTATACTTTCTTTTGTAACATAGAAACACATACAATGCAGTATTTTCATATTATTTTGTTACATCATGAAGTGATACTTTGTACTTTCTTTGAGGTTTTTGGTGGTCATTATCTAAACGAACATACTGAGCACAGCTCTCCCTTAAATGAACGTTCCCATCTTTTCATGGATGCTGTACAAAAAAATCCAATGATCCTGCCAGAAATGCAGGCAGCTGCTAACTTTCTGCAGTGGCCTGACACCAATTCCAATGTTGCACAGAAACAGTAGGACTGATTGGGGGAACAGCAGACCACTGGTATGGAAGGGAGTGCTGAGAGTGTAAACCTGGAGAAGTTATGGAGATGAGGAGTTGTGGAGAAGTTCTGGAGATGAGGAGTTGTGGAGAAGTTCTGGAGATGAGGAGTTGTGGAGAAGTTATGGAGATAAGGAGTTGTGGAGAAGTTATGGAGATGAGGAGTTGTGGAGAAGTTATGGAGATGAGGAGTTGTGGAGAAGTTATGGAGATGAGGAGTGGTGGAGAAGTTATGAAGATGATTAGTTGTGGAGAAGTTATGGAGATAAGGAGTTGTGGAGAAGTTATGGAGATGAGGAGTTATGGAGAAGTTATGGAGATGAGGAGTTGTGGAGAAGTTATGGAGATGAGGAGTTGTGGAGAAGTTATGGAGATGAGGAGTTGTGGAGAAGTTATGGAGTTGAGTTGTGGAGAAGTTATGGAGATGAGGAGTTGTGGAGAAGTTATGGAGATGAGGAGTTGTGGAGAAGTTATGGAGATGAGGATTTGGGAGAAGTTATGGAGATAAGGCGTTGTGGAGAAGTTATGGAGATGAGGAGTTGTGGAGAAGTTATGGAGATGAAGAGTTGTGGAGAAGTTATGGAGATGAGGAGTTGGGGAGAAGTTATGGAGACGAGGAGATGGGGAGAAGTTATGGAGATAAGGAGTTTTGGAGAAGTTATGGAGATGAGGAGTTGGGGAGAAGTTATGGAGATGAGGAGTTGTGGAGAAGTTATGGAGTTGAGTTGGGGAGAAGTTATGGAGATGAGGAGTTGTGGAGAAGTTATGGAGATGAGGAGTTGGGGAAAAGTTATGCCTAGGAAGCTACTGCGCATGTGTCAAAGTCATTTCGAGCATGCACGGGTTTCCACGGCCACAGGTAAGTATACACACGCTCGGGTTTCTCGGCAGGAAAACTGCCGAGAATCACGACGAGAAAATCGAGAGCAGGATCTTTATTTTTCTCGTCTAGATTTTAGGCAGTTTTCTTGCCGAGAAACCTGAAAGCCTCGTACACACGCTCGGTTTACTCGGCAAGAAAGCTCTGCCAGCAGTTTTCTTGCTGGTTCTTGCCGAGTAAACCGAGCGTGTGTACAAGGCTTTATGGTCTGTGTGTGGGGATACATGGACAGTCTCTGGTTGAAAAAAAAAAAGACACCATCTAGTTCAACCAATAGAGAAGTAAAATAGAGAAAATGAAAAATATGAAAAACATAGAAAAAATAAAAAAGGGGGAAAAGGATAAAACAATTAAAATTAAATAGGGAAAAAATAGAAATAGAAACAAATATATGTGCGCCACATTGGCAGGAAAGGGTTAAAGCCAGAGAGAGAGAGAGAGGGAGAGAGAGAGACAGAGAGAGAGAGAGAGAGAGAGAGAGAGAGAGATAACTGGACTTATGATCTGTGTGAGGAGATACATGGACAGTCTGGTTGAAAAAAAAAAAAAGACACCATCTAGTTCGACCGATAGAGAAAATAAAGTAAAATAGAGAAAAAAGAAAAATATGTAAAACATAGAAAATAGAAAAAAAGGGGGAAAAGGATAAAAAAAATAGAAAAAAAATATATGCGCCAAATGGTTAAAGCCAGAGAGAGAGAGAGAGAGAGAGATAACTGGACTTATGGGCCCGGATTCAGAAAGGAGTTACGACGGCGTATCTCCGGATACGCCATCGTAACTCTGAGTGTGCGGGCCGTCGTATCTATGCGACTGATTCGTAGAATCAGTTACGCATAGATTTCCCTAAGACCCGACCGGCGTAAGTCTCTTACACCGTCGTATCTTAGGCTGCATATTTACGCTGGCCGCTAGGTGGCACTTCCGTCGATTTACGCAAGGAATATGCAAATTAGGTAGATACGCCGATTCAGAAACGTACGTCCGCCCAGCGCATTTTTTTACGTCGTTTACGTTAGGCTTTTTCCAGCGTAAAGTTACCCCTGCTATATGAGGGGTATCCTATGTTAAGTATGGACGTCGGGCCAGCGTCAAATTTTTCGACGATTGCGTCGTTTGCGTAAGTCGTTCGCGAATAGGACTGGGCGTAATTTACATTCACGTCGAAAGCATTGGCTTTTTGCGTGTTAATTTGGAGCATGCGCACTGGTATACGTTCACGGACGGCGCATGCGCCGTTAGCCAAAAACGTCATTTAAGTGGGGTCAGCCATCATTACCATACAGCACGCCCACTGCATGGAGAATTTGAATTCCGTGGTCTTACGCCGGACCACATACGCTACGCCGCCTTAACTTAGGGCGCAAGTTCTTTCTGAATACGGAACTTGCGCCCTAATTTACGGCGGCGTAACGTATCTTAGATACGTTACGCCCGCCGATAGATACACAATTGTATCTGAATCCGGGCCATGGTCTGTGTGTGGGGATACCAATAGAGAAGAGAAAGTAAAATAGAGAAAAAGACAAATATAAAAAACATAGAAAAAAGGGGGAAAAGGATAAAAAAATTTAATTAAAATAGGGAAAAAAATTGAAATAGGAAAAAAAATATATGCGCCACATTGGCAGGAAATGGTTAAAGCCAGAGAGAGAGAGAGAGAGAACTGGACTTATGGTCTGTGTGTGGGAATACCGATAGAGAAGAGAAAGTAAAATAGAGAAAAAATAAAAATATGAAAAAGAGAAAAAGAGAAAAAAAATAGGGAGTAAAAGAAAAAGAGAATTTCTCTTTTTCTTTTCTCCTCTATTTTTCAATTTTTTCAATTTCTTTTTTTCCCCCTAATTTTTTATATCCTTTTCCTCCTTTTCTTCTATTTTCTATGTTTTTCTTATGTTTCTTTTATCTCTATTTTACTTTATTTTCTCTATTGGTTGAACTAGATGGTTTATTTTCTCGAACTAGACTAGAAAAAAAAAGAAAATAACAACTAATTACTTTACTTAAATATCTTCTTTTTGAGTTTTCCTCTGTACGTGCCTTTTCCAACCGTCATATTTTTTTTCTGTATGATCTGGTGCCCATTCATCAGCTAAAAATCTGAGCTATGTGTTATCACGTTGCCCATATAATCCTGTGGCGCCCTCTGGTGTATGCTGCCATTGTTGCATTGTGTGGTTCAAAGCAGGAAACGCTCCCAATAGGGGATATAACAAATTAATGTCAGTGGGGTAGATTCAGTAAAGAATTACGCCGGCGTATCCATAGATACGCCGCGTAATTTCAAAGCTGCGCCGACGTATCTACTTTCTGTATTCAGAAAGCTAGATACGCCGACATTAGCCTAAGATACGACTGGCATAAGTCTCTTTCGCCGTCGTATCTTAGGGTGCATTCTCCCGCTGGCCGCTAGGGGAGCTTCCATTGTTGTCGGCGTAGAATATGAAAATTAGCTAGATACGCCGATTCACAAGCGTACGTACGCCTGGCGCAATTTATTTACATCATTTACGTTAGGCTTTTTCGGCGCAAGGTTGTTCCTGCTATTAGGAGGCGCAGCCAATGTTAAGTATGGACATCGTTCCCGCTTCGAAATTTAAATTTTTTACGTCGTTTGCGTAAGTCGTTCGCGAATAGGGCTCGACGGCGTACTCGGGAGCAATGCACACTGGGATATGTACACGGATGGCGCATACGCCGTCCGTACAAAACGTCAATCACGTCAGGTCATCACACATTTACATAAAACACGCCCCCCTTCCACATTTGAATTACGCGCGCTTATGCCGGCCCCATTAACGCTACGCCGCGCAACTTACGGAGCAAGTGCTTTGTGAATACTGCACTTGCTCCTGTAAGTTGCGTTGGCGTAGCGTAAATACAATACGCTGCGCCGCCGTAACTATGCGCGCCCCTACCTGAATCTAGCCCAGTAAGCCTTTATACCTGAATAGGTCGCACTGTCTGCCTCGATTTGTATTAAATGCCAGTATATTCATGGTGAAAACTAAATTAATTTACTTCTTGAATTGACATTCAAAGCATCAAATGCAAGATTCTCACTGGAGATATTAGACTTTTTTTTTTTTTTTTATAAAGGAAACCTTGAAATTAATTAAAATTTTCAGGTCTCAGGGAGCCCCTGCTAAAAAAAAAACTTTTATATCTACAGCTCATTGTTCATTAGTGCAATGAATAGGTTGTAGATAAAAAGATACATATTAAAAAAAAAAGTAAAGAATATGGAATGTGCCATATTTAGCGTATTTGATACCATAAAGTGTATACACCCAATAAGACAAAAAGATTTTCAGGAATAATCATGCAATTAAAAAAAAAGTATAATACGGAGACAATAGAGCCTTCCTTACATTGGGGGTCATTGCACATTAGTGGTCTGTGTAGAACCCCTAATACCTTTAATGATGAATGGAGAACTGCCCCCTTATAATAATGGTGAGTGGGGATGGGAATGTGAGCCTATCAACGGAGCCTGTGGACACTTGTGGATACTTTGTTGTTGAAGAAGGGCACATGTATATTAGTGGTCAGTAGAAGGCAGGGCTGCTATTAGAAATCATGGGGCACCATACAGCCTTCCTGATGGGGCCCCTAGATGGGGCCCCTTCAACCCTGCCTACACCACCCCGGGATGCAGTGGAACAGCGGCACTGACGTTATCCACCTATACCCCAAAAATTAAAAAAATGTCCCTCTGCTGTTCCACATCTTGGGTCCCTTTGTTGACCTGATGGGGCCCAGGGAGATGTAATTTAAGCTCTGGTTAGCAAGTAGAAATGGGGGTGTGGTCTAGTAAAATCCATTTATTAATTTGGGAAGAAACGAAGAATAAAGCTGCCCTGGGCCCCCCTGTTTAGTTGATGGGGCCTGGGCCCAGGGCCGATCCTAGGGTCACAGGCGCCTGGGTGCAGAAATATTTCTGGCGCCCCCACATGGGAGTCGTCATTTTACTAACTCCTCCCCTTTACAAATGTTTCTATGGCAATGACTCAACCACAGAGATGCTCCCCCACGAAGTCTTCATTACCCTGGGATCCTTACATGATCTCTTAACAATAAACAAAATACAGGAAGAGAAGCAGAGTACTTTATTGGGACCTGGAGGGGGGCCTCTCTGATGGACACA
Source organism: Rana temporaria (assembly GCF_905171775.1). Classification (NCBI taxonomy): domain Eukaryota; kingdom Metazoa; phylum Chordata; class Amphibia; order Anura; family Ranidae; genus Rana; species Rana temporaria. The sequence continues at coordinate 205,235,162 of NC_053495.1, read as the reverse complement.
GAGAGGGCTTCTGTTAGAGAGTCTGTTAGATGTTCGGCGCCCCCACCTCTGCAGGCGCCTGGGTGCAATGCACCCTGCCTAGGATCGGCCCTGCCTGGGCCTAGTACAAGAGGACAGGTTGTACTGCATTATCAGCATCCCTGGTAGAAGGACCCCTTTACATTTGTCATGAGTGGAGAAGGGAGCCCTTACATTGGTGATCAGTAGAAGTGCCAACCGTCTGTACGCTCCATCGGACAACTGTTTTCGGTTTTTCAATGGAAAAGCATTCGTTGCGCATGCTCTCAAACTTTCCGGCAACAAATGTCCGATGGAGGATCACCTGATCGCGTCTACACAAGTCCATCGAACTAAAGTTCAAAGCACAAACACGCATGCTCAGAACCCATGCTAAAGATCAGACAACGATAGCAGAAGTTTCCCAAAGGGTGGCGGTAAAGAGCTGAAAAAACAGGTGATTTGGTGAAAGTTGGCTAAAAATGTTCTGCCGTCTGTATGCAGAACAAGTTCACGGCCAACGCCCCTTCGGAGCAAAATCCATGGAAAAGTCGGATGGAAGTCCAATCCTGTGTATGAGGCTTAACAGACTTTTTAGTGTGTTTGGATGTTGGACACCGGCGCTGTAATACCCAATACAATGTCTGGATTGCTCATCTGTGCGTTTCAACAGTTTATTACATTCTTTACACAGCAAACTTTCTCCTATAATCACACCTGTAGTATTCCAATTCAGTATAATCTACTGGACTTCATCTTACCTGATGATGTAGATTCAGCCACAGCTCCTGTGACCACCACACCTAGGACTGAATGTTAAAAAAAAAAAAAAAAAAAAGCAATTAGAAGGAAAATACACAACTACCCCCCCCCCTTACATTGGTGGTCATTGCAAAAAGGGTTTGCCCCCCCCCCCCTTACATTGATGCTGAGTGGAGAAGGGTCTCCTTACACTTATGTAATAGTGAGTGGAGTTGAGATATTTACATTAGTGGTGAGTGGAGAAGGGGCCCCTTGCATTGGGGGGTCATTATATAAGCCAACAATAAGCTGGTTCCCAAATATATAGCTTGACAAAGAGGTGGTACTGCCCCGAAACATGTTGCCACACCCCCTTTGCGTGTTGCATGTGGTGTCATCATTAGCTCAGGAGTGCCAGTCGCTTCCCCCCCATCACTCTCCAGTCGCTTCCCCCCCATCGATCTCCAGTCGCTTCCCCCCATCGCTCTCCAGTCGCTTCCCCCCATCACTCTCCAGTCGCTTCCCCCATCACTCTCCAGTCGCTTCCCCCCATTACTCTCCAGTCGCTTCCCCCCATTACTCTCCAGTTGCTTCCCCCCATTACTCTCCAGTCACTTCCACCCATCACTCTCCAGTCGCTTCCCCCCCATCACTCTCCAGTCGCTTCCCCCCCATCACTCTCCAGTCGCTTTCCCCATCACTCTCCAGTCGTTTCCCACCCATCACTCTCCAGTCGCTTCCCCCCCATCGATCTCCAGTCGCTTCCCCCATCACTCTCCAGTCGCTTCCCCCCGCCCATCACTCTCCAGTCGCTTCCCACCCATCGATCTCCAGTCGCTTCCCCCCATCGATCTCCAGTCGCTTCCCCCCATCACTCTCCAGTCGCTTCCCCCCATCACTCTCCAGTCGCTTACCCCATCACTCTCCAGTCGCTTCCCCCCATCACTCTCCAGTCGCTTCCCCCCCATCACTCTCCAGTCGCTTCCCCCCCATCACTCTCCAGTCGCTTCCCCCCCATCACTCTCCAGTCGCTTCCCCCATCACTCTCCAGTCGTTTCCCACCCATCACTCTCCAGTCGCTTCCCCCCCATCACTCTCCAGTCGCTTCCCCCATCACTCTCCAGTCGCTTCCCCCCATCACTCTCCAGTCGCTTCCCCCCCATCACTCTCCAGTCGCTTCCCCCCCATCACTCTCCAGTCGCTTCCCTCCTATCACTCTCCAGTCGCTTCCCCCCATCACTCTCCAGTCGCTTCCCTCCCATCACTCTCCAGTCGCTTTCTCCCTATCACTCTCCAGTCGCTTCCCCCCCCATCATTCTTCAGTCGCTCCCCCCCCCCCCATCACTCTCCAGTCGTTTCCCACCCATCGCTCTCCAGCCGCTTCCCACCTATCACTCTACAGTCGCTTCCCCACCCATTACTCTCCAGTCGCTTCCCCCCCATAACTCTCCACTCTCAACCTACAGCTCCCAGATGGCAACAGACTTGTGTGTGACTATCCCAGTTACTTGGGGAGCCACAGCCCAGTCTGACAAAATGTGTCCGGTTTTCAGTCTGCCTAGAACCCGGACACATGATTCAAAACCTGGACTGTCAGGGTGAATCCTGGACAGATGGCAACCCTACACGATATTGGACTTTTTAAGAACTTACACTGTGTTTAGGTTTAGGACATGTTGGGATATACCACTCATTGTTGCGCCATAGTTGTGATAAAGTTGGGACGTACGCTCCGGGCAGAGTTCATTTACAGATTTTGGGTGTGAAGCAGAATTACGGCAACTAGAACATTTGTAGGAATAGAGGGACATTCTTAGTAATAATCTCTGTACTTACCTATTAGGAGAAGCAGCCGACTGGCTTGTGACTTCCAGTTCATTCTGAGATCGCAGTCTCGGGGGAGGTGTTTCCGGCCCCCCAGGATCTGTGGGTAAGCAGAGGGAAAGAAGAACACATAATAGTCACTTCAGAACTTAGAGCAGCTCAGGGTTCAAACATTTCCATTAAAGTGTTTTCGTAAACCTCTGAAATGAAAAACTAACAAAGCATTTCCTTCTATAACAGTGGTGGTCAACCTTCTTGGCATTGGGAGCCTTATGTGCGGCCCTCGACACCACCAAAGGGCCACCAATAAAATTCAAGAAACGTGCCAAAGACAGCAGACACACAACAAAATATAGTCAAAGACTAATGGCATAATACAGAAGATGGTCAGAGACTGCAGACATGATACAAGAGATGGTCAGAGACTGCAGACATAATACAGGAGATGGTCAGAGACTGCAGACATGATACAGGAGATGGTCAGAGACTGCAGACATGATACAAGAGATGGTCAGCGACTGCAGACATGATACAGAAGATGGCCAGAGACTGCAGACATGATACAGAACATAGTCAGAGACTGCAGACATAATACAGGAGATGGTCAGAGACTGCAGACATGATACAGAAGATGGCCAGAGACTGCAGACATAATACAGAACATAGTCAGAGACTGCAGACATAATACAGGAGATGGTCAGAGACTGCAGACATAATACAGGAGATTGTCAGAGACTGCAGACATGATACAAGAGATGGTCAGAGACTGCAGACATGATACAGCAGATGGTCAGAGACTGCAGACATAATACAGGAAATGGTCAGAGACTGCAGACATAATACAGGAGATGGTCAGAGACTGCAGACATAATACAGGAGATGGTCAGAGACTGCAGACATGATACAGCAGATGGTCAGAGACTGTAGACATGATACAGGAGATGGTCAGAGGCTGAAGACATAATACAGGAGATGGTCAGAGGCTGCAGACATGATACAAGAGATGGTCAGAGACTGCAGACATGATACTGCAGATGGTCAGAGACTGCAGACATGATACAGGAAACGGTCAGAGACTGCAGACATGATACAAGAGATGGTCAGAGACTGCAGACATGATACAGGAAACGGTCAGAGACTGCAGACATGATACAAGAGATGGTCAGAGACTGCAGACATGATACAGGAGATGGTCAGAGACGGCAGACATGATACAGGAGATGGTCAGAGACTTTAGACATGACACAGAAGATGGTCAGAGACTGTAGACATAATACAAGAGATACAAAAAAAGAAAGAGCGAGCCGTCCCCTGGTGCAACACTGTTTAATGAATGGAAATACAAAGTAACAAGAAAACACTTACATTGAGTAAAAGCGTCAGGGGTTCTGCTGTAATGTAGCTCCGGCACACAGTGCTCCAGGCAGGGTCCGGACCGAGCGGTGGTGAATAGTCCCAGTGGGATGGCGTGCAGCCACCAACAAGCTGTACGTGAGCCAACCGCTCACAGCGAAAGTCCTTTGGTGATGAGAGAACCCGACTGACCTCCAAGGACACCTGATGCACAGGTTGGAACAGCTGAAAAGTGATGCTGGTGGTTGCTTTGACAGAGGGCGTGGCCTCCTTCCTCAGGTCTCAGAGACTGCAGAAATGATACAAGAGATGGTCAGAGACTGCAGACATACTACAGGAGATGGTCAGAGACTGCAGACATGATACAGGAGATGGTCAGAGACTGCAGACATACTACAGGAGATGGTCAGAGACTGCAGACATGATACAGGAGATGGTCAGAGACTGCAGACATACTACAGGAGATGGTCAGAGACTGCAGACATGCTACAGGAGATGGCCAGAGACTGCAGACATTATACAGGAGATAGCCAGAGACTGCAGACTTACTACAGGAGATGATCAGAGACTGCAGACATTATATAGGAGATGGTCAGAGACTGCAGACATGATACAGGAGATGATCAGAGACTGCAGACATGATACAGGAGATGGCCAGAGACTGCAGACTTACTACAGGAGATGATCAGAGACTGCAGACATTATATAGGAGATGGTCAGAGACTGCAGACATTATATAGGAGATGGTCAAAGACTGCAGACATGATACAAGAGTTGGTCAGAGACTGAAGACATGATACAAGAGTTGGTCAGAGAATGCAGACATGATACAGGAGATGATCGAAGACTGTAGACACAGGGCCGCCATCAGGGGGGTACAGGCATTACACCTGTAAGGGGCCCGATGGTCCTCAGGGTCCCGGGTGCAAACCCCCCATTTTTATTTATGTTTGACCCCCCAATTCTAGAAACTTGCGGCAGGGGCCCACCCCCCTCCCTCTTTTTTTTTTTTTTTCTCGTCTGACCCCCCACCTTTAGCAACTCGTGGCAGAAGAGATGAGGCCCCCCCCCCCCCGGTTCTCTGCTCCAGGGGGGCCCTGCCTAAAGCTGTGTAAGGGGCCCCAAGATTTGTGATGGCTGCCCTGTGCAGACATGATACAAGAGATAGTCAGAGAATGCAAAGGTGATAGAAGAGATGGTCAGAGACTAGAGACATGATACAGGAGATGGTCAGAGACTGAAGACATTATACAAGAGATAGTCAGAGACTGCAAAGGTGATACAGGAGATGGTCAGAGACTGTTAACATGATACAAGAGATGGTCAGAGACTGTTAACATGATACAAGAGATGGTCAGAGATCATAGACATGATATATGAAATGTTGGAGACTGAGGACATGCTTCAGGAGACAGTCGTTGACCGGAGACATATTACATAGGACTGCTAGAAATCACTGCTATAAAAGGGCAAAAGGGAAACACAGATTAGTGTCTGCAGGACCCCTGAGGGCTGCACAAAAGATGCCAAAGGGCCACAGGTTTGGCACCAGGACTCTATGGTGTGTACTTTCTTAAAATCCAAAGCACCATGTGTGATTCCTATCAGATCTTTCCTCTCTCTTCTATCTGTCTGAGTCACTTGTATGTTAACCTCTGAGACTGGAAGTTCATCCCTTCGTTCTACAAATGGATGAAACTGAATGTTGAATATTCCTTTGTATGTCTCTATCTTCTGTCTGATCAATGTTTATAAACAATGTTACTTTATATATCTCTATCCCATCTGAACAATGGCCCAGATTCAGGTACCACTTGCGCATTATTTGCGGAGGCACAGGGCAACGATTTTGCCCTACGCCCCCGCAATTAATTTGCGCTGCCCTCGATTCACGGAGCAGAAGCTCCGTAAATTGCGCGGGCGCGCCGGCAAAATGCCCGGCGCAAGCGCGCGCAATTTAAATTATCCCATAGGGGGCGGGAATCATTTAAATTAGGCGCGTTCCCGCGACGATCGTAGAGCGCATGCTCCGTCTGGAAACTTTCCCGACGTGCATTGCGGCAAATGACGTCGCAAGGACGTCATTTGCTTCAAAGTGAACGTGAATGGCGTCCAGCGCCATTCACGAATCACTTACGCAAACTACGTAAAATTCAAATTTCGCGACGCGGGAACGACGGGTATACGTAACATTGGCTGCCCCTGCTAATAGCAGGGGCAGCCTTACGCAAAAACCGCCGTACGGAAACAAAGTAAATTGCGTACGTAGGGCTCGCGCAACGTTGTGAATCGGTGTTAGTATGCAATTTGCATACCATACGCTGAGCACAACGGGAACGCCACCTAGCGGCCATCGCAAGAATGCAGCCTAAGATATGCGGGCATAAGAGCCTTATGCCGCGCAGATCTTAGGCTGCAGTCGGCGTTAGGATGTTCCTGAATCAGGAGCACTCGTTACCCCGGGGCAAGTAAGCAATTGCGCTGTGTAACCTATGGTTACACAGGCGCAATTGCTTCTTGAATCCACCCCATTGTTTATAAACAATGTTACTTTATATATCTCTATCCCATCTGAACAATGTTTATAAACAATGTATCTCTCTCTATTAAAGGTCCAGAAGATATTACCACTGCTGTATTGACTCAGCTGTTTTTTTTTTATAACCAGCAATTTCCTGAGGAGGAGAGCGGAGGCCGGGCAGGACAGAAAATACTTGAATTGTTGTGTACTTTGGGTATGTGTAGGATGTCCAGTTTCCATAAATGATTAAACTACATTTTTTCTTCTGTTATTTTACACCATTTAATGGCCTGTCGCAAATATCTCCTCTATTCCTTGCTGTTGTTTAGTGAATTGCTGTGAGTAGAAGACAAGGGTGACAACATATATGCAGCAATCGTAAAAAAATAAAAATAAAATCCTTTGATCACATGTGATTGGGGTTTAACCAAACTGGTATGTGGGGCACCCTTTTTTACACCCCGTGTCTGCATGATTGTAAACTGAATGTAAACAAACAAAAAAGCTGAATGCAAACAAAAAAAGCTAAATGTAAATAAAAAATAGAATGTAAACAAAACAAAAAAGAATGTTGTAACGGTCACCACCGTTTACGATATTCCCATTCCATCAACCACGACAGCTTATCTGACACTCCAACCATCCAACAGACACGATCCATACCAATTCCCCAGAATAACCGAGACTCACACAGCTCTGGTACTGGTTTCAAAATGAATGAACGCTTTAATGGTATCTTAGCTTTCTTATATACAGTCCAAGCATATTAAAGTTAATCACATGGACAAAGTAACTCTCCACCCACACAGCACACAATGGGGGGGCTTCAATACACCTTCTCTTAGACAATGACATCCAGTTGAGCTAATCATTAGTCATCCTCCAGACGTCCCGTCTCCGCAATTAGAGGAGGTAATTACTACAGCTCGACAAGTCACATTCCACATACAAAACAGTGGCCCGGATTCAGAGAGAATTTACGCTGGCGTATCCATAGATACGCCGCGTAAATTCAAATCTGCGCTGGGGTATCTACTTTCTGTATTCAGAATGCTAGATATTCCGACATTAGCCTAAGATACGACTGGCATAAGTCTCTTACACCGTCGTATCTTAGGGTGCATTCTGACGCTGGCCGCTAGGGGCGCTTCCGTTGTTGTCGGTGTAGAATATGCTAATTACCTAGATACGCCGATTCACAAACGTATGTATGCCCGGCGCAATTTATTTACGTTGTTTACGTTAGGCTTTTTCGGCGTAAGGTTGTTCCTGCTATTAGGAGGCGCAGCCAATGTTAAGTATGGACGTCGTTCCCGCTTCGAAATTTGAATTTTTTACGTAGTTTGCGTAAGTCGTTTGCGAATAGGGCTGGACGTAATTTACGTTCACGTCGAAACGTCGAAATTTATAATTAATATTTCCCAGTCACCCTATGCCCAAAAGGGGCACAGGATGACCCTAGACCCAAGAGTCATTAGTGACGCTGGCACAGGAGTACCCTCCATCCTTCAAAAGTCTCTGGTTGTCAAGGGTCATTCCATTACAAATGATTAAGTCTAATTAAACCGATCTCTCCTACTACTCTCTTGTCACGTAGACACCCGAAGTGACAGATAAGACGAACGATGCAAACCAAAATGACATGGATCCACCCTTGGCACTTGTCTGTCTATACCGGGAGCTAGGATCTTGTTGGCACCTCGGTCTGCTTTGTTCCTGTGCCAACCCGAACCCGTACACTACTGCTTGATTGTGATTACATATTTAGATAACTATGGAGGAGAATCAGGAAGGAAACTCCTATCACTTACAAGTTGTTGTGGATGTTGACCGAGTGTAAATGTGCTAAACACGTTCCAGGTGCAACAAATCAAAAGGTGTGCAAAGCCTTTCAGTTCCTATTCCTTGGAAAGCAGCCACAGCCTGGTTAGAAAAGTCTACTACCCTGCCAGCATTGCTCTCTGTGTGGAAGCAGTGGTTTCTCTGTAGAGGTCCTACACACTTACTGCTGAGTCAAATGTATAGTCAGTCGTTAAAGCGTATGCCCCCTGCTGGTTGTAGAGCTCTAAATCATCAGGAGGTGTGTTGGTTCTCTCTATAGAGACTATGGTTGCACCAATACACATCAGTGGCGATACCGAGCATTTGCCCGAGTGCTTGTACTCAGGCAAATGCTCCGATGCTTGATCCGATACCTGGGCAGTCAGGGGGTGATCGGTGCAGAGGTGGGGGGGAGTTACAAACACCGATCTCCTTGTATAGATTTCAATAAAGCAGCTGACAGTCGCTTCTCCTCCTCTCCCTCCCACGGCTTTAAGCTGCTTTAGTGAAATCTATAAAATCGGATATCGGTGCTTGTAACTTCCCCCCACTGCTGCACCGATCACCCCCTCTGTGCTCCACTCCGTTACCCCCTTTGTGCTCCGCTCCGGTCCCCCACCTTACTCCGCTCCTGTCCCCCTCCGTACTCCGCTCCTGTCCCCCTCCGTACTCCGCTCCTGTCCCCCTCTGTACCCCGCTCCTGTCCCCCTCCGTACTCCGCTCCTGTCCCCCTCCGTACTCCGCTCCTGTCCCCCTCCGTACACCGCTCCTGTCCCCCTTCGTACTCCGCTTCTGTCCCCTTCCGTACTCCGCTCCTGTCCCCCTCCGTACTCAGCTTAGGTCCCCCCTCCGTATTCCGCTCCGGTCCCCCTCCGTACTCCGCTCTTGTCCCCCTTCGTACTCTGCTTCGGTCCCCCCTCCGTACTCCACTCCTGTCCCTCTCCGTACTCCGCTCACGTTCCCCTCCGTACTCCGCTGATGTCCCCCTCCGTACTCCGCTCCTGTCCCCCTCCGTTCTCCGCTTCTGTCCCCCTCCGTCCTCCGCTCCTGTCCCCCTCCGTACTCCGCTCCTGTCCCCCTCCGTCCTCCGATCCTGTCCCCCTCCGTACTCCAATCCTGTCCCCCTCTGTACTCCGCTCCTGTCCCCCTTCGTACCCCACTGCATTCCCTCTCTGTGCCCCGCTCCTGTCCCCCACCTTACTCCGCTCCTGCCCCCCTCCGTACTCCGCTCCTGTCCCCCTCCGTACTCCGCTCCGGTCCCCCTCTGTACCCCACTCTGGTCCCCCTCCATACTCCTCTCCTGCCCCCCTCCATGCTCTGCTTCTGTCCCCCTATGTACTCTGCTCATGTCCCCCTCCTTACTCCGCTCCTGTCCCCCTCCGTACTCCCCTCCTGTCCATCTCCGTACTCTGCTCCTGTCCCCCTCCATATGGCGATTCTGTCCCCCTCCGTGCTCCGCTCCTGTCCCCCTCTGTGCTCCGTTCCTGTCCCCTTCTGTGCTCCGCTCCTGTCCCCCTCCGTGCTCTGTTCCTGTCCCCCTCTGTGCTCCGCTCCTGTCCCCCTCCGTACTCCACTCCTATACCTCCTCCGTACTCCGGTATCCCTTTGTACTCCGCTCCGGTCCCCCTATGTGCTCCACTCCTGTCCCCCTCCATACTCCGCTCCGGTCCCCCTTTGTACTCTGCTCCGGTCCTCCTCTGTGCTCCTGTCCCCCTCCGTACTCCACTCCTGTCCCCTCCGGACTCCGTTTCGGTCCCTTTTTTTTTGATCTGTCAGGTTGAGGAGCAGAGGAAGGAGCCGGTAAATCTGTCATTTACCAGCACCTTCCTTTTTCAAATGAACAGAGACAAAGGTCACTGCCTCTGTCCATTCATAACTGAGCATTGTAATCTGTGTTTATAAATGGAGAGGAGCCTCTGTCTCCTCTCTATTCATCTCCATTGTATGAAGGGGGAGGAGCCTCTGTCTCCTCCTTTCCATACATCTCCAGTGCAGCTGAGGCTGCTGAGAAAAGGACTGGGGAATCTGTGTCCTCCGTCCCTTTCCCTGCCTCAAAAGGGGAGATGCCAGGGGTCTGTTAAGACCCCTGATATCTCAACAAAGTTACCCCCCAACAGGGATAATAAAAAAATAAAGAATGGTAATAAATTAATGTTTTTTTTTTTAAACGTATGTAACATGCTACGTTATTAATGCTGTTCCTTGTCTTTACCTTTCATTCCCTGGAAGAGGAACAACTGCCTTTTGATTGTTCCTAAAGCAATTCCTATTGTTTTCCTATTCTGTGAATTTACAATGGGCCAGATTCTCTAAGATTGTGCGGCGGCGTAGCGTAAGCCATTTACACTACGCCGCCGCAACTTACTGGAGCAAGTGCCGTATTCCTCAAGCACTTGCTCCGTAGTTTGCGGCGGCGTAGTGTAAAAGGCCCGGCGTATCCCTGCGTAATTCCAAGGGGGCGACTTGTATTTAAATTAAGCGCGCCCCCGTGCCGTTCTAACTGCGCATGCGCCGGGCTTATAATAGCCCAGTGCGCATGCTCCAGTTCTCGACGGAAAACGTCAATGATGCCGACGTGTGCGTCATTGACGTAGAGTCGTATTCAAGAACGACTTAGGAAAACGACGTACCTGACGGGAAAAGACGACGCGGACCCGGTGCCATACTTAACATGGCATACGGGCGTAGGGTTACCCCTCATATAGCAGGGGTAACCTTACGCTTACGCAAACGACGCAAATTAGTTCGGGAATCGGCGTATCAGGCTCATTTGCATAAACAAATGAGACCTGAACGTAAACGCCACCTAGCGGTCGACGTAGTATTGTATTTAGGATCCAACGGTGTAAGTGACTTACACTAGTCGGATCCTAGCCTAAATCCGGCGTATCTTGTTTTGTGAATACAAAACAATGATACGCCGGCGGGAAATTCGAATTACGCCGGTGTATCAGTAGATACACCGGCGTAACTTGTTTGAGAATCTGGCCCAATCTCATTGTATCTGTAGCACATTTCTTAAATAAAAAAAATAAAAAAACTTGTTACATTTTTGCGCATAAATGTGCCGTCTCTCCATATTCGTAAAACAGTACCATGAAAGTGCGGACATTTCTCTGTAAAATATGGACTCGTGATTTGTCTTCCTAGGTCACCTGGAGGTTAGAGGAAAGTGGAATCCTCGGGGCTTTTACAAAGCAAAGTATGTAAATAAAACGGAGATGAACGTATTCTTTCCATAGAGTTTGCATGCCTTTTCATCAAGTTACTCATGCAATTAGAAAAGAGAAGACAAACACTGTTTAGCTAGCCTGTGATTTAATTTCCATTGATGCTTTTGTCGGATGCACCACAAAGCATTTGTATGTATTCATGAAAACCTTGCATAGCTTTTTGTCCATTGAAAAGGCATGTACATTTGTAAATAGGGCCAAATTGAATGTTCTCAGGCTTTATTCTCTACAGATTTAATGCTATTAAAAAAAAAAAAAAAACAGCTTGAACAGGGAAATTCTGCATTATGGCCTCTAGATGGCACTGAGTATCATAGTAAATAAGTATGCACCTCAGCTCCTTCTAGTGGTCATAATGTGGTATTTACTCCATTCACATTGAATAATACTGGCCCGGATTCAGAGAGAATTTATGCCGGCGTATCCATAGATACGCCGCGTAAATTCAAATCTGCGCCGGCGTATCTTCTTTCTGTATTCAGAAAGCAAGATACGCCGACATTAGCCTAAGATACGACTGGCATAAGTCTCCTACGCCGTTGTATCTTAGGGTGCATTCTCACGCTGACCGCTAGGTGGCGCTCCCGTCGTTTTCAGTGTAGAGTATGCAAATTACCTAGTTACGCCGATTCACAAACGTACGTAGGCCCGGCGGTAGTTTTTTACGTCGTTTGCGTAAGTCGTTTTCGTCGTAACGTTGCTCCTGCTATTAGGTGGCGCAGCCAATGTTAAGTATGGACGTCGTTCCCGCTTCGAAATTTTAATTTTTTACGTCGTTTGCGCAAGTCGTTCGCGAATAGGGCTGGACGTAATTTACGTTCACGTCGAAACCAATACGTCGTTGCGCCGTACTCGGGAGCAATGCACACTGGGATATGTACACGGACGGTGCATGCGCCGTTCGTACAAAACGTCAATCACGTCAGGTCATCATCGATTTACATAAAAAACGCCCCCCTTCCACATTTGAATTCCGCGCGCTTACGCCGGCCCCATTTACGCTACGCCGCCGCAATTTGCGGAGCAAGTGCTTTGTGAATACTGCACTTGCTCCTGTAAGTTTCGTTGGCGTAGCGTAAATACAATACGCTGCACCGCCGTAACTTAAAGCGCAGCTACGTGAATCTACCCCACTGTATCTAATTGGCAGAGAATATAGCCCCATGCAGTGGCGGCCCGTCCATTAGGGGCATCCAGGGGCGCCCCCCCCCCCGTCCATGCTTCCGACCCCCTAATCTAAATGCAGGGCGCCAGATGCATTTGATTCCGATAGGGGGGGGTTGAAATTTGTATGTATCCGAATTAGAATAGTTACAAATTTAAACGAATCCGCAAAACAAAATTTGTCCGAAACTCGAATTAGAATTGAATTCGAAAACTAATTTGAATTCAAAATTGAATTAGAAAAAAATAATAAAATAAGAAAGAATAGAATCAAATATAATAGAAAACAAATAAATAAAATAGAAAAGAATAGAATAGAATCAAATATAAAATATAGAAATAAAATAGGAAAGAATAGAATAGAATCAAATATAATATAAAATAAAGAAGTAAAATAGAAAAGAATAGAAAAGAAAAACACAGGAGGTGAGCCAATGAAGAGATAAAAGGGGAGGGCCCAGCTACAGCTCTGTGTGTGAATGGACACACAAAGCCGCAGCTCGGGAGTGAGCCTACTTGGGTGCCCTCATTGTAAGCCCAATAACCATAGGAATCTATTTATAAAAAACAATGCTTACCATTCACATAGTCATTATGAATAACTGCCATGTTGTGTCTATTTTTTTTCTATGATCATCAGCTCCATCTAGTGGCCATAATACTGTATTTTTCTGAAATGCCTAAATTAAGAAAATACTGCTTTATGGCCACTAGATGGTGCTGACAATAATAGGGAATAAGCACATTAGACACATTACAGGCATATTTGCACAGCAAGGCCCGGATTCAGAAAGAATCGCGTAAGTTTGGGCGGGCGTAGCGTATCTCATATACACTACGCCGCCGTAACTTAGAGACGCAGGTACTGTATTCAGAAACAACTTGCGTCCTAAGTTACAGCGGCGTAGCGTATTTGGGCCGGCGTAAGCCCGCGTAATTCAAAGTAGGTTGGCAGTGGGCATGTTTTATTAAAATGAACCGTGACCCCATGCAAATGAGGGGCCAAGCGAACGGCGCATGCGCCGTCCGTGGACGTATCCCAGTGCACATGTGCAGAATCACGTCGCAAATACTCAATTCTTTCGACGTGAACGTAAACTACGCCCAGCCCCATTCACGTACGAATTACGCAAACGACGTAAACCACGTAAAATTTGACGCTGTTCCGCCGTCCATACTTAACATTGGCTGCGCCTCATATAGCAGGGGTAACTATACGCCGGTCATACGCCTTACGTAACCGACTTATATTGATACGCCAGGCGCAAGTACGTTTGTGAATCGGCATATCTTACACATTTGCATATTTTTAATGGGAACGCCGAATGCATCCAGCGTATGTGCCCACGATACGCCGGCGTAGGCAAGTTACATCGGACGGCTGAAGCCATGTTTTCAGGCGTATCTCTCTTCCTGAATCGGCGTAAAGATGCGACGGCGCACATTTTAAATTACGGCAGCGTATCTGGAGATCCGCCGCCGTAAATCGTTTCTGAATCCGGGCCCAAATGTTTATAAATAGGCCCCATCAAAACATATCATCCAATAAACACACAACTTTCTAAAGAAATGCTACATCGGAGGAAGGCAATACAGTACACAGAATGGAAACCTTTGAATATATTGGTATAATTCCATTGTAATAGCAGAAGCTCTGCATATTATCTATACCACTAAACAGATTATGAAGGATACAAGTAAATGTAGAAGTATCTATACAGGGCTGTCCAGGCGCCACCATCTATATTTATGAATGTCCATATGAGTTCTCCTGTCATTACCTGGGAATTCCCGAGAAGGAGTCACAATCAGATCTTTCTGAGGACTGACGTGCCAGGACAAGGACAGGGGCTCCTGTAAATAGCGTTCAGAACATTAACTGGATTTGTTTGGAAGAATGTCCCTATTTGCATGTGTGTCATTTTACATTGTCCTCATGCAAAACTCCAGAAACCTGAATTAAAGTGAACTTGTCAGCACAGGGTCACCTCTACATACGACAACATACCTGCTAGAAGAAGAAATAATATATAGTACTTTTCTGGTGGTCAATTTGTTATAATGACTCCATTTTGCTTCACCCTGGCTGCTACAAGTATGCAAGCAATCATAGGTGTGCGCAGCCTATTGGATTAGGGAGTGCACCCTAAAGCTCAAACACATGCTACCAATCACTGACGGTGTTCACTCAAAAAGGGAAGGGGCCAGTAATTCACATATTTACCGGCCCCTTCCCCACTCATTGTAAAACATCCCCCTGTGTGTGCCCACAGCAGCAGCTGGTGGGAGAGGAGGGAAGCCGGCAGCACTGTGGGGGAAGGGGCGGCCAGGGCAGTAGAGAGAATCTGTGGGATTGGGGGATTGGTAGGTTGTTTGGGAGACTGGGGGATTTGGAGGATGCTTGGGAGACTGGGGGATTGGGAGGATGCTTGGGAGACTGGGGGATTGGGAGGATGCTTGGTAGACTGGGGCATTGGGAGGATGTTTGGAAGACTGGGGGGATTGGGAGGGTGTTTGGGAGACTGGGGGATTGGGAAGATGTTGGAAGACTGGGTGATTGGGAGGATGTTTGGAAGATTGGAGGATTGGGAGGGTGTTTGGGAGACTGGGGGATTGGGAGGATGCTTGGGAGACTGGGGGATTGGAAGGGTGTTTGGGAGACTGGGGGATTGGGAGGGTGTTTGGGAGACTGGGGGATTGGGAAGATGTTTGGGAGACTGGGGAGTTGGGAGGATGTTTGGGAGACTGGGGGATTGGGAAGAGTCTTGGGAGACTGGGGGATTGGGAAGATGTTTGGTAGACTGGGGGATTGGGAGGATGTTTGGGAGACTGGGGGATTGGCAGGATGTTTGGGAGACTGGGGGATTGGGAGGATGTTTGGGAGACTGGGGGATTGGGAGGGTGTTTGGGAGACTGGGGGATTGGGAAGATGCTTGGGAGACTGGGGGATTGGGAGGGTGTTTGGGAGACTGGGGGATTGGGAGGGTGTTTGGGAGACTGGTGGATTGGGAGGATGTTTGGGAGACTGGGGGATTGGGAAGAGTCTTGGGAGTCTGGGGGATTGGGAGGATGCTTGGGAGACTGGGGGATTGGGAGGGTGTTTGGGAGACTGGGGGATTGGGAAGAGTCTTGGGAGACTGGGGGATTGGGAGGGTGCTTGGGAAACTAGGGGATTGGGAGGCTGTTTGGAAGAATGGGGGATTGGGAGGATGCTTGGGAGACTGGGGGATTGGGAGGGTGTTTGGGAGACTGGGGGATTGGGAGAATGCTTGGGAGACTGGGGGATTGGGAGGGTGTTTGGGAGACTGAGGGATTAGGAAGATGCTTGGGAGACTGGGGGATTGGAAGGGTGTTTGGGAGACTGGGGGATTGGGAGGGTGTTTGGGAGAGTGGGGGATTGGGAAGATGCTTGGGAGACTGGGGGATTGGGAAGAGTCTTGGGAGACTGGGGGATTGGGAGGGTGTTTGGGAGACTGGGGGATTGGGAGGATGCTTGGGAGACTGGGGGATTGGAAGGGTGTTTGGGAGACTGGGGGATTGGGAGGATGTTTGGTAGACTGGGGGATTGGGAGGATGTTTGGGAGACTGGGGGATTGGGAGGGTGCTTGGGAAACTAGGGGATTGGGAGGCTGTTTGGAAGAATGGGGGATTGGGAGGATGTTTGGGAGACTGGAGGATTGGGAGAATGTTTGGGAGACTGGGGGATTGGGAGGGTGTTTGGAAGACTGGGGGATTGGGAGGATGTTTGGGAGACTGGAGGATTGGGAGAATGTTTGGGAGACTGGGGGATTGGGAGGGTGTTTGGAAGACTGGGGGATTGGGAGGATATTTGGGAGACTGGGGGATTGGGAGGGTGTTTGGGAGACTGGGGGATTGGGAGGGTGTTTGGGAGACTGGGGGATTGGGAGGATATTTGGGAGACTGGGGGATTGGGAGGATGTTTGGGAGACTGGGGGATTGGGAGGATATTTGGGAGACTGGGGGATTGGGAGGATGTTTGGGAGACTGGGGGATTGGGAGGATATTTGGGAGACTCGGGGATTGGGAGGATATTTGGGAGACTGGGGGATTGGGAGGATGCTTGGTAGACTGGGGGATTGGGAGGATTTTTGGGAGACTGGGGGATTGGAAGGATGCTTGGTAGACTGGGGGATTGGGAGGATGTTTGGGAGACTGGGGGATTGGGAGGATTTTTGGGAGACTGGGGGATTGGAAGGGTGTTTGGGAGACTCGGGGATTGGGAGGATATTTGGGAGACTGGGGGATTGGGAGGATATTTGGGAGACTGGGGGATTGGGAAGATGTTTGGGAGACTGGGGGATTGGGAGGATATTTGGGAGACTGGGGGATTGGGAGGATGTTTGGGAGACTGGGGGATTGGGAGGATATTTGGGAGACTCGGGGATTGGGAGGATATTTGGGAGACTGGGGGATTGGGAGGATGCTTGGTAGACTGGGGGATTGGGAGGATTTTTGGGAGACTGGGGGATTGGAAGGATGCTTGGTAGACTGGGGGATTGGGAGGATGTTTGGGAGACTGGGGGATTGGGAGGATTTTTGGGAGACTGGGGGATTGGAAGGGTGTTTGGGAGACTCGGGGATTGGGAGGATATTTGGGAGACTGGGGGATTGGGAGGATATTTGGGAGACTGGGGGATTGGGAAGATGTTTGGGAGACTGGGGGATTGGGAAGATGTTTGGGAGACTGGGGGATTGGGAAGATGTTTGGGAGACTGTGGGATTGGGAGGATGCTTATCTGTAACACCCCGGTTGCCAGGCTTCAGTAGAGGCACTACCTGAATCGGTGGCTCTATGTGGGTCACTCTTGA
The DNA here is from genome assembly GCF_905171775.1 of Rana temporaria. Classification (NCBI taxonomy): domain Eukaryota; kingdom Metazoa; phylum Chordata; class Amphibia; order Anura; family Ranidae; genus Rana; species Rana temporaria. The sequence continues at coordinate 205,217,678 of NC_053495.1, read as the reverse complement.
CATTCAAGGCCATTATTCATCTCTTCCCATGACAGAGCTATGTTGAGCATGACCACTGCCTTTCTCAACCTTTGCAACACCCTTAAAATAACCCTTAAATCATTGAAATAATTTTCTGGTGTCAGGGAACCCCTGCTAAAAATTACTATATCTACAACTCATGATACATTAGTGTGATGGTCGTGATAAGAATGATCCTTCCACTTGTAGTCATTGGAAAGTATTACCCTCAAATGCCACGTACAAACGATCGAAAAATCGGACAAAAAAAAAAGTGATTTTTTTTTCTGACGGAATTCGAATTTGGATTGGCCAAAAAATGATCAAGCAATTTGAATTCTGTGTGAAGGATAGCTGGTTGTTAAGCAGCGGGCCAGGAAGCCAGCCGCCACATCCTTAACAACCGATGGCTCATCAGCTGTCAGGGGGCTTCCCCATCAACATGTGGACAAGGTGTTTTGGAATGGCACCCCCCCCCCATGTTGAGGGCATGTGGCCTGGTATGGTTTGGGGGGGGGGCTCTCGCTCACCCTCCCCTTTCTTGACCTGCTGAGCTGCATGCTCAGAAAAGGGTCTAGTGTGGATTTTGGGGGGACCCCACACTGTTTTTTATTTTACATTATGGTGTGGGGTTCCCCTTAGTATCCATAACCCGAATCTCTCCTCTCCCATACACCTCCTTGCACCTAACTCCATGTAAATGGCAGCAGATTTTAAATGTTTATTCTCTTCTTTAACCACTTGACCTCCAGAAGATTTATCCCCTTCATGACCAGGCCATTATTTGCTCTACGGCTCTGCGTTATTTTAACTGACAATTGCGCGGTCACGCAATGCTGTACATAAATAGAATTAGCGTTATATTTTCCCCACAAATAGAGCTTTCTTTGGTGGTATATTTTTTTCCCGCTATAAACAAAAAAGAAGAATTGAAAAAAAAAACAATATTTTTCTTTTCTTTCTGCTATAAAACCTATCCAACAATAAAATAAAAAAATCGAATTTCTTTATAAATTTGCTAAACCACTTCATGACCAGGCAATTATTTTGCGGTACGGCACTGCGTTATTTTAACTGAAAATTGTGTGGTAAATGCAACGCTGTATATAAATGAAATGTATGCCATTTTTTATTTCACAAATAGAGATTTATTTTGGTGGTATTTGATCACCTCTGCAATTTTTATTTGTTGCATTATAAACAAAGAAAAAAAGGGAATATTGAAAAAAAAAATATATATATATTTTACTTTCTGCTATAAAACCTATCCAACAAAAAAAATAAAACAAAATAGAATTTCTGCTACAATGTTGCCCCTGACATCACCAAAGGGCCACACATAATGTTCAGTATACACTATATAACCGCAAGTATTGCCTTTACACAATAAAATCTCATTAAGTATATTAATTGGTTTGCGCAAAAGTTATAGGGCCAGATTCACAGTGAGAGTACGCCAGCGTATCTGCTGATACTCCGGCGTACTTTCAAATTTGCCGCGTCGTATCTTTAGTTTGAATCCTCAAACCAAGATACGACGGCTTTTAGCTTCGATCCGACAGGCGTACGGCTTCGTACGCTTTCGGATCGTAGATGCAATACTTCGGCGCCCGATGGGTGGAGTTTGCGTCGTTTTCCGCGTCGGGTATGCAAATGAGCTTTTTCCGACGATCCACGAACGTACGCGCGGCCGTCGCATTCTCTTACGTCGTCTCTAGTCGGCTTTTTCCGGCGTATAGTTAAAGCTGGCATTTTGCGGCCTATAGATAGACTTGCCATGTTAAGTATGGCCGTCGTTCCCGCGTCAAAATTTAAAAAAAAATTTTTTGCGTAAGTCGTCCGTGAATAGGGATGGACGTAACTCACGTCTAAGTTAAAAAAATTACGTCGTTGCGACGTCATTTCGCGCAAAGCACGGCGGGAAATTTCTGAACGACGCATGCGCAGTTCATTCGGCGCGGGGACGCGCTTCATTTAAATGAAACCCGCCCCCTGATCGCCGATTTGAATTCCGCCGCCAGAAATACACTACGCCGCCGTAACTTACGGCGCGAAATCGTTGAGGATTCGAAATTCCGCCAGGTAAGGTACGGCGGCGTAGCGTATCTCTGATACTCTGCGCGGATCCAATTCTCTGTGGATCTACCCCACTGTGTTTTACTTTTTGCTATAATAAATATCCCCAATCTTTTTTCAAAAAACTATACAATAACAATAAACGTATAGTGATTGGAATGCGCAAAAGTTATAACGCCTACAAAATAGGGGATAGATTTATGACATTTTTTTTTTTTTTTTTTTTACTAGTAATGGCAGCGATCTGCAATTTTTATCAGGACTGCGATATTGCAGCGGACACATCGGACACTTTTGACACTATTTTGGGACCATTGACAATCATACAGCGATCAGTGCTATAAAAATGTACTGATTACTGTGCAAATGACACTGGCAGGGAAGGGGTTAACCACTAGGGGGCGATCAGGGGGTTAAATGCGTTCCCTGGTGTGTGTTCTAACTGTAGGGAGGATGGGACTGACTAGGAAGAGAGAGAGATCGGTGTTCATACTTCGTATGAACACACGATCTCTCTTCTTTCTCCCCTGAGAGAACTGGGATTTTTGTGTTTACACACACAGATCCCGGTTCTCGCTCCGTCACGAGCGATCGCGGGTGCCCGACGGTCATCGCCCCTGCTGGGCACTCGCATCGGCTCCGGGTACACGCTGCGGGCCGTGCCATTCTGCCGCAGTAAAACTGCGGCGGCTGGTCGGCAAGTGGTTAAAGGGTTAAATGTGTGCCTAGCCAGTGTTTTTTATGTGCTATGTGTGCTGCTTTTACTAAGAGGATGTAATGGATTTTATTCCCTGCTTTAGGCCCCTTTCACACTGGGGCGGGAGCCGCAGTGGCGGTATAGCGCCACTAAAAATAGCGGCGCAATACCGTCGGATTTGCCGCGGGATTCGGACGCTAGCGGTGTGGTATTAACCCCCGCTAGCGGCCGATAAAGGGTTAATACCGCGGTTTCCCATTGTTTTAAATGGGAAGGAGCGGTATACACGCCGCTCCTCTCACCGCTCCAAAGATGCTGCTGGCAGGAGATTTTTTTTCTCTCCCGCCAGCGCATTGCCTGCAGCCCCTCAGGCTTTCACATTGAGTATGCAGTGCAGGAGTTTTTCAGGCGGTATAGCAGCGCTGAAAAACTCCTCAGTGGGAAAGGGGTCCTACAGGGAAAGGGAATCCATCACATCCCTCTTGTCAGAATGGAGATCTGAATTGACGACGATCAGCAGGTGTCGGCAGACATCGATTGACCGGCACCCGCTGATGGGTTTTCTGCTGTGACTAATAACATTATAAGTCGGGGCGCCCCCTAGGTGGCAGTGCAGAATCACGAATATTTACACAGAACGGCCACCGTGTGGCAGTAGATCTGCTATGGGGCGTTTGGGAAGTGGTTAAGAGGACGTAGACTCGCCTGTCTTCAGCTATGACTAAGACCTGGAGTTGCTGAAATGCGTAAGCACGGCGTACTATTTTTCCTAAACAGTTGAATAACCAGATACACTACGTCATGGAAAGCACATTTCTCAAGGTTATTATGTATAAACCTTGCACAATTCTGCTGCACCTGTTTATGAATGGTTCCCTGATTATTCAAAAGTTCAAATGATGATTATTAACACCTAAGCAGTTCATTCCAGTTCTGTTACTTAGCGTTTCAACGTTATCACATCTGTATAACGGCAACCACTTAATGGTATTTATAGAAAAATCTACAGATGTAAGTGAAGCCAAAGACAAAGACAGAGTATATAGATCAGAGGTTATCAACTTATGAGCTGAAGGGGGCCTCAAATGTGGCCCCTGACATCATCAAAGGGCCACACATAATGTTCAATATACACTATATTACCAAAAGTATTGGGACGCCTGTCTTTACACACACATGAACTTTAATTGGCATCCCAGTCTTAGTCCATAGGGTTCAATATTGAGTTGGCTCCACACAGCTATAACAGCTTCAACTCTTCTGGGAAGGCCGTCCACAAGGTTTAGGAGTGTGTCTATGGGGATGTTTGACCGTTCTTCCAAAAGCGCATTTGTGAGGTCAGGCTCTGATGTTGGATGAGAAGGCCTGGCTCGCAGTCTGCATTCTGATTTATCCCAAAGGTGTTCTATGAGGTTAAAGTCAGGACTCTGTGCAGGCCAGTCAAGTTGCTCCACCCCCAAACTTGCTCATCCATGTCTTTATAGACCTTGGTTTGAGCACTGGTCCAAATCATGCCAGGGGTCTTTTTTATTTTTAATTATTATTTGTATTATTATTATTATTATTTTTAGTTCAAGGGTCTTCCAGTTGATGATGTCAGAGGTCCTTTTTATATTTATATTGTTTAATTCAAAAAAAAAAAATTTCAAGGGACTTTTTTCTTTTCTTTTCTTTTTTCTTTCAAAGTTCTTTCAGCTGATGATATCAGGGGTTCTTCTTCTTATTATTATTATTATTATTTTTTTCATTCTAAAGTTTTCAAGCTGATGATGTCAGGAGTCCTAAAACAGCAAAAAGGGGAAATTCCTTTCCATAAAACAGGGGACTTTAAAGGCAATGTACTATGACCAATTGTAGATAAAACAAAGATGTAATACATAAAATCAAATCTGATCAAAAAAAAATATTTGTTTTATCTACAATGTAGATAAATGTGACACATTGTAGATAAAACAAATATTTTTTTTTTATCACATTTGATTTTATGTATTACATCTTTGTTTTATCTACAATTGGTCATAGTACATTGCCTTTAAAGTCCCCTGTTTTATGGAAAGGAATTTCCCCTTTTTGCTGTTTTAGGACTCCTGACATCATCAGCTTGAAGACTTTGGAATGAAAAAAAAAAAAAGAAGGACCCCCGAAGAGCCTTGAAAAAAAACAAAAACAATTTTTTCAATTAAAAAAAATACAAATATAAAAAGGACCTCTGACGTCATCAATTGGAAAACCCTTGAAATAAAAATATATATATAAAAAAATATATATATAAAAGGATCCCTGACATCTTCAGGACATCATCAGCTAGAAGACTCTTGAAAAAAAAAATCGTACTTTCCTCTCCTGATTTAAAGAGAAAAAAAAAGGAGAAAAGAAAAAAAAAGAAGAACCCCTAACATTATCAGCCAAAAGACCCTTGAAAAAAAAATGCAATTAAAAAAATATAACTATAAAAAGGAACTCTGACATCATCAACTGGAAGACCCTTGAAATAAAATAAAAAAATAAAAAGGACATCATCAGACCCTTGAAAAAAAAAATCATACTTTCCTCCCCTGAGATATATATACTTGCGACGTCGGGAGTCCATTTTTAATTAATTTATTTATTTGAAGACCTTTAAAAGAAAAAAAAGAAGAACCCCTGACATTATGAGCCAGAAGACCCTTGAAAAATATTTTTATTAAAAAAAGTATAACTATAAAAAGGATCTCTGAGATGATCAACTGGAAGACCCTTGAAATAAAATAAATAAATAAAATAAAAAATAAAAAGGACCCCTGACATCTTCAGGACATCATCAGCTAGAAGACCCTCGAACAAAAAATCATACTTTCCTCCCCTGATATATATATACTTGTGATGATGTCGGGAGTCCTCTTTTTTATGTATTTATTTGAAGACATTTGAAAGAAAAAAAAAAAAGAACCCCTGACATCATCAGCCAGAAGACCCTTAAAAAAAAAAAAGAATTAATTCAAAAAATATAACTAGAAAATGGACCTCTGACTTCATCAACTGGAAGACCCTTGAAATAAAAATAAAATAAAAAAAATACAAAATAAAAAGGACCCCTGACATCATTAGCTAGAAGACCCTTGAAAAAAGAAATCATAATTTCCTCCCTGATATATATATATATATTTGTGATGTTGGGAGTCCTTTTTTTTATTATGTTTTTATTTATTTGAAGACCTTTAAAAGACAGAAAAAAAGAAATACCCCTGACATCATCAGCCAGAAGACCCTTGAATTTTTTTTTAGTTTATTTTAATTAAAAAAATATAACTATAAAACGGACCTCTGACATCATCAACTGGAAGACCCTTGAAATAAAAAACGAATAAAAAAAAAAAAGGACCCCTGACATCTTCAGGACATCATCAGTTAGAAGACCCCTGAAAAAAAATCATACTTTCCTCCCCTGATATATATATATATATATATATATATATATATATATATATATATATATATATATATATATATACATGTGATGTCAGGAGTCCTTTTTTTTATTTATTTATTTAAAGACCTTTAAAAGAAAGAAAAAAGAAGAACCCCCTCACATCATCAGCCAGAAGACCCTTGAAAAAAATATATTTTATTTTAATTTAAAAAATATAACTATAAAAAGGACCTCTGACATCATTAACTGGATGACCCTTGCAAGAAAAAAAAAAAGGACATCATCAACTGGAAGACCCTTGAAAAAAAAAATCGTACTTTCCTTCCCTGATATATATACTTGTGATGTCAGGAGTCCTTTTATTATGTATTTATTTATTTGAAGACTTTTACAAGAAAAAAAAAGAAGGAAAAAAAAAAAAAAAGAAGAACCTCTAACATTATCAGCCAGAAGACACTTAAATTATTATTTTATTTTTTTATTAATTAAAAAAATATAACTATGAAAAGGACCTCTGACATCATCAACTGGAAGACCCTTGAAATAAAAAATAAATACATTTTTTTTTTATAAAAAGGACCCCTGACATCGTCAGGACATCATTAGCTAGAAGACCTTCAACAAAAAAAATCGTACTTTCCTCCCCTGATATATATATATATACATGTGATGTCAAGAGCCCTTTTATTATTTATTTATTTGAAGCCCTTTGAAAGAAAAAAAAAAAAAGAAGAACCTCTAACATTATCAGCCAGAAGACACTTGAATTTTTTATTTTTTTGTATTACCGTAATTAAAAAAATATAACTATGAAAAGGACCTCTGACATCATCAACTGGAAGACCCTTGATATATATATATACTTGTGATGTCAGGAGTCCTTTTATTATTTATTTATTTATTTGAAGACCTTTGAAAGAAAAAAAAAAGATGAAAAAAAAGAAGAACCATTATCACCGGGGCGGTGTACAACAATCTGTCACAGTGTTACATTTTCTAAGCAAATCTCATTTCCTCTTTTTCTCATATCAAACAAACCGAACTTTCCCTGAAATGCTCATGGATGAGAGTTCCTGGCCAGGCCATTCATTTCAGCCATCACCTCACATGCGCACTCTACGTACTTTACATATATTAGTGGCTCCACTCTGTAGACTGCTGCTGGGTGCCGCCATCTTGGATGTGATGTCAGTGGCCCCATCAGAGGCCCCCGTCAGACCCAGAGCCGTCACTCTCCTCACTCCTTCCTGCAAAGCTTCATAAAAGGACGTGTAGAAGGGCGAGGGGAGGGGTGGAGGAGCTGGGCCAGCACAAAGAGCAATCAGAAACTCCCAAAAGAGGGAAGGGCTGTGATGTGCAAGGAGGGAGGGGGCTGTGCTAGGGAAATAAGTCGTCAACATTTCTAGGACCGCCCATTACCTAGTAATGAATCACGTGCCTGCCCTTCCCCATGCTTCCCTTCCCAAGTTTCCCTTCCCAAGTTTCCCTTCCCTAGCGGCCATGCTACACTGTACCAGTGGCGTCACTAGGGTTGGTGTCACCCGGTGCAAAAAAAATTGGTGTCACCCCCCCCCCCCCACCAACTATAGTCCTCCCCTCAGTACAGACCCACCTCCCGTAGTATAGACCCCCCTCCACTAACTACAGGCCCCCTCCCGCAGTGCAGACCCCCTCCACTAACCACAGACCCCCCTCTACTAACTACAGACCCCCTCCCGCAGTACAGACCCCCCTCTACTAACTATTGACCCCCCTATTGCAGTACAGACCCCCTCCACTAACTACAGACCCCCTCTACTAACTATAGACCCCCATCCCGCAGTACAGACCCCCTCCACTAACCACAGACCCCCCTCTACTAACTACAGACCCCCCTCCTGCAGTACAGACCCCCTCCACTAACCACAGACCCCCCCTACTAACTACAGACCCCCCTCCCGCAGTACAGACCCCCTCCACTAACTACAGACCCCCTCCACTAACTATAGACCCCCTCCCACAGTACAGACCCCCTCCACTAACTACAGACCCCCCTCCTGCAGTACAGGCCCCCCTCCACTAACTAAAGACCCCCCTCCCACACTACAGACCCCCCTCCACTAACTAACGACCCCCCTCCCACACTACAGACAACCCTCCACTAACTACAGACCCCTCAACTAACTAAAGACCCCCCTCCTCAGTACAGACACCCCCCAGTGCATACCCCCCAGCATTACAGACCCCCCTCAGTACAGACCCCCCTCAGTTAATTCCCCCCTCCACTTACTACAGACACCTCCACTAACTAAAGACCCCCCTCAGTACAGACACCCCCCCTAGTGCATATCCCCCAGCATTACAGACCCCCTTCAGTACAGACCCCCCCTCAGTACAGACACCCCCCTGGTGCAGACCCCCCAGCATTACAGACCCCCCTCAGTACAGACACCCCCCTAGTGTAGACCCCCAAGCATTACAGACCCCCCTCAGTACAGACCCCTCCCCCTTCAGTAGTACAGACCCCCCCAGCAGTATAGACGCCCCCCCTTACATACCTTTAGAACAGCGCTGCGCTACACACACACTCCTCCTCCTCTGTGGATGTAAACAGAGAAGGAGGCGGCTTCGGTCCACGCCGCTGAGGTACACAGCTAATCAGGGGCAGTGGGGGCCGCACCACCGACTGCCGCAATGCACGCCCCACGCGCGCACGGCGGCTGTTATTCTGCTGGAGGTCATATGACGCCCAATCAGGATAACTGAACCACCACCCGGCCGTCATTCTGCTATAGGCCGGGCGGGAAGTGGTTAAAGTAGTGCAATGCTGAATAGCAAAAAATGGTCTGGTCAGCAAGGGGGTAAAATCTTCCGGGGGTCAAGTGGTTAAACGTGAAACAGCAAAAGGTTTACCTTGCCCATTCAGGGTGTGGAAATAACTCATCCAAGAGGAAGAAAGTGTAGAAATGACTTTGACACAATGACGTCTCCACCCATACAATGGGTATCAGTGGAGATCGCTGTGCCAAGATCTGGAACTCATCAAACCAGTCGGTGACTTTTCATGCCCCGGAGTGATGGAACCCATAGAAGACTTTCCTTCCACAAATACATGTCATAACAAGTCAGAGATCAGAGACAAGGATGAGCGTCACATCTGATGCTCCATAGAGCCGGCACAACCGGTTCCCGACGACACCCGAGTCCTCCGCTGCAACCTCGTCCGTTGTCACCTGGAGACTAAGGGCTGGAGATTCAGAGAACAGTTACGCCGGTGTATCAGTAGATACGCCGTCGTAACTCTGACTCTACGCCGTCGTAAATTTAAGCGTATTCTGGAAACCAGTAGGTAGATTCACGTACATAGGCTTATCTTTAAGACGGCCTAGCCTAGCCTGTTTAGGCTACACCGCCGTAAATTAGTTAGGCTAGTAGTGATTTTCAAACCACTTACCTGCTAATCTACGGCGGCGTAGCCTCAAACGAGCGGGCGTAAGGGCGCCTAATTCAAATGACTTGGAGGGGGGCGTGTTGTATGGAAATGAGGCTTGACCTCACATTTTTTGACGTTTTTTGACACTGCGCATGCGCCGGGCGACTACATTTCCCAGTGCGCATTGCGGCTAAGTAGGCCGTACGGGCCTATTGATTTCGACGCGGACGTAAACGACGTAACTCCCGATTCACAGAACGACTTACGCAAACGACGTAAAAAAATCGAACCTCGCGGCGGAAACGGCGGCCATACTTTAACATTGTTATTCCACCTCATAGGTGGAATAACTTTAGGCCGCCTAAGGCCTTACGAAAACAACGTAATTCGACGGCGTAGGCCTGGCGTACGTTTGTGAATCGGCGTATCCCCTCATTTACATATTCTACGCCGAGCGCAATGGAAGCGCCATCTAGCCGCCATCAGAAACATTGCAAGCTAAGATAGAACGGCGCAAGCCGGCCTATCTTAGCTTTGTTTAAGCGTATCTCTGTTTGAGCATACGCTTAAACAAACGCCGGCGTAGATTCAGAGTTAGGTCGGCTTATCTACTGATAAGCCGGCCTAACTCTTTGTGAATCTACCTACAGATACGCTTGAATTAGGCTAAGATACGAGCGGCGTAAGTCTCCTACGCCGTCGTATCTTAGGGTGCATATTTACGCTGGCCGCTAGGTGGCGCTGCCGTCGATTTCAACGTAGAATATGCAAATGAGCTGGATACGCCGATTCAGAAACGTACGTGCGCCCGGCGGATTTTTTTACGCCGTTTGCGTAAGGCTTTTTCCGGCGTAACGTTACTCCTGCTATATGAAGCATAGCCAATGTTAAGTATGGACGTCGTTCCCGTGTGGAATTTTGAAAATTTTACGTCGTTTTCGAAAGCATTGACTATTTGCGACGTTATTAGGAGCATGAACACTGGGAAACTTTTGCGGCCGGCGCATGTGCCGTTCTTAAGAAACGTCATTTACGTGGGGTCATATTTATTTACGTAAAACACACCCACCTCTTGACAATTTGAATTCGGCGCGCTTACGCCGGCAGATTTACGCTACGCCGCCGCAACTTACGGAGCAAGTGCTTTGTGAATACTGCACTTGCCTCTCTTAATTGCGGCGGCGTAGCGTAAATAACATACGCTACGCCCGCACAAACTTACGTCCCCCTACCTGAATCTAGCCCTAAATCTTTCCCCCGATGAATCAGGGAGAGCGACATGAAAACGCGGGTGTGGAGTGTTCCCCCCGATTAGAATACAACGCCGGCACCCGTCTCAATGACACGACTTTCCTGCCTACTTAGATCCTCTTTTTATCAACAACCATGTGAGTTGCTAAATGTTGTACCTTCATTATATATAACCATATTGCTACACTTAGAGGCGCCTCTCTTCTTTTTTTTTTACTCAGTTGTGACATGACGCTACTTGTACATCAAGACATCGCTTGTATATCAAGTCGAAATTGATTTTAAAAAAGTTGCTTGTCTTGCAAAACGCTCTCAAACCAAGTTACTCGCAATCCAAGGTTTTCCTGTATAAAAAATGCAACACGTGACATTTCATTAACCGTTTGCCGACTGCTCACTGTCGACTGACGGCGGTAGAATGGCACTCCTGTGCGAATTGCCGTAGCCGTACGGCGGGCACTTTAAGGAGTATAGGGGGCACGTGTGTGCGTTCGCCCGCCGCGTCCCTAAGGAGCCGATGCACATGGCTCCTTAGGGACTCCTGACAGAGCGAGAGTGGGGATTTGTGGGTGTAAACCACATTCTGTCAGGGGAGAGGAGACTGATCTGTTGTTCCTAGTATATATGAACAGCGATATGTCTCCTCCCCAAGTCAGTTAGAACACACGCTGAGAGCCCATTCACACAGGGACGACTAACCCTAACCCCTACCCCTAACCCCTAACCCCTAAACCCTAACCCCTAATGCTAACCCCTAACCCTAACCCCTAACCCCTAAACCCTAACCCTAAACCCTAACCCCTAACCCTAAACCCTAACCCTAAACCCTAACCACTAACCCTAACTTCTAACCCTAAACCCTAACACCAACCCTAACCCAACCTCTAACCCCTAAACCCTAACCCCAACCATAACCCTAACCCCCTAACCCTAACCCTAAACCCTAAACCCTAACCCTAACTCCAACCCTAACCCCTAACCCTAATCCTAATCCCTAACCCTAACCCCTAAACCCTAACCCCTAACCCTAAACCCTAACCCCTAACCCTAAACCCTAACACCAACCCTAACCCCAACCCTAACCCCTAAACCCTAACCCCAACCCTAACCCCAACCCTAACCCTAAACCCTAACTCTAACCCTAACCCTAACCCCAACCCTAACCCAACCCTAACCCTAACCCCCTAACCCTAACACCAACCCCAACCCTAACCCTAACCCCCTAACCCTAACCCTAAACCCTAAACCCTAACCCTAACCCTAACTCCAACCCTAACCCTAACCCCTAACCCTAATCCCTAACCCTAACCCCTAACCCTAAACCCTAACCCTAACCCCTAACCCTAACCCTAACACCAACCCTAACCATAACCCCAACCCTAACCCTAACCCCCTAACAAAGTCGCATCCCGATTTGTTCAATAGAACCGTTCTAATAGGAGCGACGCAAGTCACTCTGACTTAGAAAAAGGTTCCTGTACGACTTTGGGGGCGACTCGGGGCGACTTGCATTGACTTCTATACAGAAGTAATTTTGCAAATCGCCTCCGAAGTCGTCTTCAGGTCGCCTTGCCGAGTCGCCCCTGCGTGAATGGGCTCTCAGAGAACATTTAACCCCTTGATCGCCCCCTCGTGTTAACCCCTTCCCTGCCATGACATTTACACAGTAATCAGTTCATTTTTATAGCACCGATCGCTGTATAAATGTCAGTGGTCCCAAAAATGTGTCTCCGATCTGTCCGCCGCTATGTCGCAGTCCTGGTAAAAATCGCGGATCGCCACCATTAATAGTAAAAAATAAATAATTATAATAAAAATGCCATAAATCTATCCCCTCTTTTGTAGACACTATAACAAACAGCATAAAAGTAAAAAAGTAGAAGTATAAAGTAGTTTCAATTCAATAATTATCATATTTAAGCTTTACCAGGTCACTGGATTTCCAAAGATGTCATCAGCCTGTTTTATTCTTGCAAAGAGGGCATGTGGACATGAAGTGGCTGCAAAGAGGCTGCAGGAGATCAGCACCACGGAGATATACAAAATGCATGGCTACAGGTAGCCATGCCATCACACATTGCTCGGGCATGTACCAACATTGCCGCTATTAGGAAGCCGGTCCAGAGCAATGATGAGCAGCTGATGCTGGAGATAAGACAGGATACAGGAAGGGGCAGCAAAGAGGCCGCAGGAGATCAGCAGCACAGAGATGAAAAATAGATGAATATTTTATGACTACAAGTGCCCATGCCAACGCACATTGCTCGGGCATGTTCCCGCCGTTGTCATTATTAGGAATCTGATCCAGAGCAATGATGTGCAGCTGATCCTGTAGACAGAAGGCTGAAGGAGATCAGCATAACTAAGGTACACAATAGATACTGTATTTATCGGCGTATACCGCGCACTTTTTTGCCCTGAAAATCAGGGCAAAATCGCGGGTGCGCGATATACGCCCATACCCGCTTTCCCGCGCCGAGTTTGAATACTGCGCCGGCATATACCGAGCGCAGCACACTCGTGTATATTCGGGCAGTCTCGGCTCCTCCCGCGCTCACGTCCTGGACGTACAGGACGTGAGCGCGACAGTAGCCGAGCCTGCTCGAGTGTACTGCGCTCAGTATATGCCGGCGCAGTATTCAAACTCGGGGCGGGAAAGCGGGAAACGAGCGAGGAGGACACCGGACCCGACGAAGAGGACACCCGAAGCCGCAGACGGACGCCGGACCCGACGAGGCCGCCGATGGACGCCGCGCAAGACACCAAAACTGTAAGTACAAAATCCTTTTTTCCACAGGAATTTCTGGCCAACTTTAGGGGTGCGCGCTATATAAATACGGTAAATACAAGAGTAACCAAATAGCACAATTAATGGCAGCCAGTCAGGGTTTAGGCTCCATTCACACTAATGCATTTTGCAGAAATGCAGGTAAATTTGTTAACGTGGTTTCCTATGGAACATGTTCACATCAATGCAGTGGCAGCTGATGCTCAAAATTTTTGGGGGGGCGCAAACGAAAAAAAAAAAAAGAAAAAAATTGCAGCCTCAATGTGCCCATCAAATGCAGCCACTGTGCCATCAATTGTCACCACTGTGCCATGCCAAACGCAGCCACTGTGCCATCAATTGTCACCACTGTGCCATGCCAAACGCAGCCACTGTGCCATCGATTATCACCACTGTGCCATGACATTAAATGCAGTCACTATGCCATCAATTTGCACCACTGTGCCATGCCATCAAACGCAGCCACTGTGCCAACAATTATCACCACTGTGCCATGTCATTAAACGCAGCCACTGTGCCATCAATTATCACCACTGTGCCATGCCATCAAACGCAGCCACTGTGCCATCAATTATCACCACTGTGCCATGTCATTAAATGCAGTCACTATGCCATCAATTTGCACCACTGTGCCATGCCATCAAACGCAACCACTGTGCCATGCTTTTTTGTGCCTCTGCGTTTTTGGAAAGGGTCGGGGACTTTTTTCCCGCAAAAAGCAGTGTTTTGCATGTAATAGAATTCAATGGACCTGCATCCAAAATGCAAGTTTTTACCGCGATTTTGCTGCGATTTGTGGTTTGCGTTTTTTTTTACCTGTTTATAGCTGGTTGTTAAAGGAAATGTAAAAAAAAAAAATTGCAGGCTAAAAGATTTATATAAAAAACAAACGCAAAATGCTAATCGCAGTAAAAAAGACACGCGTCGAAAAAACTCAGCAAAAAAAAAAAAGCACTGCAAAAAATGCTCAAAAGCAACATGCATAGGTGTGAATCGAGCCGTAAAGTCCCCGACCCTTTCCAAAAACGCAGAGGCACAAAGAAGCATTGATGTGAACGTGTTCCATAGGAAACCATGTTAAAAAATGTCCCTGCATTTCTGCAAAATGCATCAAAAAACACATTCTCTGATCTGATCTTCTCTGATGCAGACAAGGTACAAAGTAACATTTTTCTCCTTCGCTAATCATGAATACAGAATGGTGTCTCCTCCTCACCTGTATGAGTGATGAGCCGTTCTCCTCCCGGCAGAGAATAGAATGAGAGGCGGCAAGTAAGAGTCCTGTAAATAAAGGAGGTTGGGTCAGCTGGAGATTCCCTTTCCCTGAACCCATCAGAGGGGGGACGATTCATCTCATTATTCTATCATCATCATCACAGATACACGTCATACACATCTGTCACAAATGACATCCAGGATCACAATGACAGGTGGAGCCGAGCTGTGCCAGGAATAGGAGCAGAGGCACCGATCAGACCGTCATCATCATCACACCTGGAGGAAACTCCACATCCTGGCACTCAGGTGAGTGAATGTGAACCCGACTCTCCCTACAAAGATTACACTCACTACTACGAAATAAACCCAACTGAACTCTCATTGTAAATCAGCCAAACACATTCCAGACAAAATCAGTTTGGAACGAATTCTGCATAAAAAAATGCTTAATTTTTGTTTTCGTTGCGACAACAGTTTGATATAGATAGATAGAAGATTGGACATGACAGTGACAATAGCGATCTGTGTCCATCGAACCTGCGGTTGAATGTCCCTAACCCTAACTCTGTTATTCCGAGATTATTCTACATAGAGAGAAAAGATTTGACATAGAGAGAAAAGATTAGACATTATAGAGACATGAAGATTTGACATAGAGAGAAAAGAGTCGACATAGAGAGAAAAGATTCGACATAGAGAGAAAAGAGTCAACATAGAGAGAAAAGATTTGACATAGAGAGAAAAGAGTCGACATAGAGAGAAAAGATTCGACATAGAGAGAAAAGAGTCAACATAGAGAGAAAAGATTTGACATAGAGAGAAAAGAGTCAACATAGAGAGAAAAGATTCGACATAGAGAGAAAAGAGCCGACAGAGAGAAAAGAGTCTAAATCGAGAGAAAAGAGTCGACATAGAGAGAAAAGATTTGACATAGAGAGAAAAAAAACGACAGAGAGAAAAGAGTCGATATCGAGAGAAAAGAGCCAACATAGAGAGAAAAGATTCGACATAGAGAGAAAAGAGCCAACATAGAGAGAAAAGATTTGACATAGAGAGAAAAGATTTGACATAGAGAGAAAAAAACTGACAGAGAGAAAAGAGTCGATATCGAGAGAAAAGAGTCGACATAGAGAGAAAAGATTCGACATAGAGAGAAAAGAGCCAACATAGAGAGAAAAGAGTCGACATAGAGAGAAAAGATTCGACATAGAGAGAAAAGAGCCAACATAGAGAGAAAAGATTCGACATCGAGAGAAAAGAGTTGACATAGAGAGAAAAGATTCGACATAGAGAGAAAAGATTTGACATAGAGAGAAAAGAGTCGATATCGAGAGAAAAGAGTTGACATAGAGAGAAAAGAGTCGATATCGAGAGAAAAGAGTTGACATAGAGAGAAAAGATTTGACATAGAGAGAAAAGATTCGACATAGAGAGAAAGATTTGACATAGAGAGAAAAGAGTCAACATAGAGAGAAAAGAGTCGACATAGAGAGAAAAGATTTGACATAGAGAGAAAAGATTTGACATAGAGAGAAAAGAGTTAACATAGAGAGAAAAGAGTCGACATAGAGAGAAAAGAGTCGATATCGAGAGAAAAGAGTTGACATAGAGAGAAAAGATTCAACATAGAGAGAAAAGATTCAACATGGAGAGAACAGAGTCGACATAGAGAGAAAAGAGTCGACATAAAGAGAAAAGAGTCGACATAGAGAGAAAAGAGTCGACATAAAGAGAAAAGAGTCCATATAGAGAGAAAAAATTCAACATAGAGAGAAAAGATTCAACATAGAGAGAAAAGAGTCGACATAGAGAGAAAAGAGTCGATATCGAGAGAAAAGAGTTGACATAGAGAGAAAAGATTCAACATAGAGAGAAAAGATTCAACATGGAGAGAAAAGAGTCGACATAGAGAGAAAAGAGTCGACATAAAGAGAAAAGAGTCCATATAGAGAGAAAAGATTCGACATAGAGAGAAAGATTTGACATAGAGAGAAAAGAGTCGACATAGAGAGAAAAGGTTCAACATAGAGAGAAAAGATTCAACATAGAGAGAAAAGATTCAACATAGAGAGAAAAGATTTGACATTATAGAGAGAAAAGATTTGACATTATAGAGAGAAAAGATTTGACAAAGGAGCTAAAAACATACGATTTATGGTGAAATGCTCCGCCCATAGGCTATATAACAATTCTAATGTTGGTTGACTGGTAATAATAATTAATAAATATAATTATTACTAGTGTCATACAACATTAGAATTCTTCCATAGCTTATGGGCGGAGCATTCGCCAGGAAATGTACGATCGCGACGTCGTACAGTTTAGCTCCTTCGTCGAATCTTCTTAGAACATCCGACAGACACCACAGTGGAGGTAAGTATAACATGTTTGTTATTTAAAAAAAAAAAAAATTACCTTTACAACCCCTTAAATCTTAAGATGGAAAAGAGTGTTCTTGAGGAAGATAGGGACGAGGAGACTGATTGGGACAAATACTCAAACCGTCCCACTATTAAGTCTGTCAGTGAGATAGCCCCAGCTAAGTTGCTAAATCAAGTCGTTCAGGTTCAGGACAAGATGCAGCAGACCCTACTATGAGCAATGGAGGCTCAGGCAAACATGCAAAGGACTAAGCCCAATCTAAGAAAGTGCTTTCATTTTGGAGAACCGGGACATTTCTGAAGCCCCATTGCCTTCGGAAGAAAACGAAACCAGGAAGTCTTGCAGAAACTCATCCTTGCTCTGAAGGTGGGAAACTTCAAGGGGGGTCTCAGTGAAGGAGCTAGCCGAGAACCCAAAAAAAGCCTAGAGCTCCAAAAGTGGAAAGAATGGTGTAACGAAACGTCCTACACTCAGCTTGAGTGCTTTCTTCATATACCACTTCCTCCCAGTCTGAATATAGATATCAGATATTTCAACCGCTAACAACAACAAACAAGACACTACTCGTTTGATTGCTGAACATGAACTGTTTATTAGAACATGAATACAAGTATAAGACTTGTATACAGTTAAAGAGGAGGAGGTTCCCCCCTCTCCTGCTCATATTACTCTAACATCACACCTGTAACCAGAAACGTAAATTAACATGAGCTAATTAACTAATCCCTTAAAGCAGCCGATGTGACTCCATGCCCTCCTGGTCATTGTTGTGATAAATCAGGATTTCACTACAGGTCAGACTTGTTATCACCGAGCTTCACACAGTAGATTCTACATTATTAGTATAAACACAGGACACCTTCACACAATAGCAGGACCTCGAGCAGGAGGCGGCCCGTCTCCTACATTGTACAGAGGCCGATGTGATCAGTTCTCTCAACTAACATGTTGAGTTCAGAATCAAACAAACCAAGAATAATCTTTACATATATCCTGGGAGATGTTGTGGATAAATATTAGGCCTCGTACACACGATAGGTTAACCAGAGGACAACGGTCTGAAGGACCGTTGTCATAGCTTAACCTATGAAGCTGACTGATGGTCCGTCGTGCATACACACCATCAGTTAAAAAAACGATCGTGTCAGATCACAACGACGTGCTGAAAAAAACAAAGTTCAATGCTTCTAAGCATGCGTCGACTTGATTCTGAGCATGCGTGGATTTTTAACCGATGGACGTACCTACTAACGATAGTTTTTTTTCCCCATTGGTTAGGAATCCATAGGTTAATTTTAAAGCAAGTTGGCTTTTTTTTAACCGATGGTTAAATAACCTATGGGGCCCACACACGATCGGTTTGGACTGATGAAAACGGTCCATCAGACCGTTGTCCTCTGGTTAACCTATCGTGTGTACGAGGCCTTACTGTCCCATTTTAAGTAATCCAAGATATATTTTCTCAGTCACCCTGTTCCATCCTGTTCCATCCAAGCCCTGTACACACGATCGGTTTGTCTGATGAAAACGGACCGTTTTCATCGGACAAACCGATCGTGTTTGGGCCCCATCGGTTTGTTTTCCATCGGTGAAAAAAAACATAGAACATGTTTTAAAATTTTCCTATCGATAAATAAACGATAGAAAAAAACGATCGTCTGTGTAGAAGTCCATCGGTCAAAAATCCATGCATGCTCAGAATCAAGTCGACGCATGCTCGGAAGCATTGTACTTCATTTTTCCCAGCACGTCGTAGTGTTTTACGTCACCGCGTTGGACACGGTCGGATTTTTGACTGATGGTGTGTAGGCAAGACTGATGAAAGTCAGCTTCATCGGATATCCGACAAAAAAAATCCATCGGATTAGATTCCATCAGATATCCGATAGTGTGTACAGGGCTTTAGACATAAGAGGTGCATGGTGAGCTGAAACAAGAGTTTCCCAACCTTTACAAGGGATTCTGGGTTCCACGGGCCCTCCGGTCACATCTGGGAAGACCAGATCGAGGATCAAGAAGTAGACCTCAGGACGTGTAGCTACACTTCCACCCAAGCTGGATAGTAGGCCAGCTAGGTTGGGACAAAGGGCCCAGAGAGTCAATGCTTCACCACATCACAAGGTCAATGTTAGGTCCTTTCAGCAGTTGACAAGGAAAGAAGGGAACTTATAGCTGGATTCAGATAGCTTTACGCCGGCGTATCAGTAGATACGCCGACGTAACTCTGAATCTACGCCGTCCTAAATTTAAGCGTATTCTGGAAACCAGATACGCTTAAATTAGGCTAAGATATGAGCAGCGTAAGTCTCCTACGCCGTCGTATCTTAGGGTGCAATATTTACGCTGGCCGCTAGGTGGCGCTTCCGTTGAGTTCGGCGTAGAATATGCAAATGACTAAATACGCCGATTCAGAAATGTACGTGTGCCCGGCGCATTTTTTTTACGTCGTTTACGTACGGCTTTTTCCGGCGTAAAGTTAGTCGAACAAAAAGCTGGCCTAGTCAATGTTAAGTATGGCCGTCGTTCCCACGTCGAAATTTGAAATTTTTACGTCGTTTGCGTAAGTCGTCCGTGAATGGGGCTGGACGTAATTTACGTTCACGTCTAAACCAATACGTCCTTGCGGCGTACTTTCGAGCAATGCACACTGGGATATGACCACGGACGGCGCATGCGCCGTTCGTAAAAAACGTCAAACACGTCGGGTCACCAATCATTTACATAAAACACGCCCCCCTCATCCTCATTTGAATTAGGCGCGCTTACGCCGGCCCCATTTACGATACGCTGCCGTAACTTAGGAGGCAAGTGCTTTGTGAATACAGCACTTGCCTCTCTGACTTACGGCGGCGTAGCGTAAATACTAAACGCTACGGCGCCTGAAAGATGCGCCGCCCTACCTGAATCTAGCTATTTGTTTACTCTAGAAAGCAAGCTGACCTGTCAGAAAGGCTTTCAGGGCTGTCTTAATGAGAGGGCACACCTGGGCACTGCCCAGGGGCCCCAGCTACATGGGGGGCCCCTGCACTTTCCCCAAAGTAGCTGCGGGCCCCATGATGACACTGAGAGTGATGGATACACAGGGGAGGCAGGCTGGCAGCGGTGCCCCATGCTGTGCCTATTATTTCACAGCCAGCAGGGAGGGGCAGGGCCGAAGCGCCAGTGATCTTCTGACCCCTACCCATGCAGGTTAAATGCTCAGGACTCAAAGGCTGCGGGGTAGGAGCTGGAGTGGGAGCTGCTAAATGGGCAGCACTGAGAGCCCAGTAGCACTGTGGATGGTGTCATGGTGAGCCCAGCTGTCCAGCACTGTTTGCACCGAAAGGCTTGGGATGCCCGGAGGGATGCTCCGTCTCCATTGTAGGGGCCCCAGAGCATTACTTTGCCCATGGGCCCATGATGCTATTAAGACGGCCCTGCTTGTAGGTCCTTCTCCCATAATATCAGTGCAAGTGGAAGGTGTCTACACCCAAGTCTCACTGGACACCGGAGTACAGGGCCGGCCCTATGATGGGACCGGGTGGTACCATGGGTACCAGGCAGCACTTTTAGGGGGGGCAGCATACTGATGCCCACCAGCCCGTTCCGCCAGCTCCGCTACCCAAATAAAATTGATGTCCTTTTTTTCCCACAAATAGAGCTTTCTTTTGGTGATATTTGATCACCTCTGCGGTTTTTATTTTTTGTGCTATAAATATATATATATTTAAATTTTTTGCTATAATAAATATCCCCAAAATTTAGAAAAATAAACTATTTTCTTCAGTTTAGGCCAATATGTATTCTTCTACATATTTTTAGTACCAAAAAAAACACAATTAGCGTACATTGATTAGTTTGCGCAAAAGACATTGTGGCCGCCGGCAATTCACAGGTCCCTTTATACTCCTGGATACATGTATAGAGCAATGGCAGGTCCTTTTATACGCCTATATGCATGTATAGAGCCATGACAGGTCCTCTTTATACATCTATAGAGCCATGACAGGCCCTCTTTATACATCTATAGAGCCATGACAGGCCCTTTTTATACATCTATAGAGCCATGACAGGCCCTCGTTATACTCCTATACATGTATAGAGCCATGACAGGTCCTCTTTATACTCCTATATACATGTATAGAGCAATGGCAGGTCCTTTTATACGCCTATATGCATGTATAGAGCCATGACAGGCCCTCTTTATACATCTATGAAGCCATGACAGGCCCGTGTTATACTCCTTTATACATGTGTAGAGCCATGACAGGTCCTCTTTATACTCCTATATACATGTAAAGAGTCTCGACAGGTTCTCTTTATACATCTATAGAGCCATGACAGGCCCTTGTTATACTCCTTTATACATGTATAGAGCCATGACAGGTCCTCTTTATACTCCTATATACATGTATAGAGCCATGACAGGTCCTCTTTATACTCCTATATACATGTATAGAGCCATGACAGGTCCTCTTTATACTCCTATATACATGTATAGAGCCATGACAGGTCCTCTTTATACTCCTATATACATGTATAGAGCCATGACAGGTCCTCTTTATACTCCTATATACATGTATAGAGCCATGACAGGTCCTCTTTATACTCCTTTATACATGTATAGAGCCATGTCAAGTACTCTTTATAGTCCTATGTACATTTATAGAGCCATGACAGGTCCTCTTTATATTCCTTTATATATGTATAGAGCCATGACGGGCAGGGCCATCTTTTCCATTGGGCACGCTGGGCAGTTGCCCGGGGGCCCCGCTTGCCTGGGGGGCCCCATCGGCTGCCCAGTTAAAAAATGTGGAGAGTGACGGGTTAAAACTGCCCATGCCCAGTTTGCGGAAATTACAGAGAAGATCCGGTCCTCCACGAGTGCGGGGGGTTGCTGATGTAAGGGGGGAGTGAGTGCAAAAATGTAAGGGGGCACTGATATAAAGGTCCCCCCTCCTATATTGGTGACCCCCCTTACCTTAGTGTATTTACTCTAAGGAAGGTGGTCTCTGGTCACCAGAGTTCCCCTTTACATCAGAGTCTGCAGGATTCCCCCTTACAATGCAAGGAGGAACTCAGTCTGCGGACCCTGATCTAAGTGGGAAAGAGAAAGCAGTGATACACCTCTGATACAAGGTGGTCTCTGGTCACCAGAGCCCCCCTCCACATCAGAGTTCCCCCCTTAGATCATGATCTGCAGCGTTCCCCTTTACATAAGAGTTCCCTTTCACTGTAAGGGGGAATCCTGCAGACTCTGATGTAAGAGGAAACTCTGTGCTGCCTGGGTTATAGTAACCTGACCTTCATGTCAATGAAGACATATTTTTTTTTTTTTTTACTTTTGTTTAACTTTAACACATTGCTAATAGCACTAGCTATATGTTTATAGTTTAAATACTGACATTTGCATTGTTCGGCACTGAAAACTATAATTTTAGGTACTTTTTTTTGCAGTGGCAGTAAAAAATGTGGTTCTGCCAGTAGATTTTATGATTTTTGTCAGTAAATTCTCGTGTGTAATTGTGTAGACAGGGCCCCTGTGCACTGTATTGCCCGGGGGCCTATAATGCTCTTAAGATGACACTGATGACGGGTCCCCTTTAGTTATCATGATATAAAATAATGAATGTGGGGGCCTTTTGGTTGGCGTGATTTTTTTGCTGGGGGGGGGGGGGGGGGAGCATTTAATTCTTGGTCCCAGGCAGCACAATGTCTTGGGCCGGTGATCTGCCGTGCTGGTTCCAGGTATCACGGAAGTTCCAGCGCATGCGCGAACTGATGCGCAGAGATGGTTCCAGCCATCGGGAAAGTTCCTTGAAGCACTGCGCAGGTGCAAACTTGCTGACGGAAATCCCCGAACGGCGGCCGGCATCCAGGGCGACGTGGACTTAGAGGAAAGTGGCCAGTCGGCCTCACGTCCTCGCTGCGCTTGGACGGCTCGCTTCGCTCGCTCGGCCTCCTGGCTCTTTTTTTTAACATCCTCCAATCCACGGGGATGTTAAAGAATGAGCCTGGATGCCAGGCGAGGTTCGGGGATTTCCGTCAGGAAGTTTGCGCCTGCGCAGTCAGTGGAGGAACTTCCCCCATAGGGGAACATTGAGGACAAGTCACCGGCACTGCCGGAGTACAAGTGACACTGTTAGCTGTGTAAGCTAAAAGAGCTGGAGATTTGTGGAATTGGGTCCAAGAAATTCCCCTACGAGGGATACATCCCAATCATTGGGAAGAATTACCCCCCCACACATAGCTATTAATGGTGTTGGTGGGAACTCATCGGAGGGGGAGAAACTGTTTATTTCTCAAGAAACCTCTGGAGGAACCTTAGACTTCCATGGAACGCTGGTTGAGAAACTTTGCTTTAGGCATTACCTTGCTTATATCATCACTATCTTGTATAATGTATTATAAATATCAAGCTGTTGTTGCTGTATATTTAGGATTAAAGATATAAATGTTTTTGTAATCTTTACAATTCACTACAATTCGTCTTTGATAGATTGACAAGGTCACAAGTGTGTATAATGCGTCATTCTGTATAGAATCAGCCCGATCGGCAGGGTGTACAATGAATGTGACCTGCACGGTATGATATGCATTCACGTTATTCAATCAGGGATTACATCTATTTTTATGTAAACATTTCCTGACAGCAACAAGCTGATAAACATAACAAATATACATGATATTTTTAGGATTACATTTATTTTATAGGCTTGATGGAGGAACGTGTTGGCCCCAAAAACATCAGTTTTATTTAATCATACGTTGTATTATAAATCATTAAAGTGACTATTTCTCTATTTCGTGGGTTTTATTACTTTTCTTTTTTTTCAATTGTGTTCATTAGGGGGATTTCTCTTTGATGTGATGGGGGGGCTCCTGATGTGATGGGGGATCCTCTGGTGTAATGGGGGATTCTCTGATGTAATGGGGGATCCTCTGATGTAATGGGGGAACCTCTGATGTAATGGCGGATCCTCTGATGTAATGGGGGAACCTCTGATGTAATGGGGGATCCTCTGATGTAATGGGGGAACCTCTGATGTAATGGGGGTTCTCTGATGTAATGGGGGATCCTCTGATGTAATGGGGGAACCTCTGATGTAATGGGGGATTCTCTGAAGTAATGGGGGATTCTCTGATGTAATGGGGGATCCTCTGATGTGAAGGGGGATCCTCTGATGTAATGGGGGATCCTCTGATGTAATGGGGGATTCTCTGAAGTAATGGGGGATTCTCTGATGTAATGGGGGATCCTCTGATGTAATGGGGGAACCTCTGATGTAATGGGGGATTCTCTGATGTAATGGGGGATCCTCTGATGTAATGGGGGATTCTCTGAAGTAATGGGGGATTCTCTGATGTAATGGGGGATCCTCTGATGTGAAGGGGGATCCTCTGATGTAATGGGGGATCCTCTGATGCGATGGGGTCCTCTGATGCGATGGGGTCCTCTGATGTGAAGGGGGATTCGCTGATGTAATGGGGGAACCTCTGATGTAATGGGGGATTCTCTGATGTAATGGGGGATTCTCTGATGTAATGGGGGATCCTCTGATGTAATGGGGGATTCTCTGATGTAATGGGGGATTCTCTGATGTAATGGGGGATTCTCTGATGTGAAGGGGGATCCTCTGATGTAATGGGGGAACCTCTGATGTAATGGGGGATTCTCTGATGTAATGGGGGATCCTCTGATGTGAAGGGGGATCCTCTGATGTAATGGGGGATCCTCTGATGCGATGGGGTCCTCTGATGCGATGGGGTCCTCTGATGTGAAGGGGGATTCGCTGATGTAATGGGGGAACCTCTGATGTAATGGGGGATTCTCTGATGTAATGGGGGATTCTCTGATGTAATGGGGGATCCTCTGATGTAATGGGGGATTCTCTGATGTAATGGGGGATTCTCTGATGTAATGGGGGATTCTCTGATGTGAAGGGGGATCCTCTGATGTAATGGGGGAACCTCTGATGTAATGGGGGATTCTCTGATGTAATGGGGGAACCTCTGATGTGAAGGGGGATCCTCTGATGTAATGGGAGAACCTCTGATGTAATGGGGGATTCTCTGATGTAATGGGGGAACCTCTGATGTGAAGGGGGATCCTCTGATGTAATGGGAGAACCTCTGATGTAATGGGGGATTCTCTGATGTAATGGGGGAACCTCTGATGTAATGGGGGATCCTCTGATGTAATGGGAGAACCTCTGATGTAATGGGGGATTCTCTGATGTAATGGGGGAACCTCTGATGTGAAGGGGGACTCTGATGTGTAGAGGGGACTGTTGTGTGAAGGTGGGCTCTGATTTGAAGGAGGTACCTCTGATGTGATGGAGAACCTCTAATGTAAAGGAGGATTCCTGATGTGATGGAGAACCTCTAATGTAAAGGAGGATTCCTGATGTGATGGAGAACCTCTAATGTAAAGGGGGACTTTGTTGTGAAAGGGGGACCTCTGATGTGATGAGGGACTCCAGATGTGATGGGGGATCATCTGATGTGAAGAGGGGGACTTTTTTGTGACAGGGGGACCTCTGATGTGATGGGGGACTGTGATGTGAAGGGGGCTCTGGTGTGATGGAGGGACTGGGATGTGATGGGGAAACCTCTTATGTGAAGGGGGACCTCTGATACTATTGGGGTACTTCTGATGTGATGGGAACCTCTAATGTGATGGGGAGACTGTGGTATGATGGGGGACTCTTATTGTGATGGGACTGGGAGATCCGCTGATGGAATGGGGGAACCTCTGATGTGAAGGGGGATCTCTGATATGAAGGGAGACTGTGGTGTGAAAGAGGGGGGGCTCTGATATGAAGGAGGTATCTCTGATGTGATGGGGACCTCCAATGTGAATCGGGACCTGAATTGAAGGGGGGACTCTGATGTGAAGGAATGAGGGACCTCTGATGTGATGGGGCACTGTGATGTGAAGAGGGGGGTCTGGTATGATAGAGGGACTGGGAAGTGAAGGGGGCCTCTGATATGATGGGGGTACCTCTGATGTGATCTGGAACCTCTAATGTGATGGGGGACCTCTAATGTGATGGGGGATTGTGAAGTGAAGAGGGGCTCTGATATGAAGGGAATATGTCTGATGTTAAGATGTGATGGGGGACTTCTAATGTGATGGAGGATGCTCTGATGCAATAAGGTCCTCTGATGTTATGGGGGAACCTCTGATGTGATGGGGGGCTTCTGATGTGATGGTGGATGCTCTGATGTAATGGGGGGCCTCTGATGTGATGGCGGATGCTCTGATGTGATGGGGGCCTCTGATGCGATGGAGTCCTCTGATGTTATGGGGGAACCTCTGATGCGATGGGGTCCTCTGATGTTATGGGGGGACCTCTGATGCGATGGAGTCCTCTGATGTTATGGGGAACCTCTGATGCGATGGGGTCCTCTGAAGTTATGGGGGAACCTCTGATGCGATGGGGGTCCTCTGATGTGATGGGGGGCCTCTGATGTGATGGGGGATGCTCTGATGCGATGGGGTCCTCTGATGTTATGGGGGAACCTCTGATGCGATGGGGTCCTCAGATGTTATGGGAGGACCTCTGATGTTATGGGGGGCCTCTGATGTGATGGGGGATGCTCTGATGCGATGGGGTCCTCTGATGTTATGGGGGAACCTCTAATGTGATGGGGGGCCTCTGATGTGATGGCGAATGCTCTGATGTGATGGGGGGCCTCTGATGTGATGGGGGACGCTCTGATGCGATGGGTTCCTCTGATGTTATGGGGGAACCACTAATGTGATGGGGGGCCTCTGATGTGATGGCGGATGCTCTGATGTGATGGGGGGGCCTCTGATGTGATGGGGGACACTCTGATGCGATGGGGTCCTCTAATGTTATGGGGGAACCTCTGATGTGATGGGGGACGCTCTGATGCGATAGGGTCCTCTAATGTTATGGGGGAACCTCTGATGTGATGGGGGGCCTCTGATGTGATGGCGGATGCTCTGATGTGATGGGGGCCTCTGATGCGATGGGGTCCTCTGATGTTATGGGGGAACCTCTGATGCGATGGGTCCTCTGATGTGATGGGGGATGCTCTGATGCGATGGGGTCCTCTGATGTTATGGGGGAACCTCTGATGCGATGGGTCCTCTGATGTTATGGGGGAACCTCTGATGCGATGGGGTCCTCTGATGTGATGGGGGAACCTCTGCTGCGATGGGGTCCTCTGATGTGATGGGGGATGGGGGATGTCTGATGTGACGATGAGTTGCAACGTGGACTCTTTCACCATTTAGTCTTGAACTCCTGTTGTATTTTCACACTTTAGTCACATTCTGAGTATTCATTGAAGAGAAGACTTGCTTCACGTGAGCGCCCCGCACCAGAACCTGTGAGCTCGTTGAATGATTCTGTTCTCCTTGTTTTAAAAACCAAAAGCAATTTTGAAGTCCTGAGCCTGAGGCCTCCTGGATTTGACTTTTTGTAAAAAAATTCCATCACCCACAGTATTTTTGGCTTTTGATATACTTTCCAGGGAAATCTGTGCCAAACCCCATTCATATTTTAATGGCTGTATCTACAGTTGTTTCTAGACTTGTAATTACATTTATGAACTTGTTAAATATGTCTCGCCTTCAGAAACAAAACAAATCATGTTGGCGCGATGTCATGTGGGCGTCTCTCTGTTATTTTATTACATGAATATTATGCGGCTGTATTTATTATGTTTTGAACATCATAATGTATCTTATGTTATGTTTAGAGGTGACAGTTATATACAGTAAAACCTTGGATTGCGAGTATAATTCGTTCCGGAAACATGCTTGTAATCCAAAGCACTTGTATATCAAAGCATTTTTTTTTCAGGGTATAAAAGAGAAGAGAGGCGCCTCTAAGTGTAGCAATATATTGCTAAATGTTGTCCCTTCATTAAATGTAACCATATTGCTACACTTAGGCTGCTTTCACACTGAGGTGTTTTTCAGGCTGGAGCGTTGCGCTGGCGGGACGCTAAAAAAAAAGTCGTACAAGCCGCATCTTTGGGGCGCGGTAGGAGCGGTAAAAATACCGCTCCTATAGCGCCCCTGCCCATTGAAATCAATGGGGTAGCAACTCCAAACCGCCCGCAAAATGACGCGAAGCGGGTTTAACAATTCTTTGGCCGCTAGTGGGGGTTAAAATCTCCCCGCTAGCGCCCAAAAATCGCAGCAGACACAACGGTAAAACGATGCTAAAAATAGCGGCGCTTTACCGCCAGCGCACCAAGCGCCTCAATATGAAAGCATTCTAAGAGGCTCCTCTCTTCTCTTTTATACTCAGATGTGACATGACGCTACTCTTATATCAAGACATCGCTTGTATATCAAGGCAAAATGTATTAAAACATTTTGCCCATCTTGCAAAATGCTCTCAAACCAAGTTACTCTGAAACCAAGGTTTGTTCTGCCATTTATTTATAAAAAATTTACACAAAAGTATTTATTTTCTGCAATAACAAAACCTTTCTGTTCTGAATTTTTATAAAAACAACTTTTGTTCCGCTCTTATGCCGCTTACACACGATCATTTTTGGCATGAAAAAAAAATAAGTTTTTCCAACTTCATCATTAAAACGACGTTGCCCACACACCATCGTTTTAAAAAAATGCTCTAGCAAAGCGCAGTGACGTACAACACGTACAACGGCACTCTAAAGGGGAAGTTCCATGCGGATGGCGCCACCCTTGGGGCTGCTTTAGCTGATTCCGTGTTAGTAAAAGACGATTTGCGCTTTTCTGTCTGTTACAGCGTGATGAATGTGCTTACTCCATTACGAACGCTAGTTTTACCAGAACGATCGCTCCCGTCTCATAACTTGCTTCTGAGCATGTGCGGGTTTTTAACGTCGTTTTAGCCCACACACGACCGTTTTTTACAACCCGAAAAACGACATTGTTTAAAACGTTGTTAAAAAATGCAGCATGCTCGGGAAAAAAATTTTGCCGTTTTTCAGAAGTCGAAAAATCACACACGATCGTTTTAAATGAAATTTTTTTTAAAAGAAAGTTTTTTTCATGCCGAAAATTGATCGTGTGGCTCCTCTCTTCTCTTTTATACTCAGTTGTGACATGACGCTACTCTTATATCAAGACATCGCTTGTATATCAAGGAAAATGTATTACAGTAAAACATTTTGCTCATCTTGCAAAACGCTCTCAAACCAAGTTACTCTCAAACCAAGGTTTGTTCTGCCATTTTTTATTTATTTTTTATAATTTTACCAAAAAGTATTTATTTTCTGCAATAACAAAACCTTTCTGTTCTGAATTTTTATGAAAACAGCTTTCGTTCCGCTCTTAAATCCAGAAGCATTTAAAAAGACCAAAACATTATTTATAAAATGATAGGCAAGGGGGTGTATATGGCGCTTGCTAAATAATTAATAAATAAATAGTCCATATATATAAATGAAAGCTAGTATGAATGTATGAGAATAAATATAAATACAATAATGTGAATCCAAAAAAAAATGTTGTGAAAAATCCAATGTGAAAAACAAACAGTGCAAAAATACTGTCACCAATAACACTGCTGCCAGTACTGTGGTTAACAAAAATCCCAATAAGTAAAATTCCTTAAATGAAAAAAATGTCCCAAATAAATTGAATATCTTGAGTGAAAAAATATAAATATCAATCTCCAAAAGAATAAATAGATGTATCCAGTAGACATGTGCATTCGTTTTCGTCCTAATGCATTTTCGTCTGAATTTCAGGTATTTCTGTTATCGTTTTACTGTAACAAATGATAACTAAAGCGCAGAAAACGAGAAACGAAAGATCCGACATAAACAAATGCTTTTTTTTCGTTTTTGTTGCGGTCGAATGTGCCTAACCTTAACTCTATTAGTCCAATATTATTCTACATAAAGAGAAAAGATTCAACATTATCGACACATAAAGAAGAGTCGACATAGAGAGAAAAGATTCGACATAAAGAGTAATTCTTCTTCTTCTTCTTCTTCTTCTTCTTCTTCTTCTTCTTCTTCTTCTTCTTCTTCTTCTTCTTCTTCTTCTTCTTCTTCTTCTTCTTCTTCTTCTTCTTCTTCTTCTTCTTCTTCTTCTTCTTCTTCTTCTTCTTCTTCTTCTTCTTCTTCTTCTTCTTCTTCTTCTTCTTCTTCTTCTTCTTCTTCTTCTTCTTCTTCTTCTTCTTCTTCTTCTTCTTCTTCTTCTTCTTCTTCTTCTTCTTCTTCTTCTTCTTCTTCTTCTTCTTCTTCTTCTTCTTCTTCTTCTTCTTCTTCTTCTTCTTCTTCTTCTTCTTCTTCTTCTTCTTCTTCTTCTTCTTCTTCTTCTTCTTCTTCTTCTTCTTCTTCTTCTTCTTCTTCTTCTTCTTCTTCTTCTTCTTCTTCTTCTTCTTCTTCTTCTTCTTCTTCTTCTTCTTCTTCTTCTTCTTCTTCTTCTTCTTCTTCTTCTTCTTCTTCTTCTTCTTCTTCTTCTTCTTCTTCTTCTTCTTCTTCTTCTTCTTCTTCTTCTTCTTCTTCTTCTTCTTCTTCTTCTTCTTCTTCTTCTTCTTCTTCTTCTTCTTCTTCTTCTTCTTCTTCTTCTTCTTCTTCTTCTTCTTCTTCTTCTTCTTCTTCTTCTTCTTCTTCTTCTTCTTCTTCTTCTTCTTCTTCTTCTTCTTCTTCTTCTTCTTCTTCTTCTTCTTCTTCTTCTTCTTCTTCTTCTTCTTCTTCTTCTTCTTCTTCTTCTTCTTCTTCTTCTTCTTCTTCTTCTTCTTCTTCTTCTTCTTCTTCTTCTTCTTCTTCTTCTTCTTCTTCTTCTTCTTCTTCTTCTTCTTCTTCTTCTTCTTCTTCTTCTTCTTCTTCTTCTTCTTCTTCTTCTTCTTCTTCTTCTTCTTCTTCTTCTTCTTCTTCTTCTTCTTCTTCTTCTTCTTCTTCTTCTTCTTCTTCTTCTTCTTCTTCTTCTTCTTCTTCTTCTTCTTCTTCTTCTTCTTCTTCTTCTTCTTCTTCTTCTTCTTCTTCTTCTTCTTCTTCTTCTTCTTCTTCTTCTTCTTCTTCTTCTTCTTCTTCTTCTTCTTCTTCTTCTTCTTCTTCTTCTTCTTCTTCTTCTTCTTCTTCTTCTTCTTCTTCTTCTTCTTCTTCTTCTTCTTCTTCTTCTTCTTCTTCTTCTTCTTCTTCTTCTTCTTCTTCTTCTTCTTCTTCTTCTTCTTCTTCTTCTTCTTCTTCTTCTTCTTCTTCTTCTTCTTCTTCTTCTTCTTCTTCTTCTTCTTCTTCTTCTTCTTCTTCTTCTTCTTCTTCTTCTTCTTCTTCTTCTTCTTCTTCTTCTTCTTCTTCTTCTTCTTCTTCTTCTTCTTCTTCTTCTTCTTCTTCTTCTTCTTCTTCTTCTTCTTCTTCTTCTTCTTCTTCTTCTTCTTCTTCTTCTTCTTCTTCTTCTTCTTCTTCTTCTTCTTCTTCTTCTTCTTCTTCTTCTTCTTCTTCTTCTTCTTCTTCTTCTTCTTCTTCTTCTTCTTCTTCTTCTTCTTCTTCTTCTTCTTCTTCTTCTTCTTCTTCTTCTTCTTCTTCTTCTTCTTCTTCTTCTTCTTCTTCTTCTTCTTCTTCTTCTTCTTCTTCTTCTTCTTCTTCTTCTTCTTCTTCTTCTTCTTCTTCTTCTTCTTCTTCGAAAAGATTCGACATAGAGAGACATGAAGAGTCCAAATTTTTTTTTTACGATTCTGTCAAATCTACTTCTTTTTTTTTCTTCTTAGAACAATCGACAGACACCATGGGCCAGATTCAGAGACATTTACGTTACTCCGCGGTGGCGTAACGTATCCCATTTACGTTACACCGCCGCAGGTTTACAGCGTAAGTGCCTTATTCACAAAGCTCTTACCTGTAAACTTGCGGCGGTGTAACGTAAATCCGCTCGGCGCAAGCACGCCTAATTCAAATGGGGCGGGCACCATTTAAATTAGGCGCGTTCCCGCGCCGAATGTTCTGCGCATGCTCCGTGTTAAAATTTACCGACGTGCTTTGCGCGAAATTACGGTGCCCGACGTTTTTTTTGAACGGCGACGTGCGTTACGCCGTTTCGTATTCCCGGACATCTTACGCAAAAAACAAAAAAATTTGACATTCGACGCGGGAGCTCCGGCGGGTAACAAAAATGCAGAGCGGCGCTATAACAAAGGTATTTGGCACAATTGTATTACAGAAACGCACACATTGTACATTATATACTACTGTAATAGAGTGGATTATAGGATTGTACAAGCATTTTAACTCAGTTCACACTGGGGATTCCTGATAGGCAGGGAGGGAGAGAAGACAGCACATTACATGGTAAGACCTACCCCGAAAATAAGCCCTACTGTGTCTTTTGTTGGCGTAATATAAGACCCACGCTTATTTTCGGGGAAACACGGTATTAGTTGTGGCAGCTGCTTATTATTAGTGTTTTATTTTAAAAAAAATTATTGGTGGTTTGCGCATTAGTTCCCCCATTATCACATTTATAAAATGACCCAACCGTATTATTTTCATCTTTGTTGAAATGCGTAAGAGGAAATTTCCAGAAATTCTAATTTTCCATAAAATTATAGAAGTAGATGTGAACCTAGGGCCAGATTCAGGTAGAACTGCGGCGGCGTAACGTATCATAGATACGTTACACTGCCGCAAGTTTTCATCGCAAGTGCCTGATTCACCAAGCACTTGCGTGAAAAATTACACCGGCGGCCTCCGGCGTAAGCCCGCGGAATTTAAAGGGGCGCGTGCCATTTAAATTAGGCGTGCTCCCGCGCCGGACCTACTGCGCATGCTCCGTTTTGAAATTCCCGCCGTGCTTTGCGCGAAGTGACGTCATTTTTTCGAACGGCGACGTGCGTAGCGTACTTCCGTATTCCCGGACGTCTTACGCAAACGACGTGAATTTTTAAATTTCGACGCGGGAACGACGGCCATACTTTATACAGCACATACGTGTGCTGTGTAAAGTTAGGGCACCCAAAACGACGACTAAATTTGTGACGGGAAACTAGACTAGCAGCGACGTAGCGAACACGAAAAACCGTCATGGATTAGGGTAACTCCTAATTTGCATACCCGACGCTGGTTTACGACGCAAACTCCCCCCAGCGGCGGCCGCGGTACTGCATCCTAAGATCCGACGGTGTAAAACAATTACACCTGTCGGATCTTAGGGCTAACTATGCGTAACTGATTCTATGAATCAGTCGCATAGATACTCTGAGAGATACGACGGAGTATTTAGGCTGTGAATCTGGCCCTAGGTTTTTGCCGTGTTTTCACGGAAGAATAAAAAATTCTGGAAATTTCCCCTATTACGCATTTCAGCAAAGATGAAAATATTCCAACTTGCATCCACTTAGCAGGTCGGTTTTGTCAATGACGGTTGTTAGGCTTATATTGTCAGACTATGATTGTGGGAAAATGTTTCTTTATATATGAGGAGTCGGGCGAGGGTTGGTCACGGCAAAGACAGGACATGTCAGCAGACGTCCTTCACCACACAAAGAACATGTCACAAAATCAATGTTATTTGTTTACTAAAGTACTTCGGCTGACACGTCCCGTGTGTGCCGTGACCAACACTTCCCTGGCTACATTTCGCAGATGGCAGCGCACCCAGACCAACTTCTCATACAGGAAGCGGCGGCTGCGGCGTTGGAATCTGTTATATATTTATTAGGAAAATATAACAAAGAGGGCAGCTATACTATGTATTGTAGTGTCTGTTTAGACCCCAAATGTAAAACTCCTACTTATTTATTTTTATTGTATTGTGTCATTTGACTTTTCCATACATTTCTGTTTTCTGTACAGTATCTTTATATTTTTTATCGAATTTTTCTGTTTTTTGTTAGTTAACCACTTAAGGACCGCTGCACGACGATATACGTCGGCAGAATGGCACGGCTGGGCACATCAACGTATATG
Organism: Rana temporaria; assembly: GCF_905171775.1. NCBI lineage: Eukaryota > Metazoa > Chordata > Amphibia > Anura > Ranidae > Rana > Rana temporaria. The sequence goes on along the minus strand of NC_053495.1, from coordinate 205,183,579 downwards.
TACGTTGCCCTCTAAGCCCAGCCGTGGGGTCGCGGGCGCGCGCCCGTGACCAGATCCAAAGATCCGTGAGCATGACCGCGGGACCTGCGGACCCGATCGCCGCTGGAGTCCCGCGATCGGTCACCGGAGCTGAAGAACGGGGAGAGCCGTGTGTAAACACGGCTTCCCCGTTCTTCACTGTGGCGGCGTCATCGATCGCGCGATCCCATTTATAGGGAATCACAATCGGTGACATCACACCTACAGCCACACCCCCCTACAGTTGTAAACACAGATGAGGTCACACATAACCCCTACAGCGCCCCCTGTGGTTAACTCCCAAACTGCAACTGTCATTTCCACAGTAAACAATGCATTTTACAGTAAATGCATTTTTTGGTCCCAAAAATGTGTCAAAATTGCCCGTAGTGTCCGCCATAATGTCGCAGTCAGGAAAAAAAATCGCTGATCGCCGCCATTAGTAGTAAAATAAAAAAAAATTATAAAAATGCAATAAAACTATCCCTTATTTTGTAAACGCTATAAATTTTGCGCAAACCAATCGATAAACGCTTTTTGCGATTTTTTTGACCAAAAATATGTAGAAGAATACGTATCGGCCTAAACTGAGGACATTTTTTTATATATATATTTTTGGGGGATATTATCTATAGCAAAAAGTAAAAAATATTGAATTTTTTTCAAAATTATCACTCTATTTTTGTTTATAGCGCAAAAAATAAAAACCGCAGAGGTGATCAAATACCACCAAAAGAAAGCTATATTTGTGGGGAAAAAAGGACATAAATTTTGTTTGGGGGCCACGTCGCACGACCGCACAATTGTCAGTTAAAGCGACGCAGTCCCAATTTTCTGGCCACTGGAGAGTCTATTGATGCTGGCTACTGGATAATCTATTGATGCTGGCTACTGGAGAGTATATTGTTGCTGGCTACTGGAGAGTCTATTGATGTTGGCTACTGTAGAGTCTATTGATGCTGAGTATACGGGAGAGTCTATTGATGCTGGCTACTGGAGAGCCTATTGATGCTGGCTATACGGGAGAGTCTATTGATGCTGGCCACTGGAGAGTCTATTGATGCTGGCCACTGGAGAGTCTATTGATGCTGGCTACTGAAGAATCTTTTGATGCTGGCTACTGGAGAGTCTATTGATGCTGGCCACTGGAGAGCCTATTGATGCTGGCTACTGGAGAGTCAATTGATGCTGGCTACTGGAGAGCCTATTGATGCTGGCCACTAGAGAGCCTATTGATGCTGGCTACTGGAGAGTCAATTGATGCTGGACACTGGAGAGTCTATTGATGCTGGCTACTGGAGAGCCTATTGATGCTGGATACTGGAGAGTTTATTAATGCTGGCTACTGAAGAATCTATTGATGCTGGCTACTGGAGAGTTTATTAATGCTGGCTACTGAAGAATCTATTGATGCTGGCTACTGGAGAGTTTATTAATGCTGGCTACTGAAGAATCTATTGATGCTGGCTACTGGAGAGTTTATTAATGCTGGCTACTGAAGAATCTATTGATGCCGGCTACTGGAGAGTTTATTAATGCTGGCTACTGATGTATTGTTGCTGGCTGAAGTGGTCTATTGTTGCTGGCTGAAGGGGATCAATTTTACTCCTTGTTAGCCTTGAAAGATTCCATACAAATTGCTTGGCTTACTTGGTTTTGTATTCCATAAAAGGGGCAGCACTGAGAGGTGGGTAGGAGGAACCAAGGGGCGGTGTTTGGAGGTGGGTAGGGGGTAGAGACAAGGGTGATTTACAGGGGGGGAGTATCTGCACCCTTCTTTAGTGTATTTCCATGCGTTAACATCATGTGACATGCAAAAAAAAATGTTTTTTATTAATCTTCAGCATAAAATAATTATTATAACGTGTGCCAAAAAAAAAAAGCAAAAATGTCTCAAGCAGCAAAGTGGTTAAACGTGTTTCGTCCTCTGTTGGCGGTGACAAAGGACGGCCATATATTAGGATTTGGGCTTCATACTCTCCCTATAATAGGATCCCTAGCAGCTGTCTCCTCTATGACTCCCTTGTTTTATTTGTTCTCTTACAGACGCGGGGAGTCAGAGCTCTGCTAATGGAAAGATTTAGCCGGCTATTCGGGCTGCAAAGGTTCAATGTAAACTGGAAGCTGCTGCAATAAAAGTGAGATACAATCTCAATAAAGACTCCGCCGACAGAGGAGAGGATTGTAGATTGTGGATTTTATAATGCGGTCTGGATGCTCAAAACCCAAACATTTTATATATTACCAATCATTAGATGTGGCGGCTGCATTCATTTTCTTTTTTTTTAGGCTTTCTGGTTTCCCATGGTGATCTGGCCAACCTTCCGTATTAGTGCGCCCACCCCACTCTGGATGAAGGAGCACAAGAGGCACCTTTGGACGGCAGCCTGGGGAGGAAGGGAGTCTTAGATGGACTAGCGGATTTAGATACATTAAAAAACTAAAGCCAGTAGTAAATGGTTTGTCTCATCCCTGTAACTGCAAGAGAGCTTGCTCTGTTGAAAAACAACACTTACTGGCTGGATCACACAATAAAAATAGAAAAAAAAAAGGAAAACGAATGCAGCCATCACATCCAGGGGTGGACTGACCATTGAGGCACTCGGGCACTGCCCCGAGGGCCCCATGCCACTAGGGGGCCCCATCAGGGTTGCCAGGCTCAGTAAAACCAGGGACAGTATGTAAAAAATCGGTGTTTTTTTTCACATCTGTCCCTGATATGTCCGAAACCGACATGCTTTTGATGTGAAAATCCCGAGATTTTAGCTGCCCCGCCTCTGCACTGTCTCCTGGCGTGGTGGCCATCTGTAAGCCCGGGGGCCCCATAATCTTCTATTGCCCGGGGGCCCCATGAGTTGTCAGTCTGCCCCTGCACCCCATCAGAGTCCCCCAGCAGGTGTCCCCCCATCAGAGCCCCCCCACAGCAGGTGTCCCTCGTCAGAGTCTCCCTCAGCAGGTGTCCCCATCAGAGCCCCCCACATCGGGTGTCCACATAGATCAGTACTTGTCCAATAGATCCATGTAGCTCGGGCAAGCTGGGAGCAGAAGCACATTACAGGGGGTAGGGCATACGTGGCATCTTTGGTTACTTGGAGGGTGGCACTCGGAGAGCATTTCTGGGAGTGCACAGGATGATTGGCAGCAGCTCCGGCCAACCCAGAAGCCTCTCATCACACCGCCTGGGAGAAGAGCAGACACACGCAGAGGGGGTGAGGCAGACAGGAGACCGCTCCATGCACACCGGACATAATTAATTAGTGGAGCCTAGTGCTGGAACGTGTTCCAGTACTAGGCTCCGCTGTTGTACCCAGCCCGGATTCCGGGGACAGCGGGAGGTAGGCGCTCTTGTCAGTTGCCAGCGGAGAGAGCAAGCGGGATGGGGAACCGAGGCACCCGCTACATGCGCTCCGCCTCTGGACACAGACAAGGAGGAGGGAGGGGAGCACTTTGGAGCTTCGGTGCCCCCGCCTCTGCGGCGCCTGGGTGCGGAGCACCCCGTGCACCCTGTCTAGGATCGGCCCTGCTGGGCACACCTTAATCCTGGGTCAACCGGTCAATAGTTGGTAGGAGACAGATAAACCACAATCCTTCCTTGCCAACCCTCAGAACCTGGACAGGAGAGGTGGCCGGAGTGGAATTTAGTGGAAACGATCTGTATTTTCCTCCTGCAGCAGCTGAAAGCAGGCGTCTCCTCCTCTCCCTTTTTGTCAACATTCAGCTGCCACAGGAGGAAAATATAGGGGATTGGAACTAATATGTGCCACCCCTCCTCTCCCTGTTCCTCTTCCTTCTGTTGCCCGGGTCCCCCATGTGCTCCCTTGTTTCCCCTTCCTCCCATAGTTTCAGGATAGAGAGCGGGGAAGAGGCCAGCTTTGGGGTGCCACACCCTAATGCAGCGCACACCTATGCTCCCAAATGAATGATGTCGAAGTAGTTTATACAATTGGGTGAAATGGATGATTATCTAGACCAGGGGTGTCCAAACTTTCTAATCAGGGGACCAGTTTACTGTCCTTCAGACTTTAAGGGGGCCAGACTGTTGACACTGGGAGTAGAAAATGTCCCCACATCAGCGGGAGGAATTGTGCCCCATCATTGATGCCAGTGGGAGGAATTGTGCCTTATCATTGGTCCCAATAGTTGATGTCATTGGGAGGAATTGGGCCCCATCATTGGGATCAGTGGTAGGAGTCGTGCCCCATTGTTGGTGTCATTGGGCCCAATTGTTGGTGTGTGTCATTGGGAAGAATTGGGCCCCATCATTGGGATCAGTGGTAGGAGTCGTGCCCCATCATTGGTGTCATTGGGCCCAATTGTTGGTGTTATTGGGAGGAATTGTGCCCCATAATTGGAATCAGTGGTAGGAGTTGTGCCCCATCATTGGTGTCATTGGGCCCAATTGTTGGTGTTATTGGGAGGAATTGTGCCCCATAATTGGAATCAGTGGTAGGAGTCGTGCCCCATCATTGGTGTCATTGGGCCCAATTGTTGGTGTCATTGGGAGGAATTGGGCCCAATTATTGGGATCAGTGGTAGGAGTCGTGCCCCATCGTTGGTGTCATTGAGCCCAATTGTTGATGTCATTGGGAGGAATTGGGCCCCATCATTGGGATCAGTGGTAGGAGTCGTGCTCCATCGTTGGTGTCATTGGGCCCAATTGTTGGTGTCATTGGGAGGAATTGTTCCCCATCATTGGGATCAGTGATAGGAGTCGTGCATCATCATTGGTGTCATTTGGGCTCAATTGTTGGTGTCATTGGGAGGAATTGGGCCCCATCATTGGGATCAGTGGTAGGAGTTGTGCCCCATCATTGGTGTCATTGGACCCAATTGTTGATGTCATTGGGAGGAATTGGGCCCCATCATTGGGATCAGTGGTAGGAGTCGTGCCCCATCGTTGGTGTCATTGGGCCCAATTGTTGGTGTCATTGGGAGGAATTGCGCCCCATCTTTGGTAAATGATGGCCCCAAGGGCCGGATAAAAGCAAGCAAAGGGCCGCATCTGGCCCCCGGGCCGCAGTTTGGAGACCACTGACCTAGACCAAAGCAAGGTCATTTTGCACTAAGAATTGTTTAGTTATTTAACCAACCACAGTTATTTGCTAGAGCGCATCATTGGAGCAATCAGGCTCCTGGTATCATTTGAGAACAGCGGCACACCTACTGTTTAATCTATCATATATCCTCTACTCCACTTAGGTGGTTGTATTAGTAGGGGCAGCAGTTCCATTTAACTACCAGTCAATTTAGCCATTTGCGCGGCACCACCCACAACTTCCTTTTATGTACTGTGACTTACTGAAGCAGAGCACGATCCCCTCCCTTCAGAGACTGGACCGCAGAGTAGTATTCCAACATGATAAGCACCCCAAACACACCTCCAAGACCACCACTGCCTTGCTAAAGAAGCTGAGGGTAAAGGTGATGGACTGGCCAAGTATGTCTCCAGACCTAAACCCTATTGATCATCTGTGGGGGATCCTCAAACGGAAGGTGGAGGAGCGCAAGGTCTCCAACATCCCCCAGCTCCGTGATATCGTCATGGAGGAGGGGAAGAGGACTCCAGTGGCAACCTGTGAAGCTCTGGTGACCTCCATGCCCAAGAGGGTTAAGACAGTGGCCCGGATTCAGAAAGAATTGCGCTCTATTTGCGGAGGCGCAGGGCAACGATTTTGCCCTGCGCCCCCGCAAATATTTTGCGCTGCCCTCGATTCACGGAGCAGTAGCTCCGTAAATTGCGAGGGCGCGCCGACAAAATTGCCCGGCGTAAGCGCGCGCAATGTAAATGATCCCGCCGGGGCCGGGAATCATTTAAATTAGGCGCGCTCCCGCGCCGAGCGTAGAGCGCATGCTCCGTCGGGAAGCTTTCCCGACGTGCATTGCGGCAAATGACGTCGCAAGGACGTCATTTGCTTCAAAGTGAACGTGAATGGCGTCCAGCGCCATTCACGATTCACTTACGCAAACGACGTAAAATTCGAACGTCGCGACGCGGGAACGCCGGGTATAGTTTAGCATTGGCTGCCCCTGCTATTAGAAGGGGCAGCCTTACGCTAAACACGCCGTACGGAAACTACGTAACTTGCGTACGCAGGGGGCGCGCAACATTGTGAATCGGCGTAAGTATGCAATTTGCATACTATACGCTGACCGCAATGGGAACGCCCCCTAGCGGTCATCGCAAGAATGCAGCCTAAAATCTGTGTGGCATAAGAGCCTTATGCCACGCAGATTTTAGGCTGCAGTCGGCGTAACGAGTTCTCTGAATCAGGAGAACTCGTTACGCCGGCGCAAGTCAGCAATTGCGCTGCGTAACTATGGTTACGCAGGCGCAATTGCTTACTGAATCTGGGCCAGTGTTGGACAATAATAGTGGCCACACAAAATATTGAACCTTTGGCCCCAATTTGGACATTTTCACTTAGGGGTGTCCTCACTTTTGTTGCCAGCGGTTTAGACATTAACGGCTGTGTGTTGAGTTATTTTGAGGGGACAGGAAATTTACACTGTTATACAAGCTGTACACTCACTACACAACATTGTAGATACAAAGTGTTGTCACATGAAAAGATAGAAGGAAAGATTTACATAAGTGTGAGGGGTGTACTGACTTTTGTGCGATACTGCATTTACATCTCTGTACAGTGGGCGGGAGGGATTCAGGTTTGTAATCCTTCTTCTTGTCACGATACAGAAAATTCTGGGAGTTCTCTTATCATTCCTTTCACATATTTACACATTGACACACAATGGTGAAGAAGGAGGGGACAGGGAAGTCTGCATTCCACAACATTGTATCTCTTTATAATGACAAATGTGGAAATCATTTCTTTCTCGTGAAGCGGATTTCACAATCGGACCGATGACAAGACAATGCAAGTCACCTCTGTGACCTGGACCCGAGTCCTTCCAAAAATAGGCATTGTCAATATTGTTTGTTATGTATCCCAAATGGTGTCCCCGGAACGTCCTCTCACTATTGCCACCGGAACGTCCTCTCACTATTGCCCCCAGAATATCCTCTCACCATTGTCCCCGGAACGTCCTCTCACTATTGTCCCCGGAACGTCCTCTCACCATTGTCCCCGGAACGTCCTCTCACTATTGCCACCAGAACGTCCTCTCACTATTGTCCCCAGAACGTCCTCTCACCATTGTCCCGGGAACGTCCTCTCACCATTGTCCCCGGAACGTCCTCTCACTATTGTCCCCAGAACGTCCTCTCACCATTGTCCCGGGAACGTCCTCTCACCATTGTCCCCGGAACGTCCTCTCACTATTGTCCCCAGAACGTCCTCTCACCATTGTCCAGGGAACGTCCTCTCACCATTGTCCCCGGAACGTCCTCTCACCATTGTCCCCGGAACGTCCTCTCACTATTGTCCCCGGAACGTCCTCTCACTATTGTCCCCGGAACGTCCTCTCACTATTGTCCCCGGAACGTCCTCTCACTATTGTCCCCGGAACGTCCTCTCACTATTGTCCCCAGAACGTCCTCTCACTATTGTCCCCAGAACGTCCTCTGACCATTGTCCTCGGAACGTCCTCTCACCATTGTCCCCGGAACGTCCTCTCACCATTGTCCCCAGAATGTCCTCTCACTATTGTCCCCGGGAACGTCATCTCACCATTGTCCCCAGAACGTCCTCTCACTATTGTCCCCAGAACGTCCTCTCACTATTGTCACCGGAACATCCTCTCACCATTGTCCCCAGAACGTCCTCTCACTATTGCCCCCAGAACGTCCTCTCACTATTGTCCCCAGAATGTCCTCTCACCATTGTCCCCGGAACGTCCTGTCACTATTGTCCCCAGAACGTCCTCTCACTATTGTCCTCGGAACGTCCTCTCACTATTGTCCCCGGAACGTCCTCTCACCATTGTCCCCAGAATGTCCTCTCACCATTGGCCCCGGAACGTCCTCTCACTATTGTCCTCGGAACGTCCTCTCACTATTGTCCCCGGAACGTCCTCTGACCATTGTCCCCGGAAACATCCTCTCATCATTGTCCCCAGAACGTCCTCTCACTATTGTCCCCAGAACGTCATCTCACTATTGTCCTCAGAACATCCTCTCACCATTGTCTCCAGAACATCATCTCACTATTGTCCCCAGAACATCCTCTCACCATTGTCCCCAGAACGTCATCTCACTATTGTCCCCGGGAACGTCCTTTCACTGTTGTCCCCAGAACGTCATCTCACCATTGTCCCCGGAAACGTCCTCTCACCATTGTCCCCGGAACGTCCTCTCACTATTGTCCTCGGAACGTCCTCTCACTATTGTCCCTGGAACGTCCTCTCACCATTGTCCCCAGAATGTCCTCTCACTATTGTCCCTGGAACGTCCTCTCACCATTGTCCCCGGAATGTCCTCTCACTATTGTCCTCGGAACGTCCTCTCACTATTGTCCCTGGAACGTCCTCTCACCATTGTCCCCAGAATGTCCTCTCACCATTGGCCCCGGAACGTCCTCTCACCATTGTCCCTGGAACGTCCTTTCACTATTGTCCTCGGAACGTCCTCTCACTATTGTCCCTGGAACGTCCTCTCACCATTGTCCCCGGAACGTCCTCTCACTATTGTCCTCGGAACGTCCTCTCACTATTGTCCCTGGAACGTCCTCTCACCATTGTCCCCAGAATGTCCTCTCACCATTGGCCCCGGAACGTCCTCTCACCATTGTCCCTGGAACGTCCTCTCACTATTGTCCTCGGAACGTCCTTTCACTATTGTCCCCAGAACGTCCTCTTACCATTGTCCCCGGAACGTCCTCTCACTATTGTCCTCGGAACGTCCTCTCACTATTGTCCCTGGAACGTCCTCTCACCATTGTCCCCAGAATGTCCTCTCACCATTGGCCCCGGAACGTCCTCTCACCATTGTCCCTGGAACGTCCTTTCACTATTGTCCCCAGAACGTCATCTCACCATTGTCCCCAGAACGTCCTCTCACTATTGTCCCCAGAACGTCCTCTCACTATTGCCACCGGAACATCCTCTCACCATTGTCCCCAGAACGTCCTCTCACTATTGCCCCCAGAACGTCCTCTCACTATTGTCCCCAGAATGTCCTCTCACCATTGTCCCCGGAACGTCCTGTCACTATTGTCCCCAGAACGTCCTCTCACTATTGTCCTCGGAACGTCCTCTCACTATTGTCCCCGGAACGTCCTCTCACCATTGTCCCCAGAATGTCCTCTCACCATTGGCCCCGGAACGTCCTCTCACTATTGTCCTCGGAACGTCCTCTCACTATTGTCCCCGGAACGTCCTCTGACCATTGTCCCCGGAAACATCCTCTCACCATTGTCCCCAGAACGTCCTCTCACTATTGTCCCCAGAACGTCATCTCACTATTGTCCTCAGAACATCCTCTCACCATTGTCTCCAGAACATCATCTCACTATTGTCCCCAGAACATCCTCTCACCATTGTCCCCAGAACGTCATCTCACTATTGTCCCCGGGAACGTCCTTTCACTGTTGTCCCCAGAACGTCATCTCACCATTGTCCCCGGAAACGTCCTCTCACCATTGTCCCCGGAACGTCCTCTCACTATTGTCCTCGGAACGTCCTCTCACTATTGTCCCTGGAACGTCCTCTCACCATTGTCCCCAGAATGTCCTCTCACTATTGTCCCTGGAACGTCCTCTCACCATTGTCCCCGGAACGTCCTCTCACTATTGTCCTCGGAACGTCCTCTCACTATTGTCCCTGGAACGTCCTCTCACCATTGTCCCCAGAATGTCCTCTCACCATTGGCCCCGGAACGTCCTCTCACCATTGTCCCTGGAACGTCCTTTCACTATTGTCCCCAGAACGTCCTCTTACCATTGTCCCCAGAACGTCAACTCACCATTGTCCTCGGAACGTCCTTTCACTATTGTCCCCGGAACGTCATCTCACTATTGTCCCCGGAACGTCCTTTCACTATTGTCCCCAGAATGTCATCTCACCATTGTCCCCGGAACGTCCTCTCACTATTGTCCCCAGAACGTCCTCTCACTATTGTCCTCGGAACGTCCTCTCACTATTGTCCCTGGAACGTCCTCTCACCATTGTCCCCAGAATGTCCTCTCACCATTGGCCCCGGAACGTCCTCTCACCATTGTCCCTGGAACGTCCTTTCACTATTGTCCCCAGAACGTCCTCTTACCATTGTCCCCAGAACGTCAACTCACCATTGTCCCCGGAACGTCCTTTCACTATTGTCCCCGGAACGTCATCTCACTATTGTCCCCGGAACGTCCTTTCACTATTGTCCCCAGAATGTCATCTTACCATTGTCCCCGGAACGTCAACTCGCCATTGTCCCCGGAACGTCCTTTCACCATTTTCCCTGGAACGTCCTTTCACTGTTGTCCCCAGAACGTCATCTCACCATTGTCCTCGAAACGTCCTCTCACTATTGTCCCCGGAACATCCTTTCACTGTTGTCCCCAGAACGTCATCTCACCATTGTCCCTGGAACGTCCTCTTACCATTGTCCCTAGAACGTCTTTCACTATTGTCCCCAGTACGTCCTCTTACCATTGTCCCCGGGACGTCAACTCACCATTGTCCCCGGAACGTCCTTTCACCATTTTCCCCGGAACGTCCTCTCACTATTGTCCCCAGAACGTCCTCTCACTATTGTCCCCAGAACATCCTCTCACCATTTTCCCCGTAACGTCCTTTCACCATTGTCCCCAGAACGTCCTTTCACTATTGTCCCCGGAACGTCCTCTCACCATAAAAGACATTTCTTTTTTATGTATTATAATTAAGACTGGCCAAAAAAAATCTAGCACTTTTCTAAGTTTTGCTTTCTGTCTATAAATTGTCTAGAAAATAAAGCCTTGTTTATCCCCCCCCCCAAAAAAATAATAATCTATAATATATGTATTACTTCATTATCTTAAGTGATGATGAATCTATTACCCAATCCATATGCCCAATGCCCGTAGCGGGAATGTAAAAATTGTTCTGGTCCATTAAGTGAATACGATTTCAAGAGCTGAACTGGTTAATGGAACATTATTACCCAACGTCCTTTCACTATTGTCCCCAGAATGTCATCTTACCATTGTCCCCGGAACGTCAACTCGCCATTGTCCCCGGAACGTCCTTTCACCATTTTCCCTGGAACGTCCTTTCACTGTTGTCCCCAGAACGTCATCTCACCATTGTCCTCGAAACGTCCTCTCACTATTGTCCCCGGAACATCCTTTCACTGTTGTCCCCAGAACGTCCTCTCACTATTGTCCCCAGAACATCCTCTTACCATTGTCCCCGGAACGTCATCTCACCATTGTCCCCAGAACGTCATCTCACCATTGTCCCTGGAACGTCCTCTTACCATTGTCCCTAGAACGTCTTTCACTATTGTCCCCAGTACGTCCTCTTACCATTGTCCCCGGGACGTCAACTCACCATTGTCCCCGGAACGTCCTTTCACCATTTTCCCCGGAACGTCCTCTCACTATTGTCCCCAGAACGTCCTCTCACTATTGTCCCCAGAACATCCTCTCACCATTTTCCCCGTAACGTCCTTTCACCATTGTCCCCAGAACGTCCTTTCACTATTGTCCCCGGAACGTCCTCTCACCATAAAAGACATTTCTTTTTTATGTATTATAATTAAGACTGGCCAAAAAAAATCTAGCACTTTTCTAAGTTTTGCTTTCTGTCTATAAATTGTCTAGAAAATAAAGCCTTGTTTATCCCCCCCCCCAAAAAAATAATAATCTATAATATATGTATTACTTCATTATCTTAAGTGATGATGAATCTATTACCCAATCCATATGCCCAATGCCCGTAGCGGGAATGTAAAAATTGTTCTGGTCCATTAAGTGAATACGATTTCAAGAGCTGAACTGGTTAATGGAACATTATTACTCAATTTAGAAAAATCTATAAAATGTAATATATCCCGTGTGTAAAATAAAAAAAAGTAAAAGATTAGAACTCTGATCTTCCAACATAACGCACTCCATATGGCGCAATCTTCTCTTCTTCTGAACCTCCATTAATGGGGCGGATTCATTAAAACTTTGAAAGAAGTAGAAAAAGAAAAATGAAAAATATGACAAAAGAAATTAAGTTTTACATTTCTTGTTAGGAACAAATGTATAAATTAAATATAATTTAATTATATTTAATTAATATTGTAGCGGGATAAATTCGCCTCTCAGAGAAAATGCCTAGACGATACATTGCTATGTACGCTGCACCTGACCGCAGAATGTTAGAAAATTTTAGCTCTGCGTATTGAACTGCCACTTGTCCTGGAACAACCTACTTCCTCAAGTGGATACCTCAATCTTGTCCACTGATGCAAGAGTGAATCAAAAAGGTGCAACCAAGCTTGTAGTGACTCCACAGGTTGTGAGGGTTCGTCTTTCATCATAATCAGAGACTTCTGGGATAAGAATTTCCTCTCCTTCTTAGGCCCCGTACACACGACCGAGGAACTTGACGTGCCAAACACATCGAGTTCCTCGTCGAGTTCAGTGTGGAAGCCGCCGAGGAGCTCGGCGGGCCGACTTTCCTCATTGAACAACGAGGAAATAGAGAACATGTTCTCTTTTCGGCCCGACGGGTTCCTCGCTGAAAAGTGTACACACGACCGAGTTTCTCGCCAGAATCCAGCTCCGACCGAGTTTCTGGCTGAATTCTGCCGAGAAACTCGTTCGTGTGTACGGGGCCTCAGAGAGAGAAAGGGCCAAATCCACAAAGAGCCGGCGTAACGTAAATTTTCCCATTTAAGTTGCACTGCCTTAAAATTTCTACCTAAGTGCCCGATCCACAAAGCACTTACCTAGAAATTTTAGGCTGTGTAACTTAAATTCCGCCGGCGCAAGGCGTTCCTCTTCAAATGGGGGCGATTCCCATTTAAATTAGGCGCGCTCCCGCGCCGGCCGTACTGCGCATGCTCGTGACGTCATTTTCCCGACGTGCATAGCGCGAAATTACGTTACGCCGAGCTTTGTGGATCGCGTCGGGTCAATAAAGTTGCGTCGGGAAAAAAAAAAGATACGGCGGGAAAAAAAAAATTCAAAACGAAAAAAAAATCGCGTCGCTGGACAGAAGGGTCTGTTTTTACAAGGTGTAAACAGTTTACACTTTGTAAAAGCAGCCCTAATTTTGCGTTTGCAAACTAAAACTTACGGAGAAAAAACGAAGCGTAAAAGCTTCGTGGATCTCCGTAAGTGCTAATTTGCATACCCGAGGCGGCATTTCGACACAAAATGCCCCCAGCGGCGGATGCGGTACTGCATCCTAAGATCCGGCAGTGTAAGTCCCTTACACATGTCGGATCTTCTGCCTAACTATGGGAAACTGATTCTGTGGATCAGTTCCAAAGATAGAAACAGGGATACGACGGCGTAACAGCAGTTACGCCGGCGTATCCCTTTTGAGGATCAGGCCCATAGTCTCCTGCTGAAAAATGCAGAGATGCTACCGTGCCCCCTGCACTATTGAAATGTAGGAGGAGAATAACCCTCAGGAGATTCGGACATTCTTTGCTGACCTGATTCTGCTTGCCACCGTATTTAGGCCATGATTAGAGGCATTTTCTCCACAGAGGGAGAGGTCACCCCCTTAAGGGTACTGAACAAGGTTTTAAAAAAAAAACTTTTTCCGAGCTGGGAAAACTGACCCCCTTTCCCCCCTTTTTTTTTTTTATGGAGGTAGTTTACTGACCAACCGTAAAGTTAAAGTGTACACCACCTTCTATAGGTGAGTTTGGGATGCTTTATTGTGATGAGGCGGGAATAGTGTAGGGCCGAAACAACTAATCGATTAATCGACAACTAATCGATTATGAAAATAGTTGTCAACTATTTTCATAATCGATTAATCGGCCAGTTGATTAGTTGGCCTGCATATAGAATGCATTATTTGTTTACATATCAGGAAATACAGTGCAGCACACATACAGCTCAGTACACCATCCATACATGTCACTAAGTGCCTGAGAATTCGTGAATGTGAAAGTGTGAGGAGCAATGCCTCATGGGACATGTAGTCCTGGGCAAGAAGTAAGTGGTTCTAAAGGCAGAATTTTTTTTTTCCTTGCTATAGCTGGCACTCTATACTATACTTTGCAGCTTGCTATTGAGGCTATTGAGATACGACGGCTTTTGGCTAAGATCCGACAGGCGTACGGCTTCGGATCTTAGGATGCAATACTTTGGCGACCGCTGGGTGGAGTTTGCGTCATTTTCCGCGTCGGGTATGCAAATTAGCTGTTTACGGCGATCCACGAAGGTACGCGCGTTTGTTGCATTCTCTTACGTCGTCGCTAGTGGGCTTTTCCCATCGCAAACTTACGCCTGCTATTTCATGGCTTAGATTTAGACCAGCCATGTTAAAGTATGGCCGTCGTTCCCTCGTCGAATTTCAAATTTAGTTTTTTTTGCGTAAGACGTCCGGGAATACGAAAGGACGTAACGCACGTCGCCGTTAAAAAAACACGTCAGGGCGCCATAATTTCGCGCAAAGCATGACGGGAAATTTCCTAACGGAGCATGCGCAGAACGTTCGGCGCGGGAACACGCCTAATTTAAATGGTACACACCCCATTTGAATTAGGCGGGCTTGCGCCTGACGGCTTTACGCTACGCCGCCGCAAGTTTACATGCAAGTGCTTTGTGAATCAAGCACTTACGACAAAAACTTGCGGCGGAGTAACGTAAAGGGGATACGTTACGCCGCCGTAATTGTTCGTGAATCTGGCCCATTGTTTATAAACATTGATCAGATAGATGATAGAGAGATTCAAAGTAACATTGTTTATAAACATTGATCAGACAGAAGATAGAGAGAGAGAGATACAAAGTAACATTGTTTATAAACATTGATCAGACAGAAGATAGAGAGAGAGAGATACAAAGTAACATTGTTTATAAACATTGATCAGACAGGAGATAGAGAGAGAGAGATACTAAGTAACATGGTTTATAAACATTGATCAGATAGGAGATAGAGAGATACAAAGTAACATTGTTTATAAACATTGATCAGACAGGAGAGAGAGAGAGAGAGAGAGATACTAAGTAACATTGTTTATAAACATTGATCAGATAGGAGATAGAGAGATACAAAGTAACGTTGTTGATAAACATTGATCAGACAGGAGATAGAGAGATACAAAGTAACATTGTTTATAAACATTGGGGTAGATTCAATAACATTTGCGCTTTTTTTACGTAGGCGCAGGGCACCGTTTTTGCCCTGCGCCCCCGCAAATTTTCTGCGCTACTCTCGATTCACGGAGCACTAGCTCCGTAAATTGCGCGGGCGCGCCGGCAAAATGCCCGGCGCAAGAGCGCGTAATTCAAATGATCCCGTAGGGGGCGGGAATCATTTAAATTAGGCGCGTTCCCGCGCCGATCGTAGAGCGCATGCTCCGTCGGGAAACTTTCCCGACGTGCATTGCGGCAAATGACGTTGCAAGGACGTCACTTGCTTCAAAGTGAACGTGAATGGCGTCCAGCGCCATTCACGAATCACTTACGCAAAGTACGTAAAATTGTAATTTCCCGACGCGGGAACGACGGGTATACGTAACATTGGCTGCCCCTGCTAATAGCAGGGGCAGCCTTACGCAAAAACCGCCGTACGGAAACGACGTAAATTGCGTACGCAGGGCTCGCGCAATGTTGTGAATTGGTGTTAGTATGCAATTTGCATACTATACGCTGAGCACAACGGGAACGCCATCTAGCGGCCATCGCAAAAATGCAGCCTAAGATATGCGGGCATAATAGCCTTATGCCGCGCAGATCTTAGGCTGCAGTCGGCGTAACGAGGTTCCTGAATCAGGAGCACTCGTTACGCCGGGGCAAGTAAGCAATTGCGCTGTGTAACCTATGGTTACACAGGCGCAATTGCTTCTTGAATCTACCCCAGTGTTTATAAACATTGATCAGATAGGAGATAGAGAGATACAAAGTAACATTGTTTATAAACATTGATCAGATAGGAGATAGAGAGATACAAAGTAACAGATAGAGATAGCCAAAACAGGAAGTGAGAGGAAATCCTTTGGTTGTCACGAGAATTAGTGAGAAGGTGAATCTCCCGGACGGGGCACAGAGAGCAATAAAAGCCTGACGGGGGTCCTAACCCCTTTCTACTCTATCCAAAACAAAACAAAAGATAAAGTTCTGCCTTTAGTTATACTTGAGGTTTATCTCCTCGTATTGTAACTCTGATACCTGCAGACAGTAATGGAACATACGCCGGTTTTTATGACGGCATAAACTCTGATAAAATGAAGTTTCAAACTTTTAATAGTCCAACAACCAGAAATGACACAATTGTTTTTTTTTACGAGTCCGTCTTTAGTCTTTAGTCTTTTTTTCTTTTTCTTTTTTTTTTCTCCTCTCTTAGTTTTGACAGAATAAAAATGGAAATCAAACATAAAAATATTACGAGTCTAAAAAATGAACTTTTAACGGCCAATATAGATTTTACACTTTCATCGTTACAGGAAAGGAAGTTTCCGCAAAAAACGAGGCGCGACGATATTTTCAGAACGCTCATTAAAAACGTTTTAAAAATGTAACAATGTGAATTATGACGGAATAGTGAGACTGACAATGACTCTATATTGGGTACTTAGCAAATAAATGTTTTAATTAATGACGTGAAAACATCCTTTAGCGTCTTAATGTGGTAAGAAAACCTAAAAGTTCCCTTCACATAAAATATAATCTACGGCGATGGGCATGTATAGGCGCCATATATCAGTTCCAGGAGATAGTTATGGGTAGCATGGGCCAGACTATAGGGAGACACTGCCATCTGCTGGATACATGCAGACATTACAACGTAAAGATCACTCATTTTACTTTTTAATCTTCCAAAACATTTTTTAAATTTTTTTTTACACTTTCAATAAAACATTCAACAAAACAAAAGAAATCAAATAAGAAAAGTTCCTTCTCAGGGTTTATATATACTTTAAATCTGGGAAAAATATTAAAGGACTCTTGCAGTGGGGTGTCCCCTGCAAAGCAAGGGTTAAATATTTGCTTTGTCTTGGGGGGGGGGGGACAACTATACTTATTTCATTCCCAGTTAGCACTGTGCAGCATCACAGGTCTCCTCAAATGACCATTCAGTGCATTACAGGCCCCCTGATGAGGGTTCCGACTCACGATCATCCAGAGCAGAGCTCTGTGAGTGAGGTGTACATTACAGGCCTCCCCTCAGAGCACTGTGTGCATTATAGGCCGCCTCTTAGCACAGGCATCCAGAGGATTGTGCATTATAGGCCTCCCCTGAGACCACCATCCTGCACTGTGCAGCATTACAAGCCTCCTGAGACCACCGTCCAGAGCACTGTGCAGCATTACAAGCCTCCTGAGACCACCGTCCAGAGCACTGTGCAGCATTACAAGCCTCCTGAGACCACCGTCCAGAGCACTGTGCAGCATTACAAGCCTCCTGAGACCACCGTCCAGAGCACTGTGCAGCATTACAAGCCTCCTCAGACCACCGTCCAGAGCACTGTGCAGCATTACAAGCCTCCTCAGACCACCGTCCAGAGCACTGTACAGCATTACAAGCCTCCTGAGACCACCGTCCAGAGCACTGTGCAGCATTACAAGCCTCCTGAGACCACCGTCCAGAGCACTGTGCAGCATTACAAGCCTCCTGAGACCACCGTCCAGAGCACTGTGCAGCATTACAAGCCTCCTGAGACCACCGTCCAGAGCACTGTGCAGCATTACAGGCCTCCTCAGACCACCGTCCAGAGCACTGTGCAGCATTACAAGCCTCCTGAGACCACCATCCAGAGCACTGTGCAGCATTACAAGCCTCCTCAGACCACCGTCCAGAGCACTGTGTAGCATTACAAGCCTCCTCAGACCACCGTCCAGAGCACTGTGTAGCATTACAAGCCTCTACAGACCACCGTCCAGAGCACTGTGCAGCATTACAAGCCTCCTGAGACCACCGTCCAGAGCACAATGGCCCAGATTCACAAAAGAGATACGACGGCGTATCTCCAGATACGCCGTCGTATCTCTGAGTTGAGCCGTCGTATCTATGCGCCTGATTCTTAGAATCAGTTACGCATAGATATCCATTAGATCCGACAGGCGTAAGTCTCTTACGCCGTCGGATCTTAACTGCATTTTTTTTTGGCCCGCTAGGTGGCGCTTCCGTCGAAATCCGCGTCGAGTATGCAAATTAGCTAGATACGCGAATTCCCGAACGTACGCGCATCCGACGCAGTAAAGTTACGACGTTTGCGTAACTCGTCCGTGAATGGGGCTGGACGTAATATACGTCCACGTCAAAACCAATACGTCCTTGCGGCGTATTAGGAGCAATGCACACTGGGAGATTTCCACCGACGGCGCATGCGCCGTTCATGAAAAACGTCAATCACGTCGGGTCACAGTAGTTTAACATAAAATACGCCCCCCCCTTCCACATTTGAATTAGGCGGGCTTACGCTGGTCGATTTACGCTACGCCGCCACATAGAGCAAGTGCTTTAAGAATACAGCACTTGCCCGTCTAAGTTGCGGCGGCGTAACGTAAATCGGATACGTTACGCCGCCGCAAAGATACGCAATTCTACGAGAATCTGGCCCTGTGTGTCTTGTTTTTGTACTTGTTTTGTTATAGGCCTTGCGTAAGCATGACCTGCTATACCCTCTTGCGAGAAGTCTGCTCTGTAGTTTTCCTGCTTCCTCGAAAAATAAAGTATCATTAGAGCAATTGCGACGGAGTGGCAAATATTGCCCATATGGTATGAAGTTTTTTAGGGAGAGTGGATGAAAACGGTCAGCGTGTAGCACCGTATTTCTGGCTGTGCTTTTACGGAAAAGGGTGCTGCACAAATGTCCTTCAAGATCGACAAAAAGCCGAACATCCAAAAAAAGTGATGGTATATTTGTCATGGGTCATCGTGAATTTTAGATTGTACTCGTTTTGGTTTAAACGATTGAAAAATTGCAGTAAGGAACTTTCCGATCTCTCCCAGATGACAAAGACGTCGTCGATATACCGTCACCATAATTTGGCTCAGGTATTCGACGAGGTCTTTGTCACCGGGGCGGGATTGCTCCCACTCCCCCAGGTACAAATTGGCGTAGGATGGGGCACAACATGTCCCCATCGCTACGCCTTTTGCCTGGGGGAAATGGGAGTCATTGAAGGAAAATAAATTGCGATAGAGTATATATTGCAATGCATCAAGTAGGAAGTCATTCAGAGTGGGATCATGTCGGAGGCCCTTGCGCAGGGTCCTCTGTATTGCCTCCATCCCCTTAACATGGGGGATGCTGCTATACAGTGCCTCGACATTGATGGCAACCAAGATCGAATCATCTGACAGGACTAGTTCCTCGGCAATCTGCAATAGATAGATGGTGTCTTTTACAAAAAATGGAAGAGATGTAACATAGGGGTGTAAGTATGTGTCAACTACACGGCTCAGATTTTCTGAAATAGATCCATTCCCGGAGACTATGGGTCGTCCAGGTGGTGGATTTTGTTGCTTATGAATTTTAGGTAAGCTATAAAAAGTAGCTGTTCTAGGATATTTTGTTCTAATAAATTCATACATATCTTTTGAAATGACTCAATTGCTGTATGCTAGGTCAACCAACGTGTAAAATTCTATGTGATATTGGCCAATGTGATTGATGGAGATGCGTTTATACCAATTACTATTGGCCCAAAAAATTTCACACATAGATATATATAGCTAGATTCAGGTAGGGGCGTATTTACGCTGCGCCGCCTTAAGTCAGAGAGGCAAGTACTGTATTCACAAAGTACTTGCCTCCTAACTTACGACGGCGTAGCGTAAATGTGGCCGGCGTAAGCGCGCCTAATTCAAATGAGGATGAGGGGGCGTGTTTTATGTTAATGGGGGGTGACCTGACGTGATTGACGTTTTTTTCGAACGTCGGGGGAAAATATCCCAGTGTGCATTGCGCCAAAGTACGCCGCAAGGACGTATTGGTTTCGACGTGAACGTAAATTACGTCCAGCCCTATTCACGGACGACTTACGCAAACGACGTAAAATTTTCAAATTTCGACGCGGGAACGACGGCCATACTTAAAGCGGTAGTTCACCCTCCATAGCAACATTTGAGCATTAAATTAGGCATAGTAGCGCGAGCTACAGTATGCCTGTCTTGATTTTTTTCGCCCGGTACTCACAGTGCAATCCTCTATAGAATATTCCGACTCCCCGCGGGGAATGGGCGTTCCTATCCAGACGGAGGATGATTGACGGCCGGCATCAATGTGGAGGCACTGTATAGCAGCATCCCCCATGTTAAGGGGATGGAGGCAATACAGAGGACTCTGCGCAAGGGCCTCCGACATGATCCCACTCTGAATGACTTCCTACTCGATGCATTGCAATATATACTCTATCGCAATTTATTTTCCTTCAACGACTCCCACTTCCTCCAGGTACAAGGCGTAGCGATGGGGACATGTTGTGCCCCATCCTACGCCAATTTGTACCTGGGGGAGTGGGAGCAATCCCTCCCCGGTGACAAAGACCTTGTCGAATACCTGAGCCATGGCAAATTATGGCGACGGTATATCGACGACGTCTTTGTCATCTGGGGGGGATCGAAAAGTTCCTTACTGCAATTTTTCAATCGGTTAAACCAAAACGAGTACAGTCTAAAATTCACGATGACCCATGACAAATACACCATCACTTTTTTTGCACCCTTTCCTTGTAAAAGCACAGCCGGAAATACGGTGCTACACACTGACAGTTTTCATCCACTCTCCCTAAAAAACTCCATACCATATGGGCAATATTTGCGACTCCGTCGCAATTGCTCTAATGATACTTTATTTTTCGAGGAAGCAGGAAAACTACAGAGCAGACTTCTCGCAGAAGAGGGTATAGCAGGTCATGCTTACGCATGGCCTATAACAAAACAAGTACAAAAACAAGACAGGAGCTTTTATTCAAAAAGAAACTGACAGGCGATTCTGACTTTGAAACAACCAGGATCATCCTGCGTTTCTCACGACAACATAAAGCTATCCAAGAAATAATCCCAACAAATTTGGATAAGGTGAATGGTTTTATTTCCAACTATCCCTCAATCACCCATAAACGTGATACCTCGATCAAAGATCGTTTGGTTCAGAGCGAATTTAAAAACGCTCAGAAAAGGCCCCTACCAGCCTGCCCCAATTTACACACCTACTTTTAAGAAATAAAGCATAAATAGTTGATAGAATTAAACATATATTCATTAGAACTTTCAATAAAATCGATTTTACAAAAGGAAAACGTTCCATAGATCAAAGACTAATCAACACAAAGGGCAGAGTACGGGGGGAGGAGGGACAGGAGGGCACAATACTGGGATCAGGAGGGCACAATACTGGGATCAGGAGGGCACAGTACAGGGGGGGGTCAGGAGGGCACAATACTGGGATCAGGAGGGCACAGTACAGGGGGGGTCAGGGGGATACAATACTGGGATCAGGAGGGCAGAATACTGGGATCAGGAGGGCACAGTACAGGGGGGATCAGGAGGGCAGAATACTGGCATCAGGAGGGCAGAATACTGGGATCAGGAGGGCACAGTACAGGGGGGATCAGGAGGGCACAATACTGGGATCAGGAAGGCACAATACTGGGATCAGGAGGGCACAATACTGGGATCAGGAGGGCACAATACTGGGATCAGGAGGGCACAATACTGGGATCAGGAGGGCACAGTACAGGAGGGCACAATACTGGGATCAGTAGGGCACAGTATAGGGGGGATCAGGAGGGCACAATACTGGGATCAAGAGGGCACAATACTGGGATCAGGAGGGCACAATACTGGGATCAGGAGGGCACAGTATAGGTTACAGGACATGACCATATCGGGACAGTTTAGTAAAAAGCATGACTGTCCCAGCAAATCCAGGACAGTTGGCAAGTATGATGTAATGCAAGATTATTGTGGGGACCCCCCATGTACCTGGGGCCCCTGGGCAGTGCCCAGGAGTGCGCTTGCATTAAGATAGCCCTGTATACATCCTTTCTCAATCATCTTACCCCAGAAGAACCGTTGAAACAATTTTTAGGTTTCAAGGAACCCCTGCTAGCTCACAGTACATTACCAAGATCCATAAGTTATAGATGTAATAAATAAAAGGATAAAGAAAGTGGCATAGCTAGAGTATGTGATATGGAAGGTGGATCACGCTTAACGCTTCCTGCTCTATATGATGAAATCATTTTCAGTAACAATTGTAAAATCAAAATGAAAAAAAAGTCCAGAAAAGAAACACAGACTCTCTTATATTTGTGTCCAGTGAAGGGTCCCCATGCATTGGTAGTCAGTGGGAAAAGCGACCCCTTACATTGGTGGTTATTGAGAGAAGTGTCACCTTAGATTGGTGGTCATTAGAACAAGAACACCCTTACATTATGGTCAAGGAGAGACATATCTCTAACATTCATGCTCAGATTTGTGGTCATTGGAAGAATGGCACCCTTATGGTATGGTCACGGAGAGAAGAGTCACATTATATTGGTGGTCATTGGTAGAAGGGTCCCCTTATGCTATGGTCAGTGAGAGACGTGACCCCTTACATTGGTGGTCATTGAGAAATGTGTGACCTTATGTCATGGTCATTGGGAGACGTGTCCTCTTACAATGTTGGTCAGTGGGAGAAGTGGCTCCTTAAATTGGTGGTGATTGGGAGAAGGGCACCATTACATTATAGTCAAGAAGAGATGTACCCCTTACATTTGTGGTCAGTAAGGAAAGTGCTTTCTTACATTAGTGGTCATTGGAAGACGTGTCCTCTTACATTAGTGGTCATTGGAAGACGTGTCCTCTTACATTAGTGGTCATTGGAAGACGTGTCCTCTTACATTAGTGGTCATTGGAAGACGTGTCCTCTTACATTAGTGGTCATTGGAAGACGTGTCCTCTTACATTAGTGGTCATTGGAAGACGTGCCCTCTTACATTAGTGGTCATTGGAAGACGTGCCCTCTTACATTAGCGGTCATTGGAAGACGTGTCCTCTTACATTTGTGGTCATTGGGAGAAGGGCACCCTTGTGTTATGGTCAGTGAGAGATGTGTGACCTTATGATGGTGGTCATTGGGAGACGTGTCCTCGTACAATGCTGGTCAGTGGGAGAAGTGTTTCCTTAAATTGGTGGTAATTTGGAGAAGGACACCATTACATTAAAGTCAGTAATAGATGTGACCCCTTACATTTGTGATCAGTGAGAGAAGTGTTGCCTTATATTGGTGGTCATTGAGAGACAAGTCCTCTTACAATGTTGGTCAATGAGAGAAGTGTCCTCTTACATTGGTGGTCATTGTGAGATGTGGCCTCTTACATTTATCATTGGGAAAATGACACTCTTAGGTTATGGTCAGTAAAGGACGTGACTCCTTACATTGGTGGTTATTGAGAGAAGTGTCACTTTAGACTGGTGGTCATTGTGTGACATGTCCACTTACAGTGTTGGTCAATGAGAGTAGTTACCTCTTACATTGGTGGTCATTGGGAGACGTGTCCTCTTACATTGGTTATCATTGGGAGAAGGACACTCTTAGGTTATAGTGAGTAAAGGACGTGACTCCTCACATTGGTAGTTATTGAGAGAAGTGTCTTCTTACCTTGGTGGTCATTGGAAGAATGGCACCCTTATGTTATGGTCAGTGAGAGAAGTGTCCCATTATATTGGTGGTCATTGATAGAAGTGTCCTCTTACATTGGTGGTCTTTGGGAGAAGGGCACCCTTATGTTATGGTCAGTGAGAGACGTGACCCCTTACATTGATGGTCATTGAGAGATGGGTCACCCTATGTAGGTGGTCATTGGGAGATGTGTCCTCTTACAATGTTGGTCAGTGGGAGAAGTGTCTTCTTACATTGGTGGTCAATAAAATAATAATACCCTTAAGGTTAGTGAGAGAAGTGTCACATTATATTGGTGGTCATTGATAGATGCTTCCTCTTACATTGGTGGTCATTGGGAGAAGGGAACCCTTATGTTATGGTCAGTGAAAGAAGTGTCTCCTTACATTGGTGGTCATTGGAAAAAGGCAACCTTACATTATGGGCAGTGATAGACCTGACCCCTTTACATTTGTGGTCAGTGAGAGACGTGTCACTTTACTGTATATTTACGTCACTGGGAGAAGGGCTTGTTTCCACTATGGTCAGTGAGAGACGTGTCACTTTACTGTATATTGACGGTCATTGGGAGAAGGGCTTGTTTCCACTATGGTCGGTGAGAGAGATGTCCCTTCTATGTTCTGTGAAAGGAAAAATGCCCCTTACAGTGATGGCCAATGGAAGGAATGCGCCATTTCATTGGGGGTGAGTGGCAGAAGGACATCCTCATAATATGGCTAGTAAGAGAAAGAATACCCCTTTCCTGTGTGGTTAGCAGGAAGAATTTCACCCTTACAGACATCTAAAAAGGTAATTGATGTTAATGCCACTAGCCTCTGTCACATTCTCTTGACCCTGACATTGTGCAGTGACCATCAGATGGAAGGCCAAGCAGCCACTGCTCAAGGGACCTCCAGCAACCTCTGGAGCAACCCTGGCTTTCCACAGAACCTGGACTGAGAACGGGTGGGTGCTCTTATTTGTAAGTTGTTGGCTGCCTCCTTCAAAAGCTCCAGCTGGTGGGCAGGTAGGTCTGATTGATGAGATCACTGGGTGGCTGATTTTTAGCATTCAGTTCCAGGTGAAGGTCCAAGAGCTCCAGCTTCGGCCAGTTGTCCTCATTTTGGTAGGTCGGAGGAGAAAGCTGCACATAATCACGGGAAAGCGGCTGTCCTTCACTGGAAAGAGTCACTTCAGAGAGGATCTCTACACAAGAGGTGTGAGCGACATCTTCAGGAGTCTTCTCGTATGACGTCGAGCCAGGCTGAGGGTAGGAAGACCAAAAATGTATCATACATTACAATACCCGACAGAGAGTCCCCCACTATACTGTGCAGTTCAGTCACGTGTGGCAGTATTGGAGCTGTGGCATAAAAACTGGGGGGAAGAACAATATATATATATATAATATAAGAACAATCACAGCTCAAGGAACCCCTAGTAAATTCCAGAGGAACCCTGTGGGTTCCACTGAAGGAGTAACAGGGCTGATCCTAGGCAGGGTGCACAGGGTGCAATGCACCCAGGCGCCTGCAGAGGTGGGGGCACTGAAGTGCCAGAGTTCTCCCCTCCCTCCTTCTCTCCATGTTTGTGTACTATGTCTGCAGTCTCTAACCGTCTCCTGTATCATGTCTGCAGTCTGTGACCGTCTCTTGCATCATGTCTGCAGTCTCTAACCATCTTCTGTATCATGTCTGCAGTCTCTGACCATCTCCTGTATCATGTCTGCAGTCTCTGACCGTCTCCTGTATCATGTCTGTAGTATGTCTGGGGGTCTTTCTAACAGACTCTCTAACAGAAGCCCTCTCTGTGTCCATCAGAGAGGCCGCCATCCAAGTCCCAATAAAGTACTCTGCTCCTCTTCCTGTATTTTGTTTATTGTTAAGAGATCATGTAAGGATCCCAGGGTAATGAAGACTTCGTGGGGGAGCATCTCTGTGGTTGAGTCATTGCCATAGAAACATTTGTGAAGGGGAGGAATTAGTAAACTGAAAAAGCCCATGTGGGGGCGCCAGAAATATTTCTGCACCCAGGCGCCTGTGACCCCCTAGGATCGGCCCTCAAGAGTAAGTTCACTTTTGTGATGTCTACCCTGAAAGGTCATATCTATCAGTCGCCTTGTCTGGGTAAATGATTAGTTAATTAGCTCATGTTAATTTATGTTCTGGTTACCTCCTCTTTAAACTGTATATAAGGTTGTATTCTGGGTTCTATTAAACAATCCATGTTCAGCAGACAAACAAGTCTCGTCTCGTTGTGTGCTTGTGAGCAGCTGGAATATCTGATATCTATATCCAGACTGATAGGAAGCGGTATATGACGGAAGCACTCAAGTGGAGTGTGGGACGTTCCGTTACAATACCGAAAATATATAACCTATAATCATTATTTGGATTAAGGCTTTATTTGTGATTACCTGGTACTGTTTCTGAATCTCAGCCAGGAAGGTGTCCAGTACGCGGTGAAGGTTTGGCACAGGAGGCCACAGCTTGTTCTTCAGTTTCCTAAAAGGCAGAGGTCAAAGTGAGCTATTATATAACTATATATGAGTAATAGAGTGTTGTACCATGTTAGTCACCAATCAGTGCAGAAGACTTGAGTACCCCTTATTAGACAACTGAACTTAGTAAAGGTGCAAACTTTTGGAACCCCTTTAGATACCTTTCTCAGGCTTGGTATAGTCCTTTTTTATTTTTTACATTCAGCTTTCAGCAAGGAACCCCACTGACAGCTAATGACTCATCGGTTGCTAATGACACGGCGGCTGGCTTCATGGCCCCCTCCTTAGCAACCAGCTATATACAGTGCGTTTAAAGAGAAGAAGAAGAAAAAAAACGCAAAATGCATGAAAACTGCATGCAAAAAATGCATCAAGCGCAGCTGCATAGATGTGAAACAAACGTTGCATCCCATAAGGAGCTTAGATAGAATGCTATGTTACGGCTGCTTGGCCACCAAGGAGTTGGGATGGTGAGAGCGTGGCCACTAAAATGTAAAAATAATGTCATCGTAGGATAAAGTTTTGCTCACCTGTATAAAAATGGGAACTTACAGCACATACACAATACAGCCGCCAGGATGGACAGAAGAAACAGACCGACTGCCAAGATAATCCACCCTGCAGAAAACCAAGACATCCATCAACAACATATAATAAACCAATGACACATAAGGCTGCAAGACACCCACAAAAGTTTATCTCTGAGCTGATAACTGACACTCTAACTGACACTCTGATAACTGATAACTGACACTTTGACACTCTGATAACTGATAACTGACACTCTGATAACCGATAACTGACACTCTAAGGCTCTGGAGGAGAATAAAATAGTTTTCATCTGTATAATTTTGTAATATGACAACCTGAGTGTCTGGTTTCAGCCTTAAGCTCTGCAGGAGTTTGGACGGCCTAATAGCCTAACATTTCTACACTAACAGGGAGGGAATACAAGTAAATAATGGAATACAAGTAAATAATAGCAAAAGTCAAAAAAAGGTAAGCCTATACTATTATAATAACTCAACGGTGAAACTCTAAATAATTATAAATGCACAATGGAGATCCAGGGATGTCATTGGAGATTGGAGATGCAGGGATGTCATTGGAGATTGGAGATGCAGGTATGTTATTGGAGACTGGAGATCCAGTGATGACATTGGAGATCCAGGGATGTCGTTGGATATTGGAGATCAAGGAATGCCATTGGAGATTGGAGATCTAGGAATGCCATTGGAGATCCAGGGATGTCATTGGAGATTGGAGATCCAGGGATGTCATTGGAGATTGGAGATCCAGGGATGTCATTGGAGATTGGAGATCCAGGGATGTCATTGAAAAATTGGAGATGCAGGTATGTTATTGGAGACTGGAGATCCAGGGATGCCACTGGAGATTCAATGATGTTATTGGAGATTGGAGATCCAGGAATGCCACTGGAGATCCAGGGATGTCGTTGGATATTGGAGATCCAGGGATGCCATTGGAAATCCAAGAATGTTATTGGAGACTGTAGATCCAGTGATACCATTGAAGACTGGCGATCCAGGGATACCAAAGAAGACTTGAGATTCGGGGATGCCATTGGACATTGGAGATCCAAGAATGTCATTGGAGATTGGAGATCCAGGGATACCATTGAAGACTGGAGATTCAGGGATGTTATTGAAATTGGAGATCCAGGGATGTTATTGAAAAATGGAGATCCAGGGATGCCATTGGAGACTGGAAATTCAGGGATGCCATTGGACATTGGAGATCCAATGATGTTATTGGTGATTGGAGATCCAGGAATGCCATTGAAGACTGGAGATCTAGGAATACAATTGAAGACTTGAGATTCGGGGATGCCATTGGAGACTGGAGATCCAGGGATGCCATTGGACATTGGAGATCCAAGGATGTCATTGGAGATTGGAGATCGAGGGATGTCATTGGAGATCCAGGGATACCATTGAAGACTGGAGATTCAGGGATGTCATTGGAGACTGAAAATTCAGGGATACCATTGGAGACTGGAGATCCAGGGATGCCATTGGAGATTCAATGATGTTATTGGAGATTGGAGATCCAGGAATGCCATTGGAGATCCAGGGATGTCGTTGGATATTGGAGATCCAGGGATGCCATTGGAAATCCAAGAATGTTATTGGAGACTGTAGATCCAGTGATACCATTGAAGACTGGCGATCCAGGGATACCAATGAAGACTTGAGATTCGGGGATGCCATTGGACATTGGAGATCCAAGAATGTCATTGGAGATTGGAGATCCAGGGATACCATTGAAGACTGGAGATTCAGGGATGTTATTGAAATTGGAGATCCAGGGATGTTATTGAAAAATGGAGATCCAGGGATGCCATTGGAGACTGGAAATTCAGGGATGCCATTGGACATTGGAGATCCAATGATGTTATTGGTGATTGGAGATCCAGGAATGCCATTGAAGACTGGAGATCTAGGAATACAATTGAAGACTTGAGATTCGGGGATGCCATTGGAGACTGGAGATCCAGGGATGCCATTGGACATTGGAGATCCAAGGATGTCATTGGAGATTGGAGATCGAGGGATGTCATTGGAGATCCAGGGATACCATTGAAGACTGGAGATTCAGGGATGTCATTGGAGACTGAAAATTCAGGGATACCATTGGAGACTGGAGATCCAGGGATGCCATTGGAGATTCAATGATGTTATTGGAGATTGGAGATCCAGGAATGCCATTGGAGACTGGAGATCCAGGGATGTTATTGAAAATTGGAGATCCAGGGATGTCATTGAAGACTGGAAATTCAGGGATACCATTGGAGACTGAAGATGCCATTGGAGACTGGAGATCCAGGGATGCCATTGGAGACTGGAGATCCAGGGATGCCATTGGAGACTGGAGATCCAAGGATGCCATTGGAGACTGGAGATCCAGGGATGCCATTGGAGACTGGAAATTCAGGGATACCATTGGAGATCCAGGGATGTCATTGGAGATTGGAGATCCAGGGATACCATTGGAGACTGGAGATCCAGGGATGTAATTGAAGACTGGAGATCCAGAAATGCCATTGGAGACTGGAGATCCATGAATGCCATTGGACATTGGAGATCCAGGGATGACATTGGACATTGGAGATCCAGGGATGACATTGGACATTGGAGATCCAGGGATGACATTGGACATTGGAGATCCAGGGATGTTATTGGAGATCCAGGGATGCCATTGGAGACTGGAGATCCAGGGATGTCATTGGAGACTGGAGATCCATGAATGCCATTGGAGACTGGAGATCCAGAGATACCATTGGAGATTGGAGATTCAGGGATGTCATTGGAGACTGAAAATTCAGGGATACCATTGGAGACTGGAGATCCAGGGATGCCATTGGAGATTCATTGATGTTATTGGAGATTGGAGATCCAGGAATGCCATTGGAGACTGGAGATCCAGGGATGTTATTGAAAATTGGAGATCCAGGGATGTCATTGAAGACTGGAAATTCAGGGATACCATTGGAGACTGGAGATCCAGAGATACCATTGGAGACTGGAGATCCAGGGATGTCATTGGAGACTGGAGATCCAGAGATACCATTGGAGATTGGAGATCCAGGGATGCCATTGGAGACTGGAGATCCAGGGATGCCATACATATATATATATTTGTAGGCAAGGCCAAGAAAACGTTGGGTACCACTAACAGGACTCCTGCCCAATTTCTTCATTAGCGTGGGTCCCGGCTTAAAGTAATCAGCTCACCAAAACGTACACAATGCCCTGGCACGACACTTCTCCCCGGCTGAGCAGGGCACCAGTTTCCGGTTTGGCCACCAATGAAATTAGAGATGAGTACAATTGGTTTTCAATGCTTTAATAGTCAAACATCAAGGCATACAACTTCATACAACTTCATACAACTTCTTCCATATTCAAAGATGGCGGCTGCCAGTACTTTCCTCACGCCTTCTCTGGCCTCGGGTCTCCTAGGCATTCCCCTAGCTGGGGAAACGTCCCACAGGGGCCAGCTACGTGACTCTCTCTTCTCTAAACTTTCCACCGGGCTCACTCACTCTTCCACCCACTATTTATAACCTGGGGGGGGGAGGGGGCGCCACCAACTGACCTAACACCCCCTTACATGTATATAAAGGTTTGCCACTTCCATTTCACCTGTGCTGGAGGGAATTTTGATGGTAATTCTGTCTGACCAGTCACCCCAGAGGCCTTGGACCCTGTATGGCCTTAAAGTTGCCCTCAGCTGTAAGACATAGCTTGTTCCTGCCACCGCGGACAGCGTCTTGTTTCGCACTCCGTCCGGAATCTGCAGAATCTGATAAACAACAAGCATTTCTGAGTCTCTGCTTATATAGTACACCAACCTAGTACATTGAAGCTGTGTTTGCCATAATTATCCCTATTTGCACTGTGCTGGCAGATCTCATTATCAATTGTAAACTAGATTCGACCATTGTTTTTCCTAACAAAGGGTTAAAGATTTAGAAGCTGAGTTCCTGCCTTGTATGTTAACCGCTTGCCGACCGCCGCACAAGCTTATACGAAATTTTCCACCGCGTGGTCGTGCGCACGACCCATCCGCGAGCTCCGCGATCGTGCCCGCGGGACCTGCGTACTCTATGTCTGCCGGTGTCCCGCGATCGTGTCACGGAGCTGAAGAACAGGGAGAGGATAGTGTAAACACAACAGCTCCCCGTTCTTCCTAGTGACAGGTCACTGATCTTCTGTTCCCTCGCATCGGGAGCAGCGATCAGTGTCGTGTCACACCCCCTAAAAGTTAGAATCACTCCCTAGGACACACTTAACCCCTTCCTCGCCCTCTAGTGGTTAACCCCTTCCCTGCCAGTGTCATTTATACAGTAATCAGTGCATTTTTATAGCACTGATCGCTGTATCAATGTGAATGGTCCCAAAATAGCGCCAAAAATCGCCATCATTACTAGTAAAAAAAAAAAATTATTAATAAAAATGCCAAAAAAATATCCCCTATTTTGTAGACGCTATGACCCAGATTCACAAAGAGCAAGGCGCACATTACGCCGTCGTAGAGTAACCAATGTACGCTACGCCAACGCAGCGCAGAGAGGCAAGCAATGCATTCAGCAAGCCAGTGCTCCCAACGCTGCGCCAGCGTGGCGTGGAATTCGAAGGAGTACGCCTGCGTAGGTGGAAGTGGGCGTGACCCATGCAAATGAGGCGTGACCCCATGCCTGCTCACAACCACGTCGGAACAACTGCCTAAACTACGCCAGATCACTGTGTACGCCGTGAATGTAACCTACGCCCAGCCAGACACACGTCCAACGTAAAATACGCCGGCTTGTGTTCCCTGGTGCAGACCTTTGCATGTCTGCTGCCGGGTTGCACTTCCTTTATGGTGAATAACTTTACGCCGGACGTACAACTTACGCGCACCTCTCGTAGCCTGCGTCGGGCGCATGCAGGTTCGTGAATCGCCGTATTTCCCTCATTTGCATGTTTGAATGGCTAATCAATGGGAGCGGCACCATGCTCCCAGCCTAAATGTGCGCCCACCTTACGCCGGCGTAAGCAAGATACGTCGGCGGGGTGTAGCCTGGTTTTAGGCGCATCTCTGTTTGTGGGTCTGGCGCACAGATACGACGGCGCACATTTGCACTTACGTCGGCGCAACTTGTTATACGTCGGCGTAAGTGCTTTGTGAATCTGGGCCTATAACTTTTGCGCAAACCAATCAATAAACGCTTATTGCGATTTTTTTTTTTTACCAAAAATATGTAGAAGAATAAGTATCGGCCTAAACTGAGGGAAAAAAAATTATATATATTTTTGGAGGATATTTATTATAGCGAAAAAAAGTAAAAAAATATTGCATTTTTTTTATTTCAAAATTGTCGCTCTATTTTTGTTTATAGCGCAAAAAATAAAAACCGCAGAGGTGATCAAATACCACCAAAAGAAATATCTATTTGTGGGGGAAAAGGGAAGCCAATTTTGTTTGGAAGCCACGTCGCACGACCGCGCAATTGTAGTACACACTATAGAGAGATATGCTTTGTTCTCATATTTCATGTCTGAGGTTAAAAAACAGTTTAACTTCCTCCCACCCGCCGTGTAGACAAGCGATGGGTTTTCCGGAAAAAAATTCTATCGAAAAATGCGTCTGTATGCAATTCCGACGCACTAAAAACCGCGCATGCTCAGAATCAAGTCGACGCATGCTCGGAAGCATTGAAATTCATTGGCTCGTCGTAGTGTTGTACGTCACCGCGTTCTTGACGGTGGGAATTTGGTGAGCCAAGCTTGAGCGAAATTCCGTCGGAAAAACCGTCCGATTTTTTTTCCAACGGAAAATCCGTTGGTGTGTACGCGGCGTAACACTTTAAGCTTCTTCTGTCTAGGCGCTACAAAAGGGCCCCCTTCTTGTCTTATCATTTGAGGAAAGTATCCCAAAGTTGGGAGAATCTACCATTCAGCGGCGGCTCTTTAATTAGGCAAATGAGGCGGTCGCCTAAGGCCTCGCTCTCACATGGGGCCTCGCGGCCGCATCATTTGCTAGATCCGTCCATCTTTCTGCAGCCATTTTTTTTTTGCTTGAATTTTTTTTTGCCCATTATGGGCGTGAGTGGGGCCCCCGCGTCCAAGTTTTGCTTAAGGCCTCACAGAGGCCTAGAGCCACCTCTGTCCAGGGCCGCCATCAGGTGGGGGAAAAAGGCAGTACACCTGTAAGGGGTCCGGAGGTCCCCAGGGGCCCGGAGGCCCATAGGGCCCCATATGGCAACTCCCCTTTTTTTATTTATTTTTTATTAAAAAAAATATCTTTTTTTAAATATATATTTTTTTTATTTTGTATTAAAGTGCCAATTTTTTTTATTTTTTAGAGGTCCGGAGGTCCCCAGGGCCCCGGATGGAAACCCCCCCTTTTTTTAATTTATTTTTTATAAAATATATATATTTATTATTATTATTATTATTAAAGGACCCAGAGGTCCCCAGGGCCCCGGATGGCAAATAATAATTTGTTTATATTATTTTATTTCTTTTTTTCTTTTTTTTATATATATATAGATATATTTTATTAAAGGGCTCAGAGGTCCCCAGGGCCCCATGTGGCAAACCCCCTTTTTTTATTTGTTATAAATGTTTATTTTATTTATTTTTGTTTATATATATTTATTTTTTATGTTTTTATTAAAGGGCCCAGAGGTCCCCAGGGCCCTGGATGGCAACCCCCCCCCCTTTTTTTTATTTTTTATAAATGTTTATAATGGCAAATTATTGGCAAATTATTATTTGCCATCCGGGGCCCTGCGGACCTCTGGGCCCTTTAATAATAATAATATAAAAAAAAATATATATATATATATATATATATATATATATATATATATATATATATATACATATATATATATATATTTTTTTTTTATTAAAGGGCCCAGAAGTTTCTTTTTTTTATTATTATTATTAAAGGGCCCAGAGGTCCCGGATGGCAACCCCCCTTTTTTGTAATTTTTTTTTAGAACAAAAAAAATAAAAAATTTGTATGTATATATGTATATATATATATATATATATATATATATATATATATTTTTTTTTTTTATTATTATTATTATTATTAAAGGGCCCAGAGGTCCCCAGGGCCCCTGGATGGCAAATAATAATTTGTTTATATTATTTTATTTCTTTTTTTCTTTTTTTTATATATATAGATATATTTTATTAAAGGGCTCAGAGGTCCCCAGGGCCCCATGTGGCAAACCCCCTTTTTTTATTTGTTATAAATGTTTATTTTATTTATTTTTGTTTATATATATTTATTTTTTATGTTTTTATTAAAGGGCCCTGGATGGCAACCCCCCCTTTTTTTTTTTTTTTTAAATGTTTATTTTTATATATATATATATATATATATATATATATATTTATATATATTTTTTTTATTAAAGGGCCCAGAAGTTTCTTTTTTTTATTATTATTATTAAAGGGTCCAGAGGTCCCGGATGGCAACCCCCCTTTTTTTTAGTAATTTTTTTTTTATAACAAAAAAAATAATAGTTTGTATATATATATATATATATATATATATATATATATATATATATATATATATATATATATATATATTTTTTTTTTTTTTTTTTTTTTATTAAAGGGCCCAGAGGTCCCCAGGGCCCCGGATGGCTACCCCCTTCTTTATATATATTTTTCTTTATTTCTTATTTTTTTTTTGTAAAGGCCCCCCGCTTCTCAGGGGCCCATGCCTGAAGCGGTGTAAGGGGCCCCATAATTCCTGATGGCTGCCCTGCCTCTGTCTACCATCTCTTTGGGAACGTTTGTTCACAGATTGGTTCTTCCCCCCGCGGTGGTCTTCCTATCACAATGACTTCCTATACGGTACCGTCCACGTCTTCTCCCCGTCCTGCGAGAATCGGATCTGGTACATCAGGTGTTCCTCCAGCTTCAGCAGAGGGCTTGACCAGTTCAGAGCCAGCGTGTTCCCGGGCAGCTGCTGGACATGCAGGATCGGTACCGGGAGGAGAACTGCGATCACACAGAGGAAAAAAAGGCAGACGCTCAGATTATTCCTGAACTAGTATGAAGGAATTGTGCAATACAAACAAAACTTAGCATCATTAGTGTCAGTGGGAGGAATAGTGTCCCATCATTGGTGTCAGTGGGAGGAATAGTGTCCCATCATTGGTGTCAGTGGCAGGAATAGTGTCCCATCATTGGTGTCAGTGGCAGGAATAGTGCCCCACCCACCATTGGAGCACAGGTGTGTGAGGAGGAAGGTGTGTGAGAAGCTGCTGTGTGAGAAGGGAGTTGCCTGGAAATCTCTCCCAGCTCTCCTGGCCCCTTTTCTGGGGAAGCCATGGAGGGCAGCGGGGCCTCCCCTGCTGGAGGCTCTCAGCCATCTCCTGGGCCATCTGCTGACATGTCTGCCCCTCTACAAGCCTCAGCTGGTGATCTCTCTGCCCCTGGTGTGGATGAAGGCTCGGAGGCCATTCGGGAGCGAGTGGTGGCCGGCATAAAAGTCCTAAACCGGGAGAGGGACAAGCTGTACAAGCTACGTGCGGAGCTGAAGCGCCTGCGAAGGCAACGTGAAGGCTTGCATAGTCTGAAACGCGGATCCATGGATCCAGAGATCCAATTGGCCAAGGTCCGTGTGGACCACCAGGAGACCATCGTGGCCATAATGGAGGGAAGGGATGGTCCTTTCAAGGAAAAGTTCTCCAACGAAAGGAGGTTTGCAAAGGTGACAAAGATGGAGGAGGAGGAGACCCCCAGTTCTGACCCCCTGCCCCCCCAGGGAGAGGTAAGCACCCCAATGCCTTCCCAGGACTCAGGAGGCATGCTGAGGGTGATCCAGGTAATGGAGTCTCCTGTGCGGGGGGATCAGATGGTTTTCAATGATGAAGATATTACAGATGGTGTACCTGATAAAGTAAAGCCTGCTAAGCCCCATGTTGTGAATAAGACTGTGTTTGTACCATCTAGCACCATGCCTGATAATGTGCCTAATAATCAGAATGTATGCAGTAATAATGTGCCTGCTGAGGCTGCAATGCAGCAAGAGATCCGTTTAAAAAATGACATTTCTGTGAAGGAACTGCAAGTCCCAGCAGAACCCATTAACCCTCCTGATGCTGAGACCAGAGCTGATTGCCCCACTGCTTCTCTGGACTCCACAGCGCAGCATCAGGCGACAGCTGGTACTGCAGCAGCAACAGTGACTGTTCCTGATGGGAATGTGTGTGTGACTGATAAAAATCATCTCAGTTCAGGTGGGATGGACAATGGTCCCAGTTCAGGTGGGATGGACAATGGTCCCATTTCAGGTGGGATGGACAATGGTCCCATTTCAGGTGGGATGGACAATGGTCCCAGTTCAGGTGGGATGGACAATGGTCCCATTTCAGGTGGGATGGACAATGGTCCCATTTCAGGTGGGATGGACAATGGTCCCATTTCAGGTGGGATAGACAATGGTCCCATTTCAGGTGGGATGGACAATACTAACTCTGTTCATGCAGATAAAGTGACTTCAGTGTGGGGTCTTGGCCCCAATAAACCCACTTTCGCTCAGGTGGTACGCTCTGTCCCTGGCAGCTCCGCCCCCAAGCAGGGTTTTCCCCTGCGAGCTACCACCTCAAGCCCCCCGGGATATGGTCTTGGGTCTCTGGCTTCTGCTGGGGGCCCAAGACGTAATGTTGTCATCTTGAAATGGGAAGGTGGTGCAATCCCCCCTGCAAGGCGTGCAGTGGTGGATTTAATTCTAGAAATGGGTTTTGGGGTTAACGATCTCTATGCTTTTATTCATGTGTCAGGGACGCGGGAGTATACAGTCAGTTTCACCAAGCCAGAGGGTCTTGACCTGTTCTGGGAACGATATGAGGCCCGGTGCAGGTCAAGACCCGAATGGGAGAGTCTGGCCCCAGTTGCGATTTCGCAGCAGTCAACAGTAAAAAAGATCACTATCATCCTCACCAATGAGAGCGTCCCTGCCAGGGATCTGGAGGTCTGGTTGAGGAACTATGGGGAAGTTTTAACCAAACCCAGTAAAATATTAGATGAGCGTAACATCTGGACTGGGGGATGGTCGGTAACAGTCAGGCTGGCCAGGGATGGAAATGTTGTCCGTCACCTGCCCTCCTCGGCTTTCATAGGGAGGGATAGGATGACCGTCTTCTACCCTGGTCAGCCGAAGCTGTGCCACCGCTGTGGAGAGAGGGGGCACCTTAGCTCCTCCTGTTCGGCCTTGATATGCTCAGTGTGTCGGGGTCAGGGTCATATGGCCAAGGACTGCACCCAGAAGATCAGGTGCAACCTGTGCCTGCGACTTGGCCACCCTTATAGCAGATGCCCTGA
The DNA here is from genome assembly GCF_905171775.1 of Rana temporaria. NCBI lineage: Eukaryota > Metazoa > Chordata > Amphibia > Anura > Ranidae > Rana > Rana temporaria. The sequence goes on along the minus strand of NC_053495.1, from coordinate 205,146,558 downwards.
GGCCTGGCACAATATGGAGAAGGAGGTAGTGGATGAGATGTCAAGGCTGGACGGGATGGAGGGGGAGGCCCCTGGTGTACCATCCTCCGCTGCGGTGACCGACCCCCCTGGTCCTGCTCAGGATCCCTCCCCAGTTTCCTCCCCAGTTCCCTCCCCAGTTCCTGTGACCACCCCTTCTGTGTCTGTAAGTACTCCTTCTGTATCTGTATCTGTATCTGTATCTGTGTCCCCCCGCTCCTCTTGTGTCAGAACCTTCCAAGTCTGTGCCCCCTGAGTCAGTTACCCCCCAGAAGTCTATCCCTGTTAAGTCGGATTTACCCCCCCCATCAGGAGTGATAGCGGGTACTAAAAAGGTCGCTTCAAAGAAAAAAACAAGGGATGAGGGCATCTCTGAGGCTGACCTCAAGTACCTGGAGGAGAGAAGGAAGGTTGGGCGGCGGAAGAAGCAGGCGGTGAGGACGGAACGGGGACGGGAAGCTCCGGTGCATGTCTCCACCCGTCGTAGGTCCTCTAGGTGGGACATTTCATCATCTGGCGCTTCTTCAGAGCTGAGCTCTGATTCAGAGATGGAGTTGGAGGCGGCCTCAAGAAAGAGGGAGGCTTCTGGTGATGAGCAGCAGAGGGGAGCTAAGAAGCAATCCACCCAATAACCCAAATGGCGGTTCCCCCTCCGTTAAAAGTGGCGACAATAAATGTCGCCAGCATTAAGTCAGTGAGAGCTCGTTCTATGGCCTTCTTTTTGTTCAGCCAATTAGATGCTGAAATTTTATTTTTGCAAGAGACTAGGCTCACCTCCTTGGCAGATATTCATATGGCAAAGAGAGAGTGGAGGTATGGTCCATCTTACTGGTCTCTTGCGGCCGAGCCTTACGGCGGTGTGGCGGTGTTGTTTAAAACCGGCATGGTAACTGTCCGGCGGGTTATTGAGGTGGAGATTGGGAGATGTATGGTCTTAGACGTCCTTGTGGGAGGGCAGGACCTGCGCCTAATTAATATCTATGGGCCGCACACAAAGTGGGACAGGAAATGCCTTTTTACAAGGATCAAGCCATTTCTTTTTACATCCCGGCAAGTGGTCTTTGGAGGTGACTTTAATACAGTAACTAGGCCCAAGGACAGGAAGGCCTTCAAGGACAGGCTGGGATATGATAGCGTTTTTTTAAATAGTATGGTTAGGGATGCTGGTCTTGTGGATGTGCACATTGCGCACCTCCCGGATGACACCGGGTTCACCTTTCATCGTGGTAATAGTCAGAGTAGGATAGACAGGTTTTTTTTGAAGGAGGCCTCTGCTTTCTCACCCCCAGTGGTGCAGGCAGTAGAGTTCTCTGATCACTGTATGCTATCTGTGGCCCTGAATGCTTCAGACGCCCCTCAGAGAGGAAAGGGCATCTGGAGATTGAATTCGACTCTACTCAAGGAAGAACATGTTAGACAATCCTTTGAGGAATTCTTTCAGGCACAGGTGACCCTCCTGGACTTTTGTAGCAGCAAGGCTGAGTGGTGGGAGCTGACCAAAAAGAGGATCGCTGGATTCTTCAGGGGCCTAGCCAATAGAACACAGTTTAATAAATACATGACCTACCAACGTTTGCGGAGGAAGCTGGATATTCTTGTCTCGAGAGGAGGAGATCCTGGGGCAATCTCTGAAGTGAAACTCCTTCTCAGGAAGTGTCAATATGACCGGCATGCCTCTTTGGTTCTGGAGAGGGACTATGGGAAGTACCACTCGCCTGACCCTTACCAGAACTGCAAACAAGGTGTAGCTGTTAAAGCGGTCGTTGGCCTTAAGGACAGTACAGGTTCCGTGACAAAGTCCAGGTCAGGGATTCTGGAGGTCGTGAGGTCCTTTTATGCCGACCTTCTTGGAAGGAAAGAGCTTGACCGTGACAAGATGGAAAGCTTTTTGGACTCTACTCCAGGTCTAAATGGTGGAGATGTTCCATTGATGAATTTGACAGAGGAGATCACAGTTGAAGAGGTGATGAGGGCAATTGAACAGCTTGCCATCAAAAAGTCACCCGGACCGGATGGCTTGACGGCTGAGTTCTACAAAGCCTTTAAGTCTATTCTGGCCCCACATTTGGTAGAGGTTTTTAACAGTTGTCTTGCTGAGGGGGTGCTATCCCCTTCCATGAGGCACTCGGCTGTGATTCTTCTGTCAAAGGGTAAAGATCCTTCGATGATTGAGAATTGGCGCCCCATCAGCCTTCTTAATGTCGATAGAAAGATACTGGCGAAGATATTTTTCTGGCGCCTGTCGTCAGTAGCAGAGTCTTTGCTTTCTCGCCATCAGCACTGTTCGGTCCAGGGTAGGAGTACCTTCACAGCGGTGTTAGCTGTCCGGGAGGCCTTGGAGCGGTGCAGGGCTGCAGGCTGGGGAAAGTACTTGCTGACATTGGATCAGGCAAAGGCTTTTGATCGTGTTAACCATGAGTACCTGTGGTTGCTCCTTAGTAAGTACGGTCTGCCGGGTGGTTTTGTTGATTGGCTGAAAGTCTTGTATAAGGGGGCAGAAAGCTTCCCTCTTGTTAATGGTTGGGTTGGGCAGTCCTTTGAGGTTGGCTCCGGGGTGCGCCAGGGCTGTCCCCTGAGTCCCCTGCTCTATGTGTTTGCAATCGACCCCTTCATCAGGAGGCTAGAGAGCGGCATGTTGTGTGGGGTACCAGTGGGGCTCCCGGGTGAGCCGCCATTGAGGGTTGTTGCTTATGCGGACGATGTATCAGTGATTGTCACTGGGACGGATGAGGCGGAGGAGGTGGTCTCTCTGACATCACGGTATTCTGAAGCATCAGGCTCCAAGATCAATCAGGAAAAGAGCGAAGTTTTCTGGATGGGAAAGGAAGGTGAGGGGTTTGATCTCCCGGACACCTTTCCAGTGCCCCGGGAAAGAATTAAGATACTAGGCATTGAATTTGGACCCGGCGATTATGGCCTCAAAAACTGGGAAGGCAGACTGGAAATTGCCAATGCTAAGGTGGTCAACTGGAAGAGATGGAAGTTATCTATGAGGGAAAGGGTTGATCTGATTAAGACCTACCTGATTCCGATCTTCTTGTATGTCAGCTTTGTCTGCATCTTGCCAGTGTCTCTCTATGCTAGGGTCAGTAGTGTGTTCTTCCAGATGCTGTGGGGGAACAGACTGAACCCCATCAAGAGGAATGTCACCTACCTATCCAGGAGGGAGGGTGGCTTAGGTATGGTCAACCCAATTCTTTTCTTTTCACTGCTTTTTCTCAAGTTTAACATTGGTAGTATGCTTGCAGTGGAACCTCCTGGATGGGCAGGCATATTTAGATCTTGGTTTAGTCCTTTTCTGCGACTTTGGGAAGAAGGTGGCCAAGTGAAGAATCGCAGGGGTCATCGTGGTCAGCTACCAGCCTATGTAGCTCCGTGCCTGAAGTTACTGCGGCAGTGGCGATTGTCGGCTGAAGATCTCAGATCGGTTCCGAGGAAAGACCTTATGAGTCGAGTCTTGAGCGAAGTCTTTCATGACCCACTGGCCTTAAGGGATTGCCCAGGCCCAGTTTTGAGGGCGGGGTTGAGACTAATTAATTTGGATAGAATACCTCCTAAATTTAGGGATCTGGCCTGGTTGTGCTTCCATGGGAGGCTCTATGTTCGGGGCAATTTGAAATTCCGCAGTGGGGTGGATCGTAGCTGTCCTCGGGAGGAGTGTGCAGGTGAGGAGGAGACTATGGACCATTTTCTGCTTCGTTGCCCTTTTAACATAGAAGTGTACAAACAGGTGGGGCGGGCGCTCGGTGTTCCTTTCCTCTCCAGGCTGGGTTATGCCGAGTGGGTGTACGGAGCATTCAGTACCGGTGGAGGTTTTTGTTTGGATACACTTTTTTTAGTTAGTCTAGTGGTCCGTTATTTCACCTGGAACGCACGGTGTCAGGTCAGCATTCGGCAAAAAATCCTTCCTGTTGAGGTGGTGGTGTATGACATTGTGCATGAGGTGGGGAAGATTCGGGGGCTTGAGAGAGACAAGCGGGGTCAGGGGGTTTGGCTGAAGGCGTGGAGGGGTTTCAAGCCTCCCTGACTGCCAGGAGTCTCTTTCCCGGGTGTGGCTGTCTGTCTCTTATCACCCTAGATTATTATTTTTGATACATTTTTGATAAATGGCTGCGTACATAGGTGACGGGTTGTGCCTCTTAGGCCCTCTCTGCTGCTTTGTGTAAATAGTTTTGTAGTAATGTTTTGGTGGTGGTGTATAGTGTATATATTGTATATATTCTGAACCTGGATGTGTATTCCTTGGATTTATGTTTGAAGTTTTGTACTATAGTTTTGTTTTTTACTTTTGTATAAAATTGGTTGCTTGATTCTTTTCAATAAAAGATCAATAGTGCCCCATCATTGGTGTCAGTGGCAGGAATAGTGTCCCATCATTGGTGTCAGTGGGAGGAATAGTGTCCCATCATTGGTGTCAGTGGGAGGAATAGTGTCCCATCATTGGTGTCAGTGGGAGGAATAGTGTCCCATCATTGGTGTCAGTGGGAGGAATAGTGTCCCATCATTGGTGTCAGTGGGAGGAATAGTGTCCCATCATTGGTGTCAGTGGGAGGAATAGTGTCCCATCATTGGTGTCAGTGGGAGGAATAGTGTCCCATCATTGGTGTCAGTGGGAGGAATAGTGCCTCATCATTGGTGTCAGTGGGAGGAATAGTGTCCCATCATTGGTGTCAGTGGGAGGAATAGTGTCCCATCATTAGTGTCAGTGGGAGGAATAGTGTCCCATCATTGGTGTCAGTGGGAGGAATAGTGTCCCATCATTGGTGTCAGTGGGAGGAATAGTGCCTCATCATTGGTGTCAGTGGGAGGAATAGTGCCCCATCATTGGTGTCAGTGGGAGGAATAGTGTCCCATCATTGGTGTCAGTGGCAGGAATAGTGTCCCATCATTGGTGTCAGTGGCAGGAATAGTGCCCCATCATTGGTGTCAGTGGCAGGAATAGTGTCCCATCATTGGTGTCAGTGGGAGGAATAGTGTCCCATCATTGGTGTCAGTGGGAGGAATAGTGTCCCATCATTGGTGTCAGTGGGAGGAATAGTGTCCCATCATTGGTGTCAGTGGGAGGAATAGTGTCCCATCATTGGTGTCAGTGGGAGGAATAGTGTCCCATCATTGGTGTCACTGGGAGGAATAGTGTCCCATCATTGGTGTCAGTGGGAGGAATAGTGTCCCATCATTGGTGTCACTGGGAGGAATAGTGTCCCATCATTGGTGTCACTGGGAGGAATAGTGCCCCATGATTGGTGTCAGTGGGAGGAATAATGCCCCATCATGGGTGGTAGTGGGAGGAATAGTGCCCCATGATTGGTGTCAGTGGGAGGAATAATGCCCCATCATGGGTGGTAGTGGGAAGAATAGTGCCCTGTCTTTTCGTGTCAGTGGAAGGAATTTTACCCCATTCTTGGTGTCAGCAGAAGGCATAGTGCCCCATCATTGGTGTAAGTGAAAGGAATTGCACCCTACTATTGGTGTCAGTGGGAGGAATAGTGTCCCATCATTGGTGTCAGTGGGAGGAATAGTGTCCCATCATTGGTGTATGTAGAAGGATTTGTACCCCATCATTGGTGTCAGGGGGAGGATTAGTGCCCCATCATTGGTGTCAGTGGGGGGAATAGTGCCCCATCATTGGTGTCAGTGGGGGGGAATAGTGCCCCATCATTGGTGTCAGTGGGGGGAATAGTACCCCATCATTGGTGTATGTAGAAGGATTTGTACCCCATCATTGGTGTCAGGGGGAGGAATAGTGCCCCATCATTGGTGTCAGTGGGGGGAATAGTGCCCCATCATTGGTGTCAGTGGGGGGAATAGTGCCCCATCATTGGTGTCAGTGGGGGGAATAGTGCCCCATCATTGGTGCCAGTGGGAGGAATAGTTCCCTATTGTAGGTGTCAGTGGGGGGAATAGTGCCCCACAGAACCTTATACCCACAGTTGATCCAGAAAAAGCACAATCCAATTTGCTCCAGTGGGGGAGGGGAGGGGGGTAAATCCTTCCTGATCCCCCAAAGGCAATAGAATTTTCCATGGAGTGACAACATATCAGGGGCTCAGATTAGGTTTTTGTTGCATAAATTTCCAAACACATTTGAAGCTTTTCTAGGCACTTCCTTAAACTCTCTGAGCTCCCAATCTGGAAAACACACACACACACATATATATATATATATACACACAGCGTCTTACAAAAGTAAGTACACCCCTCACATTTCTGTAAATCTTTTCATGTGACAACACTGAAGAAATTACACTTTGGGCTAGATTCACATAGATCCGCGTGATCTTTGTGATTTAAGATCCGCTGCCGCAAGTTTGAGAGGCAAGTGGGTAATTCACAAAACACTTACCTCCAAACTTGCGGCGGCGGATCGTAAAACCCCCGGCGGAATTTAAATTCCGCGGCTAGGGGGAGTGTACTATTTAAATCAGGCGCGTCCCCGCGCCGATTTAAATGAGCATGCGCCGTCCGTGAAATTTCCCGGCGTGCATTGCTCCCACTGACGTCGCTAGGACGTCAGTGGTTTCGGCGTGAGCGTAACTTGCGACGCGCGGGTTTCTGAATCGGTGTACGCAAACGACGTAAAAAAAAAAAAAAAAAAAATCGACGCGGGAACGACAGCTATACTTAACATTGGCTGCGCCTCATAGAAGCAGGGGTAAGTATACGCCGGGAAAACCGCTACGGAAACGTCGTAACAACACTGCGTCGGGCCCGCGTACGTTCGTGAATTGGCGTATCTCGCTGATTTAAATATTTTTTTGCGGAAATCAGCGAGAACGCCCCCCGCGCCATTTTTAAATTGCAGGTAAGATCCGACGGTGTAACACAGTTACACCTGTCGGATTTTAGGCATATCTATGCGTAACTGATTCTATGAATCAGGCGCATAGATACGACCGGCCTAAGTCAGAGATACGACGGCGTATCAGGAGATACACCGTCGTATCTCTCTGTGAATCCGGCCCTTTGTATCTACAATGTTATGTAGTGAGTGTACAGCTTGTATAACGGTGTACATTTCCTGTCCCCTCAAAATAACTCAACACACAGCCATTAATGTCTAAACCGCTGGCAACAAAAGTCAGTACACCCCTAAGTGAAAATGTCCAATTAGCCATTTTCCCTCCCCGATGTCATGTGACTCGTTAGTGTTACAAGGTCTCAGGTGTGAATGGGGAGCCGGTGTGTTAGATTTGGTGTTATCGCTCTCACTCTCTCATACTGGTCACTGGAAGTTCAGCATGGCACCTCATGGCAAAGAACTCTCTGAGGATCTGATATAAAGAATTGTTGCTCTAAATAAAGATGGCTATAAGAAGATCGCCAAGACCCTGAAACTGAGCTGCAGCACGGTGGCCAAGACCATCCAGCGGTATAACAGGATGGGTTCCCCTCAGAACAGACCTCGCCATGGTCCACCAAAGAGGTTGAGGTCACGTGCTCAGCGTCATATCCAGAGGTTGTCTTTGGGAAATAGACGTATGAGGGCTGCCAGCATTGCTGCAGAGGTTGAAGGGGTGGGGGGGGGGGGGGTCAGCCTGTCAGTGCTCAGACCATACGCCGCACACTGCATCAAATTGGTCTGCATGGCTGTCGTCCCAGAAGGAAGCCTCTTCTAAAGATGATGCGCAAGAAAGACCGCAAACAGTTTGCTGAAGACAAGCAGACTAAGGACATGGATTACTGGAACCGTGTCCTGTGGTCTGATGAGACCAAGATAAAGGTATTTGGTGTCAGATGGTGTCAGGCGTGTGTGGCGAAAACCAGGTGAGGAGGACAAAGACAAGAGTGTCTTCCCTACAGTCAGGCATGGTGGTGGGAGTGTCATGGTCTGGGGCTGCATGAGTGCTGCCGGCACTGGGGGAGCTACAGATCATTGAGGGGACCATGAATGCCAACATGTACTGTGACATACTGAAGCAGAGCATGATCCCCTCCCTTCAGAGACTGGGCCGCAGGGGAGTATTCCAACATGATAACGACCCCAAACACAACTCCGAGACCACCACTGCCTTGCTAAAGAAGCTGAGGGTAAAGGTGATGGACTGTGGCCAAGCATGTCTCCAGACCTAAACCCTATTGATCATCTGTGGGACTCCTCAAACGGAAGGTGGAGGAGCGCAAGGTCTCCAACATCCACCAGCTCTGTGATGTCATCATGGAGGAGGGGAAGAGGACTCCAGTGACAACCTGTGAAGCTCTGGTGACCTCCATGGCCAAGAGGGTTAAGGCAGTGCTGGAAAATAATGGAGGCCACACAAAATATTGACACTTTGGCCCCAATTTGGAGATTTTCACTTATGGGGTGTACTGACTTTTGTTGCCAGCGGTTTAGACATTAATGGCTGTGTGTTGAGTTATTTTGAGGGGACGGCAAATGTACACTGTTATACAAGCTGCACACTCACTACACAACATTGTAGCTACGTTGGGCCAGATTCACATAGAGATATGACGGTGTATCTCCTGATACGCCATCGTAACTCTGAGTTCTGTCGGTCGTATCTATGTGCCTGATTCATAGAATCAGGTTACACATAGATATGCCTAAGATCCGACAGGTGTAACTGTGTTACACCGTCGGATCTTAACTGCAAATTAAAAATGGCTGCTGGGGGCTATCTTGCTGATTTACGCAGAGAATGTGTAAATCAGCTAAATACGCCAATTCACAAACGTACGCGGGCCCGACGCAGTCACTTTACGCCGTTTACGTAAGGGTTTTCCCGGCGTAAAGATAAACATGCCCCCTAGGTGGCGTATCCTATGTTAAGTATGGCCGTCGTTCCCGGGTCAAATTTTTTTTTTTTTACGTCGTTTGCGTACGTCGATTCACAAAACCGATGGACGCAAGTTACGCTCACGCCGAAACCAATGACGTCCTAGCGACGTCATTGGGAGCAATGCACGCCGGGAAAATTCGCGGACGGCGCATGCGCAGTTAAATCGGTGCGGGAACGCGCCTGATTTAAATGCTACACTCCCCCCTAGCCGCGGAATTTGAATTCCGCCGCCGGGGGATTTAAGATACGCCGCCGCAAGTTTGGAGGTAAGTGTTTAGTGAATTACCCACTTGCCACTAAAACTTGCGGCGGCGGATATTAAATCAGATAGATTACGCGGATCTAAAGATCCACTGATCTATCTGAATCTAGCCCAAAGTGTAATTTCTTCAGTGTTGTCACATGAAAAGATTTACAGAAATGTGAGGGGTGTACTTACTTTTGTGAGATACTATATATATATATATATATATTACTACCTACCCACATCATGGATCCAGAAAGGCTTTGGGTAGTACAAGTTCCACTTTCCATCCCCAGAAGACGATTGAATTTTTAAGGAGATGGCGCTGTCATTTCTGGCCAGGAAGGCGCAGTCACAGTCGGTAGACCTAACCTCTTGCTTGCAGCTCTGCCATTCCGCGTCTCTGAAGAACACACAGCTCGTAAAATCCACAGAATACAGAAAGGAATCAGAATGAAATCAGATTATTAAACTCATTTATCTCAGCAGCTGTCAAATACATATAAGGGGCAATTACCGTATATACTCGAGTATAAGCCAAGTTTTTCAGCACATTTCTTTGTGCTGAAGATGCCCCCCTCGTCTTATACTCGAGTCACCTTTTTGTGCCCGATCTCCCGGATTGTGGGGACCCGGTACCGGCCAGCCGTAGAACTTGGCACACATGTAGCCCCATTTCTCCTCTGCAAGTGTGCAAAGTTTGTTGTCTGGGGGACCTACGGCCGGGGAGCACCGATTTTTCAAAGCCGGGAACCCCTTCTAAAGTCTCCCATGTTAAACGTAAGTCTAGTCATGGGCACAGTGAGGCATGGACACAGTGAGGCATGAACACAGTGAGACATGGGCACAGTGGGGCATGGGCACAGTGAGGCATGGACACAGTGAGGCATGAACACAGTGAGACATGGGCACAGTGGGGCATGGGCACAGTGAAGCATGGACACAGTGAGACATGGGCACAGTGAGGCATGGGCACAGTGAGACATGGGCACAGTGAGGCATGGGCACAGTGAGGCATGGGCACGGTGAGGCATGGGCACGGTGAGACATGGACACAGTGAGGCATGGACACAGTGAGGCATGGGCACAGTGAGACATGGCCACAGTGAGGCATGGACACAGTGAGGCATGGACACAGTGAGACATGGGCACAGTGAGGCATGGACACAGTGAGACATGGACACAGTGAGACATGGGCACAGTGAGGCATGGACACAGTGAGACATGGGCACAGTAAAACATGGGCAACGTGAGACATGGGCACAGTGAGGCATGGGCACAGCAAGGCATGGGCACAGTGAGGCATGGGCACAGTGAGGCATTGACCCAGTGAGGCGTGGACACAGTGAGGCATGGGCACAGTGAAGCATGGACACAGTGAGACATGGGCACAGTGAGGCATGGGCACAGTGAGACATGGGCACAGTGAGGCATGGGCACAGTGAGGCATGGGCACGGTGAGGCATGGGCACGGTGAGACATGGACACAGTGAGGCATGGACACAGTGAGGCATGGGCACAGTGAGACATGGCCACAGTGAGGCATGGACACAGTGAGGCATGGACACAGTGAGACATGGGCACAGTGAGGCATGGACACAGTGAGACATGGACACAGTGAGACATGGGCACAGTGAGGCATGGACACAGTGAGACATGGGCACAGTAAAACATGGGCAACGTGAGACATGGGCACAGTGAGGCATGGGCACAGCAAGGCATGGGCACAGTGAGGCATGGGCACAGTGAGGCATTGACCCAGTGAGGCGTGGACACAGTGAGGCATGGGCACAGTGAGGCATGGACACAGTGAGACATGGACACAGTGAGACATGGACACAGTGAGACATGGGCACGGTGAGGCATGGGCACAGTGAGGCATGGGCACAGTGAGGCATGGACACAATGAGGCATGGACACAGTGAGGCATGGGCACAGTGAGGCATGGGCACAGTGAGGCATGGACACAATGAGGCATGGACACAGTGAGGCATGGGCACAGTGAGGCATGGGCACAGTGAGGCATGGGCACAGTGAGACATGGGCACAGTGAGGCATGGACACAGTGAGGGGCACAGTGAGACACGGGCACAGTGAGGCATGGACACAATGAGGCATGGACACAGTGAGGCATGGGCACAGTGAGGCATGGGCACAGTGAGGCATGGACACAGTGAGGCATGGACACAGTGAGGCATGGACACAGTGAGACATGGACACAGTGAGACATGGGCACAGTGAGGCATGGGCACAGTGAGGCATGGGCACAGTGAGACATGGGCACAGTGAGGGGCACAGTGAGACACGGGCACAGTGAGACATGGACACAGTGAGGCATGGACACAGTGAGACATGGACACAGTGAGGCATGGGCACAGTGAGACATGGGCACGGTGAGGCATGGGCACAGTGAGGCATGGGCACAGTGAGGCATGGACACAGTGAGGCATGGGCACAGTGAGGCATGGGCACAGTGAGGCATGGACACAGTGAGGCATGGACACAGTGAGGCATGGACACAGTGAGGCATGGACACAGTGAGACATGGACACAGTGAGACATGGGCACAGTGAGGCATGGGCACAGTGAGACATGGGCACAGTGAGGCATGGACACAGTGAGGGGCACAGTGAGCCATGGACACAGTGAGACATGGACACAGTGAGGCATGGGCACAGTGAGGCATGGACACAATGAGGCATGGACACAGTGAGGCATGGGCACAGTGAGGCATGGGCACAGTGAGGCATGGACACAGTGAGGCATGGACACAGTGAGGCATGGACACAGTGAGACATGGACACAGTGAGACATGGGCACAGTGAGGCATGGGCACAGTGAGACATGGGCACAGTGAGGCATGGACACAGTGAGGGGCACAGTGAGACACGGGCACAGTGAGACACGGGCACAGTGAGACATGGACACAGTGAGACATGGACACAGTGAGGCATGGACACAGTGAGGAATGGGCACAGTGAGACATGGGCACAGTGAGACATGGGCACAGTGAGGCATGGGCACAGTGAGACATGGGCACAGTGAGGCATGGACACAGTGAGGGGCACAGTGAGACACGGGCACAGTGAGACACGGGCACAGTGAGACATGGACACAGTGAGACATGGACACAGTGAGGCATGGACACAGTGAGGAATGGGCACAGTGAGACATGGGCACAGTGAGGCATTCCTGGGTTGCCATCCGGGCCCCTGGTCAGGTGGTTAATGTCAATGCAGTCATCCACCTACCTGCAGAGTCGGGACAAGGGGTGGGCAGGAGGGGTGGCTTCCCTGGCCGCAATGGTTTACTGTAGGGATGTCTTCTGATACAAGGCTGACAGGAGTAGTGACAGCGGCAGGGATTTTGACCAGCGAGTGACTGCTGGGTGTAGGACCCCCTATGCTCGCACACCATGGGAAGGGGGTGCAGTTTGGCTTCTTTGCCCCGGGCACTGGGTGACCTTGTCCCGGCGCTGCTTACCTGTATCTATAGAAGATTTGCTGGGATGACAGCAGATGATCCTCCTTCTTCTCTTTCCACTGACAGCACACCTGAGTCATGTCCGAGGTGACGCATTTCCACCCGCCGGCGATGTCTGAAAAGAGGAGACCGTGAGAATCCGTGTAGGAGGAGCCTCTTACACTAACGATCTCCCGTGTAATGGGCAGAGACTGCAGACATGATACAGGAGATGGGCAGAGACTGCAGACATGATACAGGAGATGGGCAGAGACTGCAGACATGATACAGGAGATTGTCAGAGACTCAAGACATGCTACATGGGATGGTCAAAGACTGCAGACATGATACAGGAGATGGTCAGAGACTGCAGACATGATACAAGAGATGGTCAGAGACTGCAGACATAGTACAGGAGATGGTCAGAGATTGCAGACATGATATAAGAGATGGTCAGAGACTGCAGGCATGATACAAGAGATGGTCAGAGACTGCAGACATAGTACAGGAGATGGTCAGAGATTGCAGACATGATATAAGAGATGGTCAGAGACTGCAGACATGATATAAGAGATGGTCAGAGACTGCAGACATAGTACAGGAGATGGTCAGAGATTGCAGACATGATATAAGAGATGGTCAGAGACTGCAGACATGATATAAGAGATGGTCAGAGACTGCAGACATAGTACAGGAGATGGTCAGAGATTGCAGACATGATATAGGAGATGGTCAGTGACTGCAGACATGATACAGGAAACGGTCAAAGACTGCAGACATGATACAGGAGATGGTCAGAGACTGCAGACATGATACAGGAGATGGTCAGAGACTGCAGACATGATACAAGAGATGGTCAGAGACTGCAGACATAGTACAGGAGATGGTCAGAGATTGCAGACATGATATAAGAGATGGTCAGTGACTGCAGGCATGATACAAGAGATGGTCAGAGACTGCAGACATAGTACAGGAGATGGTCAGAGATTGCAGACATGATATAAGAGATGGTCAGAGACTGCAGGCATGATATAAGAGATGGTCAGAGGATGCAGACATATTACAGGAGATGGTCAGAGACTGCAGACATGATATAAGAGATGGTCAGAGACTGCAGGCATGATATAAGAGATGGTCAGAGACTGCAAACATAGTACAGGAGATGATCAAAGACTGCAGACACGATAAGTTGTCGGAGAGGTAATATCCTTCATAGACTGGAGAGACATTACACAAGACTGTTAGAAATCACTGCTATAACAGAGCAATAATGAAACACAGATTTGTGTGTTTAGGGGCCCCAGGGTGGCACAAAAATTGTCAGAGGGCCACTCAGACTGGGCAGCGGGAGAACTAGATCTGTCTCTGACAATGCTTTACTAGTGTCTGTGCCTTCCTATCCCAGTGACAGCAGCCACCCCTCCCATTTCTTTTACTGGTGTCACAGGAAGTGAAGGAAAATCTTCCCAACGGGGACACAGAGAGAAACCTAAAATCTGACAGAGCGAAGAAAGACACGTCGGTGGGAGGCGGGGCTTTAATAACAGTGGCACAGATTCAAAGAGCAATTGCGCCTGCGTAACCATAGTTACGCAGCGCAATTGCTTACTTGCCCCGGCGTAACGACTTCTCCTGATTCAGAGAGCTCGTTACGCCGACTGCAGCCTAAAATATGCGTTCTTACGCAGGCCGCTAGGTGGCGTTCCCGTTGTGGTCAGCGTATAGTATGCAAATTGCGTACTAACGCCGATTCACAACGTTACGCGAGCCCTGCGTACGCAGTTTACGTTGTTTGCGTACGTCGGGTTTTGCGTAAGGCTGCACATGCTAAAAGCAGGGGCAGCCAATGCTAAGGATACCCGTCGTTCCCGCTTCGCGAGGTTTAAATTTTACGTCGTTTGCGTAAGTGAATCGTGAATGGCGCTGGAAGCCATTCACGTTCACTTTGAAGCAAATGACGTCCTTGTGACGTCATTTGCCGCAATGCACGTCGGGAAAGTTTCCCGACGGAGCATGCGCCCTACGCTCGGCGCGGGAACGCGCCTAATTTAAATGATTCCCGCCCCCTACGGGATTATTTAAATTGCGCGCGCTTACGCCGGGCATTTTGCCGGAGCGCCCACGCAATTTAGGGAGCTACTGCTACGTGAATCGAGGGTAGCGCAGACGTAAAAACTGCGCAAATGTTACTGAATCTACCCCAGTGATACAAATGATACCTGAATATTCCGGACTGTCGAATGTGATCACCTCTGACCACGGCCCCCAGGTGGCGCCCTCACCCATCCAGGACGTTCGGACGCGGAGCTGGTAGCGCAGGTCCGGCATGAGCTGAGACAGCGTCACTTCCTCCCCCAGCACAATCTGCTCAGAGATACAATATAAAACGTCATCTGATAGAAACCATCTCTTCCCTGGTCCCCCCCCCCCACCTAAGAAATCACCTTTCTCTGTTCATCTGTGGAACCCTCCGGCCAATAGCGAACCTCGTACTGCAGAACGAATGGGAATTCAAACTCCAGAGGGTCCCAATTCACACGGATCCGGTCTCTGCGCTCATCCCAGGAAAACCGGATATTGCCGGGATGTGGGAATATTCCTAAAAATACACGGGGAAAAAATCAGGAAAAATGCCTCTGATCTCCCCGAAATCCCCCCTCCCCCCTAAATCCCCCCTCCTAGCACAAATCCTCTTCATCCATCCCCCTTCCCAACACCAAATCCCCACTAGCACCAATCCCCACTAGCACCAATCCCCCCCCCCAAAAAAGTCCAATCTTAGCACAAATGACCCCCCCACCATGTTACCTTTTCTAGCACAAACCCCCAAATCCCCCCTCCTAGCACAAATATCCCCTCTTAGCGTAAACCCCCCCCCCCCGCTCTGTATCCCCCCCTCCTAGCACAAATATCCCCTCTGAGCATAAATACCCCCCCTGCTCTGCATCCCCCCCTCCTAGCACAAATATCCCCTCTGAGCGTAAATACCCCCCCCGCTCTGTACCCCCCTCCTAGCACAAATATCCCCTATGAGCGTAAATACCCCCCCCCCCGCTCTGTATCCCCCCCTCCTAGCACAAATATCCCCTCTGAGCGTAAATACCCCCCCCCCCCGCTCTGTATCCTCCTCCTAGCACAAATACCCCCTGATTTCCCTTACTAGCAAAAATACCCCCAATCATCCCTACTAGCACAAATGCCCCCCCCCCCCGAATAAAATGTCCAATCTTAGCACAAATGCCCAAATCCCCCTCCTGACACAAATTTCCCCTCTGAGCGAAAATCCTCTCTCCCCCCCCCTGATTTCCCTTACTAGCAAAAATACCCCCAATCATTCCTACTAGCACACCCCCCCCCCCCAAAAAAAAATTCTGATTTTAGCACAAACGCCAGCTCCACTCTGTATCCCCCCTCCTAGCACAAATCCTCTTCATTCACCCCCCTTCCCAACACAAAATCCCCCAAATCACCACTTCATCCCCACTAGCACAAATCCCCCCCCCCACCCCCCCCAAAAAAATTCCAATCTTAGCACAAATTCCCCCCACCATGTTAGCTTTTCTAGCACAAACACCCAAATACCCCCTCCTAGCACAAATCCTACCTCTGAGCATAAATCCTCCCCCCCCCACTCTGTATCCCCCTCCTAGCATAAATCCCCCCTCTGAGCGTAAATCCTCTCCCCCCCCACTCTGTATCCCCCTCCTAGCACAAATCCCCCATCCTAGCATAAATATATTATCTGAGCGTAAATCCCCCCCCCCCACTCTGTATCCCCCTCCTACCACAAATCCTACCCCCCCCCCCCCCCGATTTACCTTCCTAGCAAAAATACCCCCAATCATCCCTCCTACTAGCACCCCCCCTCCCCCCAAAGAAAGACTCTGATCTTAGCACACATCTCCCCCGACCATACTACCTTTTCGAGCACAAACCCCCCCTAAATCCCCCCTCCTAGCACAAATCCTCTTCATCCATCCCCCTTCCCAACACAAAATCCCCCAAATCACCCTTTCATCCCCACTAGCACAAATCCCCCCCCCCCCCAAAGAAAATGTCCAATCTTAGCACAAATCCCCCCCCCCCCCCCACACCATGTTACCTTTTCTAGCACAAACCCCCAAATCCCCCCTCCTAGCACAAATATTCCCTCTGAGCGTAAATCCTCTCCCCTCCCCCTCTCTGTATCCCCCTCCTAGCACAAATCCCCCCCTGATTTTCCTTCCTAGAAAAAATACCCTCAATCATTCCTACTAGCACAAACCCCTCCCCCCCCCCCCAAAAAAAATCCAATCTTAGCACAAGTGCCCTCCACCATGTTACCTTTTCTAGCACAAACCCCCAAATCCCCCCTCCTAGCACAAATCCCCCCTCTGAGCGTAAATCCCCCCCCCCCCAAAAGAAATTCCGATCATAGCACAAAACCCTCCCGACCATACTACCTTTTCAAGCACAAACCCCCCTAAATCCCCCCTCCTAGCACAAATCCTCTTCATCCATCCCCCTTCCCAACACAAAATCACCACTTCATCCCCACTAGCACTTCATCCCCCCCCCCCAAAAAAAAAACATGTTAGCTTTTCTAGCACAAATTCTCTCCCACCCACTCTGTATCCCCCTCCTAGCACAAATCCCCCCTGATTTCCCTTCCTAGCAAAAATACCCCCAATCATCCCTACTAGCACACCCCCCCCCCCCAAAGAAAACATTCTGGGCCAGATTCACGTAGAATCGCGGCGGCGTAACGTATCGTAGCCTGATTCACAAAGCACTTGCGATGAAAACTACGCCGGCGGCCTCCGGCGCAAGGCGGGCCAATTCAAATGGGCGTGTGCCATTTAAATTAGGCGCGCTCCCGCGCCGGACCTATTGCGCATGCTCCGTTTCCTAACTTCCGCCGTGCTTTGCGCCCCGTGAACGGCGACGCGCGTAGCGTACTTCCGTATTCCCGGACGTGTTACGCAAACGACGTTGATTTTTAAATTTCGTTGCGGGAACGACGGCCATACTTTAGACAGCAATACGATTGCTGACTAAAGTTAGGGCACCCAAAACGACGACTAAATTTGCGACGGGAAACTAGACTAGCGGCGACGTAGCGAACGCGAAAATCTGTCGTGGATCGCCGTTACTCCTAATTTGCATACCCGACGCTGGTTTACGACGCGAACTCCCCCCAGCGGCGGCCGCGGTACTGCATCCTAAGATCCGACAGTGTAAGACAATTACACCTGTCGGATCTTAGGGATAACTATGCGTAACTGATTCTATGAATCAGCCGCATAGATAGAAACAGAGATACGACGGCGTATCAGGAGAAACGCCGTCGTATCCCCTTTGTGAATCTGGCCCTCTGATCTTAGCACAAATCCCCCCGACCATATTACCTTTACAAGCACAAACCCCCCTAAATCCCCCCTCCTAGCACAAATACTCTTCATCCATCCCCCTTCCCAACACAAATTCCCCCAAATCACCACTTTTATCACACGTACCAAAATTTCCCCTTCTAGACCAATTCTAACCTTCTGCCACCCCCAAATTCCCTCTCCTCTCAGCACAAATCACCCCCCCCTCAATCTCTTTGTGGTGCCCAGGGCATCCAGCCACCCCTCCTGCCCACCCCTTGTCCCTGCCCTGCCTTCACAATCCCTAGCAATCGTACATCTGAGAAGATACATGAGATAGCGATCACTGAGTTTCTGTCAGGTCACCTGTGGCCAGGTGACAAGTGCACCCCGTTGGGGTCAGGGATGCACCACAGGGTAGTGAACCCTATGGCCGACTGCTGCGATCAGGGAGGGAGCATGAGCCCAAGATCGCCCAGGGCGCGGAGTCTAAGACCCAGCTTTGTGTTCACCAGAGCCTCTGGTGGTGAGGATGGCCTTCGCCGCAGCTGGATCCAGGTCGCGGCCCCTGGGGTCCCCAAGGTCATGCTCCACAGGGAGAAAGGGGAAGCAGCAACCGGGACAAGCGATAGTGATGGGTAAGCCGAGGTCGGGGCAACAGGCAGACAAGGGTAACCGAGGGACAGGCAAAAGGTCGGGGGCACAGGCAAACAGGAGAAGTCAGGGACGAGCCAAAAACGGTACACAGAGAGGTAATCGTAGCACACTGCAGACAGGAACTAAAGCAAACAACACTGGGGCAGATTCAGGTACCTTTGCACAGTTTTTACGGAGGCGCAGGGCAACATTTTTGCCCTGCGCCCCCGCAAATTTTCTGCGCTACCCGCGATTCACGGAGCAGTAGCTCCGTAAATTGCGTGGGCACTCCGGCAAAATGCCCGGCGTAAGCGCGCGCAATTTAAATGATCCCGTAGGGGGCGGGAATCATTTAAATTAGGCGCGTTCCCGCGCCGATCGTAGAGCGCATGCTCCGTCGGGAAACTTTCCCGACGTGCATTGCGGCAAATGACGTCGCAAGGACGTCATTTGCTTCAAAGTGAACGTGAATGGCGTCCAGCGCCATTCACGATTCACTTACGCAAACTACGTAAAGTTCAAATTTCGCGACGCGGGAACGACGGGTATACGTAACATTGGCTGCCCCTGCTAATAGAAGGGGCAGCCTTACGCGAAAACCGCCGTACGCAAACGACGTAAACTGCGTACGCAGGGCTCGCGTAACGTTGTGAATCGGCGTTAGTATGCAATTTGCATACTCTACGCTGAGCACAACGGGAACGCCACCTAGCGGCCATCGCAAGAATGCAGCCTAAGATATGCGTGGCATAAGAGCCTTATGCCGCGCATATCTTAGGCTGCAGTCGGCGTAAGGAGGTTCCTGAATCAGGAGCATTCGTTACGCCGGCGCAAGTAAGCAATTGCGCCTGTGTAACTATGGTTACGCAGGCGCAATTGCTTCTTAAATCTGGGCCACTGTTGAACAGCAAAGCAGATTAGCAGTGCAGTGGTTAATATCGTCTTCCTGGGATGGCCTGGGGTGGAGCCATACAGGGAGGAAGGTGATAAAGGACAGTCAGAACGAGGGTCAGGCCTCTAATGAACACATGGAGACGGGTAAGCTGCCAGACTTTATTGCATATCCATGACAGTTTCCTTACCGATCATCTCTACCTGGATGGTGCGGTTGCGCAGGATCTGATTGGTGCTCTTATCCTTGATGAACACATGGAGGTAATTGAAGAGCCGGACGTCATCATGCTCACAGACGTACAGCGCGGGCCCCGTGTTTTGGACGGTGATGTCACATTCCTCCTCTGGTTCTCTGCGGAGAACAAAAACTCTAAAGAAACGAAGAAAAAATCGGAAAACTGATCTGTTTTTCCGGCATTAGAGTTTAGCTCCGCCCCCAAAACGTTTTGTTTTTCTTTGAATTATAAAATAGATAAATCTGTTAATATTTTACCTTCCTTGGTTGCCCCTTTCCTCCCTTATCAACATTTTACTGTGGAGGCTGAGAGCTGTCAGTGGGTGTGAGGGGGCAACGTGGAGCCTGAGAGCTGTCAGTGGGTGTGGGACACTGTGGAGGCTGAGAGCTGTCAGTGGGTGGGGAGGGCACTGTGGAGGCTGAGAGGTGTCAGTGGGTGTGGGGAGCACTGTGGAGGCTGAGAGCTGTCAGTGGGTGTGGGGGGCACTGTGGAGGCTGAGAGCTGTCAGTGGGTGTGGGGGGCACTGTGGAGGCTGAGAGCTGTCAGTGGATGTGGGGGGCACTGTAGAGGCTGAGAGCTGTCAGTTGGTCTGGGGGAACTGTGGAGGCTGAGAGCTGTCAGTGGGTGTGGGGGGCACTGTGGAGGCTGAGAGCTGTCAGTTGGTCTGGGGGAACTGTGGAGGCTGAGAGCTGTCAGTGGGTCTGGGGGAACTGTGGAGGCTGAGAGCTGTCAGTGGGCGTGAGGGACACTGTGGAGGCTGAGAGCTATCAGTGGGTGTGGGGGGCACCGTGGAAGCTGAGAGCCGTCAGTTGGTCTGGGGGAACTGTGGAGGCTGAGAGCTGTCAGTTGGTCTGGGGGAACTGTGGAGGCTGAGAGCTGTCAGTGGATGTGGGGGGGGGGGGGAGGGGGCACCGTGGAGGCTGAGAGCTGTCAGTGGGTGTGAGGGACACTGTGGAGGCTGAGAGCTATCAGTGGGTGTGGGGGGCACTGTGGAAGCTGAGAGCCGTCAGTTGGTCTGGGGGAACTGTGGAGGCTGAGAGCTGTCAGTGGGTGTGGGGGGCACTGTGGAGGCTGAGAGCTATCAGTTAGTGTGGGGGCACTGTGGAGGCTGAGAGCTGTCAGTGGGTGTGGGGGGCACTGTGGAGGCTGAGAGCTATCGATGGGTTGGGGGGGCACTGTGGAGGCTGAGAGCTGTCAGTGGGTGTGGGGGGCACTGTGGAGGCTGAGAGCTGTCAGTGGGTGTGGGGGGCACTGTGGAAGCTGAGAGCTGTCAAATGGCCTGAGGGAACTGTGGAGGCTGAGTGCTGTCAGTGGATGTGGGGGGCACTGTGGAGGCTGAGAGCTGTCAGTTGGCCTGAGGGAACTGTGGAGGCTGAGTGCTGTCAGTGGATGTGGGGGGGGGGGGGCATTGTGGAGTCTGAGAGCTGTCAGTGGGTGTGGGGGGCACTGTGGAGGCTGAGAGCTGTCAGTGGGTGTGGGGGGGGCACTGTGGAGGCTGAGAGCTATCAGTGGGTGTGGGGGCACTGTGGAGGCTGAGTGGGTGTGGGGGCACTGTGGAGGCTGAGAGCTGTCAGTGGGTGTGGGGGGCACTGTGGAGGCTGAGAGCTGTCAGTGGGTGTGGGGGGCACGATGGAGGCTGAGAGCTGTCAGTGGGTGTGGGGGGCACTGTGGAGGCTGAGAGCTGTAAGTGGGTGAGGGGGGCACTGTGGAGGCTGAGAGCTGTCAGTGGGTGTGGGGGGCACTGTGGAGGCTGAGAGCTGTCAGTGGGTGTGAGGGACACTGTGGAGGCTGAGAGCTGTCAGTTGGTCTGGGGGAACTGTGGAGGCTGAGAGCTGTCAGTGGGTGTGGGGGGCACTGTGGAGGCTGAGAGCTGTCAGTGGGTGTGAGGGACACTGTGGAGGCTGAGAGCTGTCAGTTGGTCTGGGGGAACTGTGGAGGCTGAGAGCTGTCAGTGGGTGTGGGGAGCACTGTGGAGGCTGAGAGCTGTCAGTGGGTGTGGGGGGCACTGTGGAGGCTGAGAGCTGTCAGTGGGTGGGGGGGGGGTACTGTGGAGGCTGAGAGCTGTCAGTGGGTGTGGGGGGCACTGTGGAGGCTGAGAGCTGTCAGTGGGTGTGGGGAGCACTGTGGAGGCTGAGAGCTGTCAGTGGGTGTGGGTGGGGGGCACTGTGGAGGCTGAGAGCTGTCAGTGGGTGTGGGGGGCACTGTGGAGGCTGAGAGATGTCAGTGGGTATGGGGGCACTGTGGAGGCTGAGAGCTGTCAGTGGGTGTGGGGGGCACTGTGGAGGCTGAGAGCTGTCAGTGGGTGTGGGGGGACACTGTGGAGGCTGAGAGCTGTCACTGGGTGTGGGGGGCACTGTGGAGGCTGAGAGGTGTCAGTGGGTGTGGGGGGGCACTGTGGAGGCTGAGAGCTGTCAGTGGGTGTGGGGGGGCACTGTGGAGGCTGAGAGCTGTCAGTGGGTGTGTGGGGCACTGTGGAGGCTGAGAGTTGTCAGTTGGTGTGGGGGGCACTGTGGAGGCTGAGAGCTGTCAGTGGGTGTGGGGGAGCACTGTAGAGGCTGAGAGGTGTCAGTGGGTGTGGGGGCACTGTGGAGGCTGAGAGCTGTCAGTGGGTGTGGAGGGCATTTTGGAGGCTGAGAGCTGTCAGTGGGTGTGAGGGACACTGTGGAGGCTGAGAGCTGTCAGTTGGTCTGGGGGAACTGTGGAGACTGAGAGCTGTCAGTGGGTGTGGAGGGCACTGTGGAGGCTGAGAGCTGTCAGTGGGTGTGGGGGGCACTGTGGAGGCTGAGAGCTGTCAGTGGGTTTAAGGGACACTGTGGAGGCTGAGAGCTATCAGTGGGTGTGGGGGGCACTGTGGAGGCTGAGAGCTGTCAGTGGGTGTGGGGGGGGCATTGTGGAGGCTGAGAGCTGTCAGTGGGTGTGGGGGGCACTGTGGAGGCTGAGAGCTGTCAGTGGGTGTGGGGGGCACTGTGGAGGCTGAGAGCTGTCAGTGGGTGAGGGGGGCACTGTGGAGGCTGAGAGCTGTAAGTGGGTGAGGGGGGCACTGTGGAGGCTGAGAGCTGTCAGTGGGTGTGGGGGGCACTGTGGAGGCTGAGAGCTGTCAGTGGGTGTGGGGGGGGGCATTGTGGAGGCTGAGAGCTGTCAGTGGGTGTGGAGGGCACTGTGGAGGCTGAGAGCTGTCAGGTGGGTGTGTGGGGGGGGGGGGGACTGTGGAGGCTGAGAGCTGTCAGTGGGTGTGGGGGGCACTGTGGAGGCTGAGAGCTGTCAGTGGGGGGGGGGGGGGGTACTGTGGAGGCTGAGAGCTGTCAGTGGGTGTGGGGGGCACTGTGGAGGCTGAGAGCTATACGTGGGTGAGGGGGACACTGTGGAGGCTGAGAGCTGTCAGTGGGCATGGGGCTGGGGAACTGGGGACCCCTATGGAAGGTTAGGGGCACCATGTGAGATAGGAGGCACTGTGGGAGGTTGAGTGATCTGCAGCTGGCTGGAGACCTGGGGGAGGGTCAGTGGGCGAGAAGAGCTGTTAAGGAACTACAAGCCCCAGCATGCTCTATCAGCACAAAGCAAGTTCTTCACGTGGGAGATCAGTTGGACTCACTCTTCATAGGAGTAATAAAATCCACAGGTCACATCCCGGCCCGTCTCCAGCTCCTCGGCCCCCCAGTAACACGTGATCTTCGTGAAGTGATGGGAGAAGCAGTGAGGGACGCCCCGGTCTCCGGACAGGAGGAGCAGGTCTGGAAGATAAACAGGCAACACCGGGTCACATGATCTGTAAAGTGGGAGCTGGAGTTCAGGGTTCAATTTGTTAGTGTATTTAAATCTGCTAATGCATCCAACACTCCCCTCCCCCCCCAGGTTGACAATGCCGCTGTCCAAAGCTTCTCCTTCATCCAGCGCGGGGGGCGCTCTAATACAGAAGGTACGTTACCGGCTAGATCATCAGGTGAAACCAGCTGCCCTGGGCCCTGACATTGTTGGGGGCCCCAAAGCAGCTGCCTCATATTTGCCAACTGTCGCAGTTTAAATTCCCTTGTCCCTTGAAGTTTTAGTCCTGCGCTGTGTCCTGATATCTCGGTGTGAAGTGCTGCTACTGATGCTGCCCAGCTCTGCCCCATTGTTGTGTACAGATGACTCACCTGCAGACCCTGGGGCAGATTCACGTACAGCCGCACAAAATTGTGCGGGCGTAACGTATCTGATTTACGTTACGCCTCCGCAACTTACACGGGCAAGCACTTGCTCCGTAAGTTGCGGCGGCGTAGCGTAAATCACCCGGCGGAATTCAAATTCGGCGGGTAGGAGGCGTGTATCATTTAAATCAAGCGCGTCCCCGCGCCGAACGAACTGCGCATGCGCCGTCCGTAAAATATCCCAGTGTGCATTGCTCCAAATGACGCCGCAAGGACGTCATTGGTTTCGACGTGAACGTAAATGACGTCCAGCCCCCATTCACGGACGACTTACGCAAACGACGTAACTTTTTAAAATTTCGACGAGGGAACGACGGCCTTACTTAACATTGGCTGCGCCTCATATAGCAGGGGCAACTTTACGCCGGGAAAAGCCTAACGTAAACGTCGTAACTTTACTGCGTCGGCCGCGCGTACGTTCGGGAATTTGTGTATCTAGCTAATTTGCATACTCATCGCAGAATTCGACGGAAGCGCCACCTAGCGGTCAAAAAAAAAATGCAGTTTAGATCCGACGGCGTAAGAGACTTACGCCTGTCGGATCTAATGGATATCTATGCGTAACTGATTCTAAGAATCGGGCGCATAGATACGACGGGTCAGATTAGGACTTACGACGGCGTACATGGCGCTGCGCCGTCGTAAGTCCTTTGAGAATCTGGCCCCTGTGTTTACATGTAAATAGAGGTAGCATTCATATGTAAATAGCTGAGGCCGGCAGCATTCATATGTAAATAAAGGCGGCATTCATATGTATATCATGCCCCTCTGCAGTGAAGAGATGATGTGCTGTAACCTATAGCAACCAATCAGTGAGCAGTATTACATTACAGTAACCTCTAGCAACCTATCAACAAGAAGAAATCATGTGCTGTAACCTCTAGCAACTAATCAGTGAGCCGCAATGTGTGCTGTAACCTCTAGCAACCAGTCAGTTAAGTGGTAATAATTTGCTGTAACCTCTGGCAACCAATCGCAATCACTGCCTGATCTGATACAGTAAACTGATTTTAAGTCTAGCTGATATTTATTGTATGTCTCAGAGCAGGTGGAGGGCAAAATTGCATGGGGGGGGCAAGAAATGTTTTGCCCAGGGTCCAATCCACATTAAAGACGGCCCTGATTGTATGTTAGGATTGAATGTTGGACTGGACTTGGAACGCCAGGAATTATTTTCCCAAGATCCATAGATGAAGGGGGTTGGGTCACGGATGGGACATCAACAGATACGTTTTGGGATATTTTTTTTTACAAGACGTTGGATGGATGTTGGATGGAGCTCCTTGGTTGGATGATGGATGGAGCTCCTTGGATGGATGATGGATGGAGCTCCTTGGATGGATGTTTTATGGAGCTCCTTGGATGGATGATGGATGGAGCTCCTTGGACGGATGATGGATGGAGCTCCTTGGACGGATGATGGATGGAGCTCCTATGATGGATGATGGATGGACCTCTTTGGATCGATGTTGGATTGAGCTCCATGGTTGGATGATGGATGAAGCTCCTTGGATGGATCATGGATGGAGCTCCTTTGATAGATGATGGATGGAGCTCCTAGAATGGATGATGGATTGAGCTCCATGGTTGGATGATGGATGGAGCTCCTAGGATGGATGTTGTATGAAGCTCCTTGGATGGATGATGGATGGAGCTTATTGTATTGATGATGAATGGAGCTCTTTGTATTGATGTTGTATGGAGCTCATTGGATGAATTATGGATGAAGCTCCTTGGGTGGATGATGGATGGAGCTCCTTGGATGGATGATGGATGGAGCTCCTAGGACGGATGATGGATTGAGCTCCATGGTTGAATGATGGATGGGGCTCCTAGGATGGATGTTGTATGAAGCTCCTAGGATGGGTGATGGATGGAGCTCCTTGGATGGATGTTGTATCGAGCTCCTAGGATGGGTGATGGATGGAGCTCCTTGTATTGATGATGAATGGAGCTCCTTGGATGGATGATGGATGGAGCTCCTTGTATTGATGATGAATGGAGCTCCTAGGATGGATGTTGTATGGAGCTCCTTTGAAGGTTGATGAATGAGCTCCTTGGATGGATGATTGATGGAGCTCCTTAGATGGATGATGGATGGATCTTCTTGGATGGATGTTTTTTGAAGCTCATTGGATGGATTATGAATGGAGCTCCTTGGATGGATGATGGATGGAGCTCCTAGGATGAATGTTGTATGAGCTATTTGGATGGATGATGGATTGAGCTCCATGGTTGGATGATGGATGGAGCTCCTTGGATGGATGGCGAATGGAGCTCCTAGGATGAATGTTGTATGGAGCTAATTGGATAGATGATGGATGGAGCTCCTTGGATGGATGATGGATGGAGCGATTTGGATGGATGGAGCTCCTTGGATGGATGATGGATGGAGCGGTTTGGATGGATGGAGCTCCTTGGATAGATGATGGATGGAGCGGTTTGGGTGGATGGAGCTCCTTGGATGGATGATGGATGGAGCTCCTTGGATGGATGATGGATGGAACTCCTTGGATGGATGATGGATGGAGCTCCTTGGATGGATGGAGCTCCTTGGATGGATGATGGACGGAGCGGTTTGGATGGATGGAGCTCCCTGGACGTGTCAATACTTTGTGGTCATAAAACCCTCATGAATCAGCCCCCCCCCCCCACTCACCCAAACAGCCAACCTACCTTCTTCCGTCACCAGGGACATCACAGTGCTCACCCACAAGGTGAGGGCGATGGAGAGAGGTCGCCGTCCTCCACGCCACACGTCTGCCATGTTCCTGTGGACCCGAGCTCAGTGCCCTCCGGCCCCACAATGTGTCAGAAGGTTCTCAGGGGACTTATCTGGCTCTCACACTGGGGCCGCAGGAAATAGACTCAGCAAAGGGCCCCCCAAACCAGCAATGTGCGGTGAGCACTATGTGACAGTGACACGGCCCCCGGGCAGCCCATGCATCCTGTTGGTGGCTGGCATGGGGAACGCAGAGAGTAAACAGCAGGAACCAGGCCGGGAGGTGATAAGAGACTTCTTCTCCGATGGAAAGGCTCCGCCATACGGCTCAACGTCTGCCTCTGCTGTCAGCTTAATTAATGGCTCGTGTTTGGAGTAAAGAGAACCTGTCATAAACCCAAAGGCCCGGATTCACATACGAGATACGACGGCGTATCTCTGAGTGCGGGCCGTCGTAACTATGCGCCTGATTCAGAGTATCAGTTACGCATAGATTTCCCTAAGATCCGACCGGCGTAAGTGTCTTACACCGTCGTATCTTAGGCTGCATATTTACGCTGGCCGCTAGGTGGCGCTTCCGTATAGTTATGCGATAAATATGCTAATTAGGTATTTACGCCGATTCAGAAACGTACGTCCGGCCGGCGCATTTTTTTATGTGGTTTACGTTAGGCTTTTTTCGGCGTAAAGTTACCCCTGCTACAGTTGTGTTCAAAATTATTCTACCCCCCAATGCTGTAAAGGGTTTTAGGGAATTTAGTGTACATTTGTAATTGTATTCAGAATGAAATCCTACAAGGACTTCTTAAAGAACCATATGCAACTAAAATGACATCAATTGGTTTTGTAAAACAGTAGTCAATGTTTCTTTTGTGAATTCTTCATTTACACAATTATTTGACCCCTTAAAGACTACCACTCTGAAGAACAGAGGTTCATTGAAGTGTTTTCAATCAGGTATTGAAAACACCTGTGGATGTCAGGGAGCAGCAATAAAGCCTAATAAGCACCAATTAGGCAGCTTTAAAATGACTGTGATACTCAGCTCCTTCTAGACATTTACTGGTGTGGTTACAAACATGGTGAAGTCAAGAGAATGGTCCAGGAAGACAAGAGAAGAGGTGATTACTCTTCACAGGAAGGGCAATGGCTATAAGAAGATTGCAAAGATGTTAAACATACCAAGAGACACCATAGGAAGCATCATTCGCAAATTAAAGGCAAAGGGCACTGTTGAAACGCTACCTGGTCGTGGCAGAAAGAAGATGCTGACTTCGACTGCTGAGCGCTACCTGAAGCGTAGAGTGGAAAAAAGTCCCCGTGTGACTGCTGAGGAACTGACAAAAGATTTGTCAGATGTGGGTACTGAAGTTTCTGCTCAGACAATATGGCGCACACTGAGTAATGAAGGCCTCCATGCCAGAACTCCCAGGCGCACCCCCTTGCTGTCTCCAAAGAATAAGAAGAGTCGACTGCAGTATGCCAAAAGTCATGTGGACAAACCACAGAAGTTTTGGGATTGTGTTCTGTGGACTGATGAAACAAAATTAGAAGTGTTTGGGCCCATGGATCAACGCTATGTTTGGAGGAGGAAGAACAAGGCCTATGATGAAAAGAACACCTTGCCTACTGTGAAGCATGGCGGGGGGTCAATCATGCTTTGGGGCTGTTTTGCTTCTGCAGGTACAGGGAAGCTTCAGCGTGTGCAAGGTACCATGAATTCTCTTCAGTACCAGGAGATATTGGATGACAATGTGATGCCGTCCGTCACAAACCTGAGGCTTGGGAGACGTTGGACCTTTCAACAGGACAATGATCCCAAGCATACCTCCAAGTCCACTAGAGCATGGTTGCAGATTAAAGGCTGGAACATTTTGGAGTGGCCATCGCAGTCACCAGACTTAAATCCGATTGAGAACCTCTGGTGGGACTTAAAGAAAGCAGTTGCCGTGCGCAAGCCTAAGAATGTGACTGAACTGGAGGCTTTTGCCCATGACGAATGGGCGAAGATACCCGTAGATCGCTGCAAGACACTTGTGTCAAGCTATGCTTTAAGTTTAAAAGCTGTTCTAACTGTAAAAGGATGTTGTACTAAGTACTAAGATTGAATGTCACTTGGGGGTTGAATAAAACTGATAATGATGTGAGCACAGAAAAGACATTTGTGGTTATTTCATTATAAATGTTATGTTATATTTGTCTGACCTACACGTGCCTCTTTGATTTAATTGTAAGCAGGATGACTGAATGATCAAAATCAATGTCAAACAGGCCAAAACAATCAATTTCAGTGGGTGTTGAATAATTTTGAATACAACTGTATATGAGGCGTAGCCAATGTTAAGTATGGACGTCGTTCCCGCGTCGAGCTTTGAAAATCTTACGTCGTTTGCGAATAGGGCTGTACCTAAGTTACGCTCACGTCTAAAGCAATGACGACTTGCGGCGTAATTTCGAGCATGCGCACTGGGATTTTTTCACGAACGGCGCATGCGTAAAATACGTCAAATACGCGGGGTCACCATTGATTTCAATAAAACACGCCCACATCATCCCCATTTGAATTAGGCGGGCTTACGCCGCACAACATACGCTACGCCGCCGTAACTAAGGGCGCAAGTCCTTTCTGCATACGGAACTTGCACCTTAAGTTACGGCAGCGTACCGTATATGACATACGTTGCGCCGCGCCGGCAGATACTGCAATGTATCTGAATCCGGCCCAAAAACGTGAAATGAGCCCAAACCTGTAAAGCCCAACTCTTGTCCAGATATTTATTTTTCTAGTTTTAGAGAAAGAGCGGAGAAAGTAGAAAGCCGATCTCTGGCCACACTCCGATCGCTACACACTGGAAGATTTTCCAAGGAGAATTTTTACACAGAAAAAATACGAAAATTCTCAGTATTTTCAACAGCTTGATGAATGTCGTTCAAAAATTGGTTCAAGTTTTAGTTTGGCTCTCGACTACCGGGCAATTCTGACGTTCCTCTCCTACATGTAAAAATCAGCATTTTTTTTGCTAGAAAATTACCTAAAACCTCCAAACATTATTTTTTTTTTTTAAGCAGAGGCCCTAGAGAATAAAATGATGGGTGTTGCAATTTTTTTATGTCACGCTGTATTTTTGTGCAGCAGTTTTTCAAACGCGAATTTTTGGGAAAAAATACATGTTAATGAATTTAACCACTTAACCCCCGGACCATATTGCTGGTCAAAGACCAGAGCACTTTTTGAGATTCGGCACTGCGTCGCTTTAACTGACAATTGCGCGGTCGTGCGACGTGTCTCCCAAACAAAATTGGCGTCCTTTTTTTCCCACAAATAGAGATTTCTTTTGGTGGTATTTGATCACCTCTGCGGTTTTTATTTTTTGCGCTATAAACAAAAATAGAGCGACAATTTTGAAAAAAATGAATATTTTTTACTTTTTGCCGTAATAAATATATATAAAAAAAAAATGTCCTCAGTTTAGGCCGATACGTATTCTTCTACACATTTTTCGTTAAAAAAAATCGCAATAAGCGTTTATTGATTGGTTTGCGCAAAAGTTATAGCGTTTACAAAATAGGGGGTATTTTTATGGCATTTTTATTAATATTTTTTTTTACTAGTAATGGCGGCGATCAGCGATTTTTTTCCGGTACTGCGACATTATGGCGGACACTTCGGACACTTTTTTGACACATTTTTGGGACCATTGGCATTTTTATAGCGATCAGTGCTATAAAAATGCATTGGATTACTATAAAAATGCCACTGGCAGTGAAGGGGTTAACACTAGGGGGCGGGGAAGGGGTTAATCATGTTCCCTGGGTGTGTTCTAACTGTAGGGGGGGGTGGACTCACTAGGGGAAATGACTGAACGCTGTTCATACATTGTATGAACAGAAGATCAGCATTTCTCTCCCTGACAGGACTGGGGCTGTGTGTTTACACACACAGTTCCCCGCTCTGTAACGAGCGATCGCGCGTGCTCGGCGGCGATCGCGCCCGGGGAGTCAGGGGCACGCGCCCCTAGTGGCCTGCGCGAGAGCCGACGTATAGCTACGTGCTCTCGCGCAGGGGAGCCGACTTGCCGCCGTAAAACGACGGAGGCCGGTTGGCAAGCTGTTAAGTGCACACAAACACTATATAATGTGCAATTTCTTTGGTAAAATATAAAAGATGACGTTACACCGAGTAAATAGATACCAAACCTATCACACTTTAACCGCTTGCCGACTGCCTCACGCCCTTATACGTCGGCAGAATGACATGGGCAGGCAAAGCAACGTATATATATGTTGCTCTGAAACTGCCGCATAGCGGGCACACCCGCCGCAGGGTCTCCATGACCATGCCCGCGGGACCCTCGATGTCTGCCAGTGTCCTGCGATCGTGTCAAGGAGAGGCAGAACGGGGGGATGCCTATGTAAACAAGGCATATCACTGTTCTGCCTAGTGACAGGACAGTGATCTACTGCTTCCTGTTATCAGGAGCAGTGATCAATGTTGTGTCACTTGTAGCTCAGCTCCCACACAGTTAGAATCACTCCCTAGGACACACTTAGCCCCTTCCTCGCCCCCTAGTGGTTAACCCCTTTCCTGCCAGTGTCATTTACACAGTAATCAGTGCATTTTTATAGCACTGATCGCTGTATGAATGACAATGGTCCCAAAATGGTGTCAAAAGTGTCCGATGTGTCCGCCGTAATGTCGCAGTCCTGATACATTTTTATTGTTCCATAACAAACATTAAAACGTGTTTTTTGGATAATCTGGGTACTGGCCATTATAGTCCGTCTCCACTCTCCATTGAAAATATCAGTCACATTCCACTTAGCTCGTATTACAGTATTTTTTAATAATCAATGAATCGCGTACAGCTAACCTTCTTTGATGCGTTTCACCACTCCTGGCTTGCTCACAAGATTAGGCTGCGTACACACGACCGAGAAACTCGACGGGTGAAAAACATCGTTTTCCCCGTCGAGTTCCTTGTTCGGCTGTCAAAAAACTCGTCGAGCCAAATGTTCCCATTGCCCAACGAGGAAATAGAGAACATGCTCTCTTTTTGGCTCGACGAGTTTCCCGACGGGTTTTCTCGGCAGAATACGTCTTCCATCGAGTTTCTTGCTGGATTCTGCCGAGAAAACCGGTGGTGTGTACGCGGCCTTAGAGTCAAGGAAGGTTGGTACTTGGGTGGAATTTTTGCTGCATGCAATCAATTCATTGATTTTTTTGAGTTTACAACAGTTTTTTTTTTGCTAGAAAATTACTTAAAACCCCCATACATTATATATTTTTTTTTCTAACACCCTAGAGAATAAAATGGCGGTCATTGCAATACTTTTTGTCACACCGTATTTGCGCAGCGGTCTTACAAGCGCACTTTTTTTTTGAAAAAAATTCACTTTTTTGAATAAAAAAATAAGACAACAGTAAATTTGGCCCAATTTTTTTAGATATTGTGAAAGATAATGTTACGCCGAGTAAAATGATACCCAACATGTCACGCTTAAAAATTTGCGTCCGCTCGTGGCGTGGCGTCAAACTTTTACCCTTAAAAATCTCGATAGGCGACGTCTAAAAAATACTATAGGTTGCATTTTTTGAGCTACAGAGGAGGTCTAGGGCTAGAATTATTGCTCTCGCTCTAACGATCGTGGCGATACCTCACTTGTGTGGTTTGAACACCGTTTTCATATGCGGTCGCTACTCGCGTATAAGTTTGCTTCTGCGCGTGAGCTCGACGGGGCGCTTTAAAAAAAAAAAAATTGTTTTCTTATTTATTTTTATTTTTTTTATAATTTTTTACACTGAAATAAAAAAAAATGTATCACGTTTATTCCTATTACAAGGAATGTAAACAACACTTGTAATAGAAAAAAGCATGACAGGTCCTCTTAAATATGAGATCTGGGGGTAAAAAATACCTCAGATCTCATATTTAGGCTTAAATGCAAAAAAAAAAAAAAAAAAATGGAAATGTTGTCATTTAAAAAAATGACAACAAAAAAATGTCTCTTTAAGACGCTGAGCGGGACTGACGTTTTGACATCACTTTCGCCCAGCAATGCTATGAGGACGGGTGGGGGCCATCTTGCCCTCAGTCGCATCCCCACACAACAGGCAGCAGGACCCGATCGTAAATGGTGGAGGGCGCGGGAGAGCGGCGGGAGGGGGGGGGCCCTCTCCCGCCACCGATAACGACGATCTTGCAGCGAATCCGCCGCAGAGACCGCCGTTATCGTTTACATTTTCGTTCGTTTACATCGTATAAATTTTCAGACAAAAAAAAAAATCCCAGGGATGGCAACCCCCCTTTTTTTATTTATTTGTTATTATTATTATTAAAGGGCCCAGAGGTCCCCAGGGCCCCGGATGGCAAACCCCCCCCCTTTTTTTTTATAAAAAAATCAAAAAATTATATTATTTTATTTCTTTTTATATATATATATATATATATATATATATATATATATATATATATATATATATATATATATATATATATGGTTTTTTTTTTTTTTTTTTTTTTACTAAAGGGCTCAGAGGTGCCCAGGGCCCCATGTGGCAAACCCCTTTTTTTTCATAAATGTTTCATAAATGTTTATTTTTTATTTTTGTATATATATATATATATATATATATTTTTTTTTTAAAAGGGCCCAGAGGTCCCCATGGCACTGGGTGGCAACCCCCTTTTTTTTTATTTATTTTTTTATACATGTTATTTTTTTTAATATATATTTTTTATTAAAGGGCCCAGAGGTTTCTTTTTTATTATTATTATTAAAGGGCCCAGAGGTCCCGGATGGCAACCCCCTTGTTTTGTAATTTCTTTTTATAAAAAAAATAATAATTTGTGTGTGTATATATAATAGATTTTTTTATTAAAGGTCCCCAGGGCCCCAGATGGCAGCCCCCCTTTTAAAAAATATATATATATTTTTTTTTTATTCATTTTTTTCTTTTTATTAAAGGGTCCAGAGGTCCCCAGGGCCCCGGATGGCTACCCCCCTTTTTTTATATATATTTTTCTTTATTTGTTCTGTTTTTTTGTAAAGGGCCCCCCCGCTTCTCAATTCGCGTTAAACCCCCCCCCCCCCCCCCCGCTCTTCTCAATTTCAGGCGGCAGCACTCCCCCCCCCCCCGGTTCTCTGCTCCAGGGGACCCATGCCTAAAGCTGTGTAAGGGGCCCCATAATTCCTGATGGCGGCCCTGAATGTGATTGATACTCTTTCATATTTTCTTGCTGAAGTGTGGCTTCTGAACTAAACAAGAGGATTTGAAGATCTGCACAGGGGCGACGTGACCAAAAACTATCATGCGCCAAACTTAAAGCGGAGTTCCGGCCACAATTTCACTTTTTAAATATAAATACCCCTGTAATACACAAGCTTAATGTATTCTAGTAAAGTTAGTCTGTAAACTAAGGTCCGTTTTTGTTAGGTTGTTACAGCATTTAGACACTTTATAAAATAGAAATTGACTGGGGCCATCTTAAGTGTGGGCATCATGAAGCCAGACTGTATGACTTCCTGGATTTCAGCCTTGCGGATCTCGCACATGCTCAGTGCTGCACAAGCAGTGTAATAGGTTTCAGATCAGGTTTCAGCACCTGTACTGTCCAAGTCACTTGATTCTTCGATACTGGGGAGTGCACAGACTCCTGGAAAGTTACACCCACTACATTCCCAGGAGTCTGTGCGGTGTAGGTTAGGAAGCTTAAAGCGGAGTTCCACCCAAATTTGGAACTTCCTCTTAACCCACTCCTCTCCCCCTTACATGCCACATTTGGCATGTAATTTTTTTTGGGGGGGGGAGTGGGGGCTTCAGGAGGAGTGGGACTTCCTGTCCCACTTCCTCCTTCCGGGTAGACGATTAAGCCTAATCGCCTAGGCGATTAAGCTTAATCACCTACAGGAAGGGGCTGCTGTAGGCGATCGCCCAGGACACGTCACAGGTCCTCGGCGATCGCCTGTCCAATCAGACGGCGCCGCTCGCGCATGCGCAGTGCCGCTCGCGCATGCGCAGTGCCGCTCGCGCATGCGCAGTGGGTGCCCGGCCGTGAAGCCGAAAGCTGTCACGGCCGGGTGCCCACACTGAGCATGAAGACGCCGGCTGGCGAGGGGGGGCGAGGAGCGGAGCCCCGTCCGGCGCGTCGCTGGAGCCGTAGAGCAGGTAAGTGTCGGTTTATTAAAAGCCAGCAGCTACACTTTTTGTAGCTGCTGACTTTTAATAAACTTACAAAATGGGTGGAAAACCCCTTTAAGCACCTAGGTGCAGGAAGTGGGAAGATTAACTATTCTGCCTAGCAACAACACTTTGAAGGCATCTAAAAAAATATATATATATTCTTAAAGGACTAATGACATTTTTTTTAAAACTACTGATGTAATGTTATATTTATGGGTGGAACTCCACTTTAACATGGCGTCTGAACTAAACCGAGATTTAGTAGACCTGCTCAGCCCTCGGGGGGTAACAAGACCGGCCTTGGGAGTTCCACGTTGGACACGGATCCATCAAACAAGAAGGGATACAAATGTTATCTGAGGTTTATTGGTGGAGATACAGTTACTGTACAAGGAAAGGGAAGACACTCGGTTCTCATTCTAGGCAATGGCAGTGTTCAGCTGTACATCGGAGGAGGAGGAAGGGAGTTCATTCTTATCATACACGTCCAGTCATACCATCTTTTTATAGAAGCACAGAGCGACATTTATGCACGTTGCGTACGCCGCAGTCAAGAGAGGTTCCAACACAAGCCTGTGATCCGGCCATGGGCTTTGCAGTCCACCTCACAGTAAACAAGTCCTTGTACATTAAGTACAATAAGTCCTGGTTTCCGGCAAGCAAGGCGCAGAGACCATATAGATTCCTTCTTATCCCGGCACTACGCCTCTTCCGCTGTGGCATCGATTCCAGCGTAGGTGAAGTTTTCAAACAGCGCCATGTTCACGTAGGCCTGGGAGAGACAAGAATATGGGAGAATCAGAGGAGAACTGTGTGCAAAATGACTCACAAACTACCGTATATACCGTATTTATCGGCGTATGCCGCGCACTTTTTTGCCCTTAAATTCAGGACAAAATCGTGGGCGCGCGATATA
Organism: Rana temporaria; assembly: GCF_905171775.1. Lineage (NCBI taxonomy): Eukaryota > Metazoa > Chordata > Amphibia > Anura > Ranidae > Rana > Rana temporaria. The sequence goes on along the minus strand of NC_053495.1, from coordinate 205,110,933 downwards.
CGCCGATACACGTTTCCCGCGCTGTGTTTGAATACGCCGCCGACATATACCGAGCGCAGTACACTCGGCCATGCTCGACACCCATCGCGGTTATGCGAGAGGAGCCGAGCGTGCCCGAGTGTACTGCGCTCAGAGACAGCGCGGGACAAGCGGGGAGGACACCACGAAGGCCGCAGACGGACGCCGGACCGGACAACGCCGCCGATGGACCCCGGGCAAGACACCAAAACTGTAAGTAATAAAACATTTTTTTTCAGGAATTTCACATCCAGATCAGGGGTGCGCGCTATAGGCGGGTGCGCGCAATAGGCCGATAAATACGGTACTCGAGTATAAGCCGATCCGAGTATAAGCCGATCCGAATATAAGCCGAGGCACCTAATTTTACAACAAAAAAATGGAAAAAACGTATTGACCCGAGTATAAGCATAGGGTGAGAAATGCAGCAGCTACTGTAAGCGGAAAAGAGGATCAACAATGCCCATTTGCACACCTCACTCTGCCCATTTGCAACCTTACTGTGCCCATTCTGACTGTGCCCGTTTGCAGCCTTACTGTGCCCATTCTGACTGTGCCCATTGTAGCCTTACTGTGCCCATTGCAGCCTTACTGTGCCCATTCTGACTTTGCCCATTGCAGCCTTACTGTGCCCATTCTCACTGTGCCCGTTCCTTCTGTGATAGTCAGTGAACCTGTCGGGTCGCGGGCGTCCATTTGACTCTGTCTTATGCTACCGGCTATCACGGAGGTCGGACTCAGTTTCCCAGCAGACACTGGGGGAGATTCACAAAGAGATACGACGGCGTATCTCTGAGATCCGACGGTCGGATCTATGCGACTGATTCATAAGAATCAGTTACGCATAGATCTCCCTTAGATCCGACAGGTGTAAGTGACTTACACCGTCGGATCTTAGGCTGCAATCTCCCGCCGGCCTCTAGGTGACGCTTCGGTTTTTTTACGCGACGAATATGCAAATTCCGATTTCCGCCGATTCAGAAACGAACGCCTGTCGCTTTTTTTTTACGTCATTTGCGTTCGACTTTTTCCGGCGTATACTTACCCCTGCTATATGCGGCGTATCCAATGTTAAGTATGGCCGTCGTTCCCGCGCCGAGTTTTGAATTTTTACGTCGTTTGCGTAAGTCGGTCGCGAATACGGATGGATGTAATTTACGTTCACGCCGAAAACAATGACGCTCTAGCGACGTCATTTGGAGCATGCGCACTGGGAAAAATCGCAATCGGCGCGGGGACGCGCTTGATTTAAATAATACACTCCCCCTAGCCGCGGAATTTGAATTCCGCCGGGGGAGTTACGATCCGCCGGCGCAAGTTTCGAGGTAAGTGCTTTATGAATACTGCACTTTCCTCAAAAAATTGCGCTGGCGGATCGTAAATAAGATAGATTACGCGGATCTAAAGATCCGCTGATCTATCTGAATCTAGCCCTCGGTGTTCAGTGTTCCGCCAATCACGGACCTTCTTTCATCCTCGGACAAGAGGACGTCAATGATAGGCGGAACACTGAACACAGTGTCTGCTGGGAAAGTCCGAGGATGAGAGGACCTCCATGATAGGCGGTAGCGGAACACAGTGTCAAACGCCTATGACAGACCAGGAGGTGATGGCACAGTGGGGGGCAAGTGATGGCACAGTGGGGGGAAAGTGATGGCACAGTGGGGGGAAAGTGATGGCACAGTGGGGGGAAAGTGATGGCACAGTGGGGGGAAAGTGATGGCACAGTGGGGGCAAGTGATGGCACAGTGGGGGGCAAATGATGGCACAGTGGGGGGAAAGTGATGGCACAGTGGGGGCAAGTGATGGCACAGTGGGGGGAAAGTGATGGCACAGTGGGGGGAAAGTGATGGCACAGTGGGGGGAAAGTGATGGCACAGTGGGGGGAAAGTGATGGCACAGTGGGGGCAAGTGATGGCACAGTGGGGGGCAAGTGATGGCACAGTGGGGGGCAAGTGATGGCACAGTGGGGGGCAAGTGATGGCACAGTGGGGGGAAAGTGATGGCACAGTGGGGGCAAGTGATGGCACAGTGGGGGCATGTAATGTAATGGCACAGTGAAGCATGTAATGTAATGTAATGGCACAGTGAGATTTGAAAAAAGCCTGTTTCTGTCAGCGGTTGTTCTGGCTCCCCCTCAGCTTCCAGAAAGACTAGTAGGAAGGGGGTAGTCTTATATGGCGAGTATATCCCAAAACCAACATTTTTCCTGGAAAAATAGGGGGTCGTCTTATACGCCCAGTCGTCTTATCCCCCGGCAAATACGGTAAGCAGAATAAACCTTAAAGTAGCCTATTGGCAATGGCAATGGAACTTACCTTTCTGGCCTCCAACATGCGTATAAGCTGCAGGGAGATCTGGTTGAAAGTTGGCCTCTCGTAGGGTCTGTCTCTCCAGCATTGGCGCATCAGATCATATCTGGAATATAAACACAGTGGCTCCACTTTACTACATTGTATCTGCATACACTGGCTCATCAATCAAAAGGGGACAACTAAATCCAATCTTCACAATAATTACTATGTGCCCCCCCCCCCCCCCCCCCCAATGTTTGGGCATACATTCACACAACCTTCCGTGTCAAAGGCTCCTTGCTTCTTCTTCAAAGGCTAAGAGAAGAAACAAGGTTGCTTTGAAACACTTTCCAGTTCCAGCTCCAGCATTTTCCTACTACATAAGGTGGCTTCATACAGGGCCGATCCTAGGCAGGGTGCACAGGGTGCATTGCACCCAGGCGCCTGCAGAGGTGGGGGCGCCGAACATCTAACAGGCTCTCTAACAGAAGCCCTCTCTGTGTACATCACTGAGGCCCCCCTCCAGGTCCCAATAAAGTACTCTGCTTCTCTTCCTGTATTTTGTTTATTGTTAAGAGATCATGTAAGGATCCCAGGATAATGAAGACTTTGTGGGGGAGCATCTCTGTGGTTGAGTCATTGCCATAGAAAAATGTGTAAAGGGGAGGAGTTAGTAAAAATGACCACGCCCATGTGGGGGCGCCAGAAATATTTCTGCACCCAGGCGCCTGTGACCCTAGGATCGGCCCTGGCTTCATACCCTGGGCCCTGGGTTCCATCCGTGGTCTTGGCTTTCCAGTGACAGCGGTTCCCTGCTTCCAATCCACGTCCTCTCCCTTGTCGGTGGCCAGTGCAAGGCATCCTGGTTGTGTGTCTGATCTCTGTCCCAGAGGCTACTTGACTGTCAAACTGAGTTCTATTTCATCTTTGTGAGTGCCTTTTTATATTGTCTATAAAAAAATTACACTTTACATGCTACACTATGGTGGTTGTTGCGCTTCACTCCCCCTCCCAACTTTTAAGCTTTAGTGTATATTAAGGATTTGATGACTTACGCCTCGTACACACATACAGGATTTCCGACTGGAAAAGTTCCCGTCGGAAATCCCGAGGGGAAAGCCGAGAACCTGCTCGGTTCAGTCTTCCCCCTACACACAGCCGGTTTTCACGACAGGAAAACTGCGATGGAGCTTTGGCCGGGAATCCCGGCCGTATGTGTGCTCCATCTGAGTTTTTCCCATAGGAAAACTGCCAAAAAACGCCGGACAAAAGTCCGCCGGATTTCCCAGTGGGAAAAAAGAGAACTGGCGGTTTTTGGGCAGTTTTCCCGTCGGAAAAACTGCGAGGAGCATACACACGGCCGGGATTCAAAAGCTCTCCTCACAGTTTTCCCCTCTGGTTTGGAATGTTTTCCCCAAAAACATGCTGGCTAGGGATGAGCTGACTTGACTATTCATTCAATTTTTTGATGTGTGTGTGAATGAGTAGGGGGAGACCGGATTCTCTCCCTCTGGGGAGACCCCGACAGCCACTGGCCAGGGTTGTGGGGAGGAGGCCCTTGTCCTCATTAGCATGAGGACAAGGTGCTTTGCCTGTCCCCCTTTACACATGCTGGCTAGGGATGAGCTGACTTGACTATTCATGCAATTTTTTGATGTGTGTGTGAATGAGTAGGGGGAGACCGGATTCTTCCCCCCTTGGGGAGACCCCGACAGCCACTGGCCAGGGTTGTGGGGAGGAGGCCCTTGTCCTCGTTAGCATGAGGACAAGGTGCTTTGCCAGTCCCCCTTTACACATGCTGGCTAGGGATGAGCTGACTTGACTATTCATGCAATTTTTTGATGTGTGTGTGAATGAGCAGGGCCGCTGATAGAAATCATGGGGCCCCGTACAGCCTACCTGACGGGGCCCCCTTCAGCTCCACCCCTGGTCCCGCCTTTAGCTCCACCCCTGGCCCCGCCTTGAAACTGTCTCTGCAGCACGTTACGGGATTGGCGGCATTGGTAGGCACCTGGAGCAGAGAACCGGGGGGGGGGGGGTGGGGCTGCCGTCTGAAATTGAAATTGAGAAGCGGGAGGGGGGCCCTTTACAAATTATTAATAAAAATGAAAAATGAAAAAATAAAAATAAAAAAATATATAAAATAAATAAATAAACATTTATAAAAAAAGGGGGGGGGGGTTGCCATTCAGGGCCCTGGGGACCTCTGGGCCCTTTAATTAAAAAAAAAAAAACATTTATAAAAAAAAGGGGGTTTGCCACATGGAGACCTCATGAGCCCTTTAATATATATATATATATATATATATATATATATATATATATATATATATACACATATATATACATATATAGGGGGGAAAAAAAATGAAATAAAATATGAAAAAAAAAAGAATTTATAAAAAAAGGGGGATTGCCATTATATATATATATATATATTAGGGCTCCGGAAATTAACGATTAATTGGTCGATTAATCGTTAATTTCTTTGGTCGATTAAAATTATTTTGATCGATTGACGATCCGCGGAGTGAGCTCCGCGGTCTCGCCCATAGGAAAGGCCGCGGCTTCGGCCTAGCTCCGGAGCCGCGGCGCGCTGACGTCATCATCACCTGCCCGCCTGCTTGCATCTTCTTCCCTTGCGCACGTGTGTCCATCAGCTACTCTGCAGATGGGTCTGCCTGCCTGATAGTCAGGTAAGAAAGGACAACCATCTGTGTGTGGTAACATTATGGGGCAGATGTATATATTCCTGGAGTATGGGGACAGATGTGTATATTAAAGCATGGGGGCAGATGCTGTAATGTACACATCTGCCCCCATGCTGTAATGTACACATCTGCCCCCATGCTGTAATGTACACATCTGCCCCCATGCTGTAATGTACACATCTGCCCCCATGCTGTAATGTAAACATCTGCCCCCATGCTGTAATGTAAACATCTGCCCCCATGCTGTAATATACACATCTGCCCCCATACTGCAAGAATATACACATCTGCCCCCATGCTGTAATGTACACATCTGCCCCCATACTGCAAGAATATACACATCTGCCCCCATGCTGTAATGTACACATGGGGGCAGATGTGTATATTCTTGCAGTATGGGAGGCAGATGTGTATATTAAAGCATGGGGGCAGATGTGTATATTACAGCATGGAGGCAGATGCTGTAATGTACACATCTGCCCCCATGCTGTAATGTACACATCTGCCCCATGCTGTAATGTACACATCTGCCCCCATGCTGTAATATACACATTTGCCCCCATACTGCAAGAATATACACATCTGCCCCCATGCTGTAATATACACATTTGCCCCCATACTGCAAGAATATACACATCTGCCCCCATGCTGTAATGTACACATCTGCCCCCATGCTGTAATGTACACATCTGCCCCCATGCTGTAATGTACACATCTGCCCCCATGCTGTAATGTACACATCTGACCCCATGCTGCAAGAATATACACATATGCCCCCATGCTGTAATGAACACATCTGACCCCATGCTGCAAGAATATACACATCTGCCCCCATGCTGTAATGTACACATGGGGGCAGATGTGTATATTCTTGCAGTATGGGGGCAGATGTGTATATTACAGCATGGGGGCAGATGTGTATATTACAGCATGGGGGCAGATGCTGTAATATACACATCTGCCCCCATACTGCAAGAATATACACATCTGCCCCCATACTGCCCCCACCACATTTACCAGTGGCTAATGCAGAGTTGCAATGCAAGGAGATCAGCTAAAAGTAGTTGTATCTGTATGTGCGTTAATTAATCGAAATTAGTCGATTAATCGATTAAAAAAAAAAACGATTAATCGAACACAAAAATTTTAATCAGTCACAGCCCTAATATATATATATATATATATATATATATATATATATATATATATAAAAAAATATATAAAAATGTATTTATTTTTTTATAAAAAAAGGGATGTTTTCATCCCGGGCCCTGGGGATCTCCGGACCCCCGTACCCCTAAGAAAAAAAAATTGTCCCTTTAATAAAAAATAAAAAAATATATATATTAGAAAAAATATATATTTTTTTATAAAAAATAAATAAAAAAAAGGGGGGTTCCATCCGGGGCCCTGGGGGCCTTCGGACCCCTGGGGACCCCCGGACCTCAAAAAAAAAAAAATGGCCCTTTAATAAAAATTTAAATAAAAATATTAAAAAAAATATATATATTTTTTATAAAAAATAAATAAAAAAAAGGGGAGTTGTCATCTGGGACCCTGTGGGCCTCTGGGCCCCTGGGGACCTCCGGACCCCTAAAAAAAAAAAAAAAAAAAAAAAAAAGGGGGTTGCCATCCGGGCCCCTGCTGGCCCGGGGCCCCCTACAACAGGGCCAGTTGTACTGGCTTATCAGCGGCCCTGTGAATGAGTAGGGGGAGACCGGATTCTCCCCCTTGGGGAGACCCCGACAGCCACTGGCCAGGGTTGTGGGGAGGAGGCCAAGGTGCTTTGCATGAGGACCCTGGGGAGACCCCGACAGCCACTGGCCAGGGTTGTGGGGAGGAGGCCAAGGTGCTTTGCATGAGGACCCTGGGGAGACCCCGACAGCCACTGGCCAGGGTTGTGGGGAGGAGGCCAAGGTGCTTTGCATGAGGACAAGGTGCTTTGCCTATCCCTCTTTAGCATGACACCCCCCCCCCCCATGTTGAGGACATGTGGCCAGGCACGGTTACCCTCTTTCCTGCATGCTCAGATTAAGGGTCTGGTGGTCTAAAAGGGGGACCTCAAGGGGCTGTTTGTTTGTTTTTAATTTAAGGTCCATTTAAAATGCATACCAGACCCAAAGGGGCTGGTACACATTTGCCGGGGTACCTCATGCATTTTTGTGAGGTACTCTCTGGAGAGTGCAAAATCTGGTGCAGCTCTGCATAGAAACCAATCAGCTTCCAGGTTTTTTGTCCAAGCTTATTTGAACAAGCTGAAGTTAGAAGCTGATTGGCTACCATGCACAGCTGCACCCGATTTTGCACTCTCCAGTTTTAGTAAATCAACCCCAAAGGGTCTGGCAGTGGAGGCTGGTGCTCAAAGATATTTTGAGGCGCACAAACTAAAATCACCGTAAGCATAGGTGTGCGCAGCCTATTGCATTAGGGTGTGCACCCCATATATATATATATATATATATATATATATATATACAATCGCAGTAGAGCAGTGGACAGTGTTAGTAGTGCGGATATTGGTGTTAGTAGTTTATTTGTATTACTTTTTATTATTACTTTTTTACAATATTTCTTTTTAATTGTTACAATATTTCTTTACAATAATGTATTATTATTATTTTTTAATAATTGGGGGGCTTTGGTAAAATATTAGGGGTCTAAATAGACCCCCTGATGTCTCGCTTTTGGAACAGAGAAAGGGACTGAGAACAAAGATTCCCCAGTCTCGTTCTTTGCAGCCAAGCAGCAGGGGAAAATCTGTCCAGCACAGGGTGATTAGGGTGTGCCCAGGCACACCTGGCACACCCTGTGCGCACGCCTATGACCGTAAGCAAAATAGCCATGATGATGGGATGCCGTAGCTCTTCTTTCTAATTTATGGCTACTATAAGATACAAGCCCGTCAGTGTTATATATTGAGTAAAATAACGTGGACCTTGTAAGCCTTTCCACTAATGCCTGATGCCCTTTTTACTACCCACTTGGTACACGACATAAAACTTACACCTCATCGTCACAGTTTCGGGGTTTCTCCATACGGTACGCCTGCGGTAGTTTCTCATAGAGTTCTGCGCATGTCATCCCACAATACGGAGTTCCACCTGGAAGAGACAGAAGACATGAATACATCCCATGATGTCCTCCAAAATCTCGCAGTTAACCCCTTCCCGACCGCCGCATGTAGATATGCGTCGGCAGAATGGCACGTACAGGCAAATTGGCGTACATGTACGTCCCTGCCTAGACGTGGGTCGGGGGTCCGATCGGGACCCCCCCCGCGACTTGCGGCGGTGGGGTCCCCTCGGGGAGCGATCCGGGACGACGGCGCGGCTATTTGTTTATAGCCGCTCCGTCGCGATCGCTCCCCGGAGCTGAAGAACGGGGAGAGCCGTGTGTAAACACGGCTTCCCCGTGCTTCACTATGGCGCTGCATCGATCGAGTGATCCCTTATATAGGGAGACTCGATCGATGACGTCATTCCTACAGCCACACCCCCCTACAGTTGTAAACACACACACAGTGTACACCAAATCCTACAGCGCCACCTGTGGTTAACTCCCAAACTGCAACTGTCATTTTCACAATAAAGAATGCAATTTAAATGCATTTTTTGCTGTGAAAATGACAAAAATCCCAAAAATGTGTCAAAATTGTCCGAAGTGTCCGCCATAATGTCGCAGTCACGAAAAAAATCGCTGATCGCTGCCATTAGTAGTAAAAAAAAAAAAATTTATAAAAATGCAATAAAACTATCCCCTATTTTGTAAACGCTATACATTTTGCGCAAACCAATCGATAAACGCTTATTGCGATTTTTTTTACCAAAAATAGGTACAAGAATACGTATCGGCCTAAACTGAGAAAAAAAAATTTTATATATGTTTTTGGGGATATTTATTATAGCAAAAAGAAAAAAATATTGCATTTTTTTCAAAATTTTCGCTCTATTTTTGTTTATAGCGCAAAAAATAAAAACCGCAGAGGTGATCAAATACCACCAAAAGAAAGCTCTATTTGTGGGGAAAAAAGGACGCCAATTTTGTTTGGGAGCCACGTTGCACGACCGCGCAATTGTCTGTTAAAGCGACGCAGTCCCAAACTGTAAAAACACCTTGGGTCTTAGGCAGCAATATGGTCCGGGGCTTAAGTGGTTAACAGAGTCAGTTCTTCACTTACCTAAACTCACAATCTCCCAAAGCAGAACTCCGAATGACCATCTGTGCAGGAGAGAGGAAAAATTACTTGTTTTATATATATGACAACCTTCCAGGCTGTGCTTCCCCCACCCCCCCCATACAAGGCTGGCTTTCAGCTTATGTGACGCTGTGAACATTTTTGCAAGATGCCCCTTACCGAGATAAAATCATCTCACTACCCAGAAATGTGTGACTTTGGGGTTGGAAAATGCCAATATCTAAGCGAACTTCCTCACTCCTTCGGTGGAACATTTTTTGTGTCGTAAAAATTGTGTCGTTTTTTGTCTTGGAAAAAAACGTCGTTTTTCAAACTTCATTTTTAAAAACGACGTTGCCCACACACCATCGTTTCTTGAAATTGCTCTTGCAAAGCGCGGTTACGTACAACACGTACGACGGCACTCTGTTCCATTCAAGCTCGCGTCATAACTTGCTTCTGAGCATGCGCGGGTTTAAAAACGTTGTTTTAACCACTTGCCGCCCGCCAATGACATATTGACGTCGGCAAAGTGGTTGTAGAATCCTGACTGGACGTCATATGACGTCCTCAGGATTCTGAGCCGCTGCGCGCCCCCGGGGGCGCGCATCGCGGCGATCGTTGTTGCGGGGTGTCAGTCTGACACCCCGCAACACCGATCTCGGTAAAGAGTCTCTCACGGAGACTCTTTACCACGTGATCAGCCGTGTCCAACCACGGCTGATCACTATGTAAACAGGAAGAGCCGTCGATGGCTCTTCCTCACTCGCGTCTGACAGACGCGAGTAGAGGAGAGCCGATCGGTGGCTCTCCTGACAGGGGGGGGTTCGCGCTGATTGTTTATCAGCGCAGCCCCCCCTCGGATCGCCACATGGACCACCAGGGATGCCCACCAGGGAAGGGAAAAACAAAAAAAAAATGAAAAAAAAAAGCCCAAAAAATAAAAATAAAAGTCTGGGAAAAAAAAAAAAAAAAGATGCCAATCAGTGCCCACAAATGGGCACTGACTGGCAACAAGTAAATCAGTGCCGCCCCACAGTGTCCATCAGTGCCACACCACAGTGTCCATCAGTGACACCCCACAGTGCCCATCAGTGCCACCCCACAGTGCCCATCTGTGCCGCCCATGAGTGCCCATCTGTGCCGCCCATGAGTGCCCATATGTGCCGCCCATGAGTGCCCATCTGTGCCGCCCATGAGTGCCCAGTGCCGCCCATGAGTGCCCATCAGTGCCGCCCATAAGTGCCCATCAGTGCCGCCCATGAGTGCCCATCAGTGCCGCCTATGTGTGCCCATGAGTGCCGCCTATGTGTGCCCATCAGTGACGCATACCAGCGCCGCCAATCAGTGCCACCTCATCTGTGCCCGTCAGTACTACCTTGTCGATGTCCATCAGTGCCATCTCATCTGTGCCCATCAGTGCCACCATATCAGTGCCCGTAATTGAAAGAGAAAACGTACTTATTTCCAAAAAAATTACAGAAAAAAATAAAAACGTATTTTTTTAAAAAAATTTCTCTTTTTTTAGTTGTTGCGCAAAAAAAAAAATCGCAGAGGTGATCAAATACCACCAAAAGAAAGCTCTATTTGTGGGGGGAAAAGGACGCCAATTTTGTTTGGGTACAGTGTAGCATGACCGCGCAATTCCCATTCAAATTGCGACAGTGCTGAAAGCTGAAAATTGGCTTGGACGGGAAGGTGTATACGTGCCCTGTATGGAAGTGGTTAAACATCGTTTTAGCCCACACACGATCATTTTTTATTTTTTATTTTTTAAAAAACAACATTTTGAAAAACGACATAAAAAATTGAAGCAATTTTTTTTGGGTCGTTTTTTTAGAAGACAAAAAATTATGGGCCATATCCTCAAAAGAGATACGCCGTCGTATCCCTGTTTCTATCTTTGGAACTGATCCACAGAATCAGTTTACCATAGATAGGCAGAAGATCCGACATCTGTAATTGAATTACACTGTCGGATCTTAAGGATGCAATTCTAGGCCGGCCGCTAGGTGGCGAGGCCATTGCGGCCGGCCTAAAATATGCAAATGAACACTTACGGCGATCCACGAACGCTCCGACGGGCCCGTCGCTCTAATGCTACGTCGTTTACGTCGAGTTACGCCGTGTAAAAATAGGGCTGAGTCCTATTTGACTAAGCCCTATTAAGTATGGCCGTCGTTCCCGCGTCGAAAATTCAAACTCTACGTCGTTTGCGTAAGACGTCCGTGAATGGCGCTGGACGTCATTTACGTTACCGTCTAAGCAAATGACGTCGGAGCGACGTCAGTTAGCGCAATGCACGTCGGGTAAGTTACCCGACGGAGCATGCGCAGTACGTCCGGCGCGGGAGCGTGCCTAATTTAAATGGGACTCGCCCCATTAGATTCGGCACGCCTTGCGCCGGACGGATTTGAGTTACACCGCCGCAAATTTCCAGGTAAGTGTGTTGTGGATCGATACCTAACTTAGGAAATTTGCGGCAGGGTAACTTAAATCACTTAAGTTACATTTTCGCTGCGGGGCTGTGGATTTGGCCCTTTGTGAAGCCCACACACGATCATTTTAAATGACGTTTTTAAAAACGTTAATTTATTTCATCACAAAAAACGACCATGTGTACGCAGCAGAAGTTGGAAAAATTTAATTTTATTTTCATGATAAAAAATGAAATTTGTTTTCATCACAAAAAGTGATCGTGTGTACGCGGCATTAGAAACCCAATAGAAACCCAATATGAACAAGACTTACACATCACTCTTTGTTGTATAAACGCTGTAATTAAGGGACTCGATGGCCATCCAGCGCACAGGGAGACGACCCTACAATGTACAAGAGAACCCGGATTATATCAATTCTTTAATTATCAAATTCTTCTTTTATATGAAAAAAATAAAGAACCGTACATCCTGGGAATGTACTGTTGGTGAGGTCACAATTACCAAGTGCAAAATATAAATATCTTCTATTTAAATTAGTTTACTAGTTAATTATAATAAATTATAATGAATATTATAATGAATATTATAATTATTTATTAATAATAATACATATTATTTATAGTGCCCTCAAGGAGATCTCAAAGTGCTACAGGTTAAAAACAAAAAGAAAAGAAAAATTAGCCGTTTATACAATATAAAATATATCTAAAAGGGGCAAAAGGCTTTGCAAAAAAGTAAGGGTTAGATTCATAAAGACTTACGACGGGCGTATCAGTAGATACGCCGCCGTAAGTCCGAATCCCCGCCGTCGTATATTTAAGCATATTCTCAAACTGAGATACGCTTAAATATTGCTAAGATATGACCGGCGTAAGTCTCCTACGCCGTCGTGTCTTAACTGCATATTTACGCTGGCCGCTAGGGGCGTGTACGCTGATTTACGCCTAGAATATGTAAATCAGCTAGATACGCCTATTCACAAACGTACGCCCGGCCGTCACAGTAAAGATACGCCGTTCACGTAAGGGGTATTCAGGCGTAAAGATAAACCTCCAAAAACATGGCGCAGCCAATGTTAAGTATGGACGTCAGAACCGCGTCGAATTTTTCAAATTTTACGTCGTTTGCGTAACTCGACCGTGAATGGGGATGGCCGTAATTTACGTTCATGTCGAAAGCATGACGATTTGCCGACTTAATTTGGAGCATGCGCACTGGGATACGTCCACGGACGGCGCATGCGCCGTTCGAATCGAAACGTCATTTACGTGGGGTCACAGTTAATATACATAAAACACGCCCACAGCTTCAACATTTGAATTAGGTGGGCTTACGCCGGCCCTATTACGCTACGCCGCCGTAACTTCGGCGGCAAAATCTTTGAAACTACCAAACTCGCCTCTAAAAGTTACAGCGGCGTAGCGTATAGGAGATACGCTAGGCCCGCCTGAAGGTACGTGAATCTACCCCTAAATGTCTTAAGGCCTTTTTTAAAACAGTAATTTACTGTATATTAAATAATAATTTTTATCATATATATATAGTTATTTATTTATTTATTCATTCATACTAAAAATGAATTAGATTATATTACTATATTAAAATCGAATTATAGAATAATGTATACTTATAATAATTATAATATTAATAATTAGATTAATTCATATATTGTCATTAAAGACAATTAATTAATATAAATGTATTAGAAATAATAAAATTATTAAATATTTAGGAAAGAATCACAGACTTTCTGCATTATGTGGAATCATAGACTTTTTTAGGTCAGTGGTCTCCAAACTGCGGCCCTTTGCTTGCTTTTATCCAGGCCTTGGGGCATAATTTACCAAAGATGGGGCACAATTCCTCCCAATGACATCAACAATTGGGACCAATGATAATGCACAATTCCTTCCACTGACATCAATGATGGGGCACAATTCCCCCCACTAATGTGGGGACCTTTTCTACTTCCAATGTCAACAGTCTGGCCCCCTTAAAGTCTATAGGACAATAAACTGGCCCCCTCGTTAGGAAGTTTGGAGACCGTTGAACTAGGCAGGACAGAAAAAGTAGTGGATTATGCTGAAAGTTTTGTTGACAGGCTTGGGAAATGCCAGGCACGATTTGCAGGTATGACTTTTATAAGGAGTTCCTTTGAAGGCTTTAATGAATGGGCACTTTTATTAGAAAGGTCAACCTAGCCTCCAAGAGCTCAGTAAGGTCACATGACCTACCATCGTCTTCTTCACGTAGACCTCCTCTCCTCGTGACAGGCCAAAGTCGGCAATCTTGCCCACTAGATTTTCTCCCACAAGGATGTTCCTGGCAGCCAGATCCCTGTGAATGAACTGAAAGAGCAACACAGGGCATGAGAATCGAAGACAGTTGTCATGCCTTCAGCAAGTGTTTTTGTTTAATTGTTGAATATGCCAATAGATGCAAAGTAAATTGTAATATCGCCATCTAGTGGCTCTTTTCCATACTTAGTTTCTGTTAATAATATAATGAAGGTAGATAGAGATTGTTGTTTAAAAGCCACCATAGCTTCCCATAATTCCTGTGGACTATACCATGGGGTCTGAGAGACAGCCCCCAGTAGCCATCTGCCTTCTTAATCCGTGCACCTTCTCCAGAGAACTCCACACCTATTCAGCTGCAATTCTAATGTCAGCCTAATGGAAACATCGCCGGTATGTTCATAACCCTTTCTCTAGTTAGACTAGTGTGTTAGAACTCTATATTTGTATATTGTGTATACTCATTGTATGTTATTGAAAAAAGGACCTTGCACCTGCCTCAATGAGTTGTTAAGGGAGGAGAGTTAGCTGTCTGTTTAATTTTCACCTCAGCCACGTATAGTGAGGGCAGAACAACAGTATATACAAGAAACCTTGCACTAAGATGCCAGAGATGGGGTCTCGAAAACTACAGCACTTGAGTCACATCCGTACAAGATTTTACCTAGCCCAGGGCCGATCCTAGGCAGGGTGCACGGGGTGCTCCGCACCCAGGCGGCGCAGAGGTGGGGGCGCCGAAGCTCCAAAGTGCTTCCCTCCTTGTCTGTGTCCAGAGGCACAGCGCATGTAGCGGTTCCCCATCCCGCTTGCTCTCTCCGCTGGCAACTGACAAAAGCGCGTACCTCCCGCTGTCCCCGGAATCCGGGCTGGGTACAACAGCGGAGCCTAGTACTGGAACATGTTCCGGTACTAAGCTCCACTAATTAATTCTGTCCGGTGTGCATGGAACAGTCTCCTGTATGCCCCACCCCCTCTGCGTGTGTCGGCTCTTTTCCCATAGGCGGTGTGATGAGAGGCTTCTGGGTTGGCGGGAGCTGCTGCCAATCACCCTGTGCACTCCCAGAAATGCTCTCAGAGTGCCACCCTCCAAGTTACCAAAGATGCCACGTATGTCCCGCCCCCCTGTAATGTGCTTATGCTCCCAGCACGCCCAAGCTACATGGATCTATTGGACAAGTACTGATATATGGGGACACCTGATGTGGGGGGCTCTGATGGGGACATCTGCTTAGGGGGGCTCTGTTAGGGGACACCTGCTGGGGGGCTCTGATGGGGGACACATGCTGTGGGGGGGGGCTCTGATGGAGGACACATTCTGTGGGGGGCTCTGATGGTGGACACCTGCTGGGGGGCTCTGCTGTGGGGGGGCTCTGATGGGGACACCTGCTGTGGGGGGGCTCTGATGGAGGACACCTTCTGGTTGGGACTCTGATGGGAGACGCTAATGAAGGATTCTTAGGGGAGCATCTCTGTGTTTGAGTCGTAGCCATAAAACATTTGTAAAGGGGAGGAGTTAGTAAGATGACCATGCCCATGTGGGGGCGCCAGAAATATTTCTGCACCCAGGCGTCTGTGACCCTAGGATCGGCCCTGACCTAGCCCCTCTGTAATGGGGCTTCAGATGTAAAAGGAGGACAGTGATCTAATGCTGGGGGTGTTCTGATGTGAAAGGGGGAACTCTGATGAGAAGTTATTTCTTGGAGTGCGTTTATTCATTCACATTTTTTTTTTCAGTCATTCATTAACATTTTATTCATTCATTTATAAAACTGATTTTGTCGGCCCGTGAATATATTTAAACTATGCAAAGTGGCCATTGTACTGAAAAGATTGCAGAGCAATGCACTAGAGAGTGCCAAAGCGAGCAGGACAATGGTGGAAGCAGCCATATTTATGCTAGGTCTAAACTTGCATAATGTCAGAACACATTACAGGTCAATAAATATGTATTTGCATAATCTATGATTTCAACTTGTAAATTTGTAACCCTGATAAAGGTACGGGAAAACACTTTGTAATGAACCACTATGTAGCCAAATCCCGGACCCCCTTTGGTCTAATGAGAAGCTCCAGAGTTAGGCCCCGTACACACGACCAAACATGTATGCTGAAACTGGTCCGCGGGCCAGTTTCAGCATACATGTTCGGTCGTGTGTAGGCGCGAGCGGGCCGAATTCCAGCAAACATTTGCCCGCCGGGCCTTTTCCCAGCAGACAAATATTCCTGGACATGTTTTAAAACCGTCCGCTGGAATCCTGCCCGCTCGGACATGTTCGGTCGTCAGTACAGACCTACCGTACATGTCCGAGCGCCCGCCGTCCCTCGCATGCGTCGAATGACTTCGACGCATGCGTGAAAGCCTTTAAATGGCAGGCCTGCCCACGTCGCCGCGTCATCGTCGCGGCGACGACGCGGACACGCCCCGCATATTGTTTACGCGCGGACTTCTGTACGATGGTTAGTACAGCCATCGTACAGAAGCCCTCTGGCAGGCATGTACGGTGAAAACGGTCCGACGGACCGGTTTCATCGTACATGTTTGCTCGTTAGTACCCGGCCTAAGAGACAGCTGACATCCTGCTATGTAGAGTGGGTTACGAGGCATGGTGGGTGCAAGGTAAGGTAGTATAATGGGTGCCAGACACTTCTTGAATGCAAAGAGATGTATTGTCTTTTAAACAGAAATGTGGGAGAGAGGGTTAGACTCAGGACACCATTTAGTAGTTGCAATGGTAATTGACAGACTCAAAGACTTCTATAGGTAGACAGCCGTGCAGGGAAAGGCATCCAACAAGACAGGACATCTGCATGCACCACGCCGTCTCCTATGGCAACAGTATTGTAACAGTTTCTAACAAAGGTTGTAATGAACTTTTTTACTTTCTCTACAATCTCCTATTTTAGATCTTCACTCAACTGAGCTCCCAGTCTTTCACTAGACTTGCTGATCATCCGCCACTGGATCCCCTGAGCAATTCCAACCTTCGTTATGCACATTAATACATATTTTTACCTGGGGTGCCCAAACTTTCGATCCCCACTGTATATCACGTAACAAGTGCTAATCACATTCTATGATACACAAGTGACTATTAGGAGGACAAATCTGCTATCTGGAGCCCCAAGCATCTAAAAACATAAAAGTTACATAATAAAAGGATTTCTGTAGACAATATTTTTTAGTGTCCTCATTCTCTATCCCCTAGTATGTGGGGTACCTGTTTCTCACTGAGGTATTGCATCCCCTTTGCTACATCTGAGGCAAACTGTAGGAGCTGCTGAGAGGTGAGTGTAGAGGCCGTCCCGTGTTCCTTGGCAAACGCAGGATCTGTTTCCAGAACTCGGCTCTTGCGTAGAAAGTCAAGCAGGTTCCCGAATGGAGCGAATTCGATGGCGATGTACAAATAACCTAAAGAATGGAGAATGAACCAGAACACTGAATCAGCCAGAAGAATGCATGATGGTTGTCTGTGTCATGGATATGCAATAGTCTGGCAGCTTACCTGTTTCCATCTGTCTATTAAGAGGCCTGAATCTGTTCTGGTTACCTTCTAATGTCCTCTCCTTCCTGTAGGGCCCCACCCAGGCCATCCCAGGAAGTCTACATTAACTGTTGCACTACAGGCCTGCAGTGCTGTTCAACAGTGTTGTTTGCTTAAGTTCCTGTCTGCAGTGTGCTACGATTATCTTCCTGTGTACCGTTTTTGGCTCGTCCCTGACTTCTCCTGTTTGCCTGTGATCTTGACCTTTTGCCTGTCCCTCGGTTACCCCTGTCTGCCTGTTGCCCCGACCTCGGCTTACCCATCACTACCGATTGTCTGCTTGCTGCTTCCCCTCTCTCCCTGCGAAGCGTGACCTAGGGGATCCCAGGGGTCGCGACCTGGATCCAGCTGCGGCGAAGGCCATCCTCACCACAAGAGGCTCTGGTGAACACAAAGCTGGGTCTTAGACTCCGCGCCCTGGGCGATCTTGGGTTCACACTTCCTCTCTTATCACAGCAGTCGGTCATAGGTTTCACTACCCTGTGGTGCATCCCTGACCCCAACAGGGTGCACTTGTCACCTGGCTACAGGTGACTTGACAGTCTGTTTATTGCAACATAAAATTTCAAGGAATTAAAAAGTTGATCACAGATATTATATGTGATTTGTTACACATTTCAGTTCAAGTGTACGAATAAGCAGGCTTTTTTTCTCAGAGAAGAGGTACAGGAATTCCCCCCTTCCCAGTCACGCCTTGTCTCCTCCTTCTACCCACCACCAAGCACCATTCCTTGGTTGCACCCAGGGCTGGACTGGGACAAAAATTTGGCCCGGGTCTTCATCCAGACTGGCCCACTTTGACAGGTCTCTCCCATGGCGGCCGGACAACTCCCGCACCCCCCCCCCCCCGCCACCAAGCCCCCTCTCCCCCTTCACTAGCCACTAGCTGTTCTACTTTATTAGAGTAGAACGGCTGGTACTGGTACTTTTATAGGCAGTACCAGTGGGGAAGCTAGACATTATTTCACCCGGGGCAAAGAATCAGTTTGGTGCCCCCCCCCCCCCCTTATGGGACAAGATTAGGCAGAAGTGAGAAACTCCCAGGCCATAGCTGTTGAGTCAGCAGTCTGTCCCCTCCCCCATGCTCCTCTGCCCCCCCGCTCCTCTGGTCCTCCCCCTGCTTCTTTGTTCCCCCCAGGTGAGTGCTGTGGGGAGGGAGAGGAGGTGAGCGCTGCGGGAAGGGAGAGACAGAGGAGCGGAGGGGGGGCGGCGGTCCGCTGTCACTGAAGCCGGCCCTCTGAGCCTTTGGCCCACCGTGAAACTCCCTGTAGTCCCAATGGCCAGTCCATCCCTGTCATAAGGTACTGGTGGATGCTCACCAAAAATCTGAAAAGAGTAGATCTAGGAGAGGAGAAGGAAAAAAAGAGAGAATAGAATGAGGAATAAGAAGAAGATGAAGGTTAAGAGAATGGAGAAGAGAAGGAAAAAAAGAGAGAATATAATGAGAAATAAGAAGAAGATGAAGGTTAAGAGAATGGAGAAGAGAAGGAGTACAACCAAAGGTTCGCTGTCACTGAAGCCGGCCCTCTGAGCCATCGGCCCACCGGGAAACTCCCTGTAGTCCCAATGGCCAGTCCATCCCTGGTTGCACCCCCTACTAGACATGTGCAAATCGTTTAGTTCCAAATTAGTTTAACGAATTTAGACAAATTCGTTAATTTCCGAATATCCACATTTTTGAATTTCAGAATTTTTCTAAATATCTACATTTTCAAATTTCCGATGTACCTCTATTCTCGCAGGCTCCCAGCAGGTTGATGATATTTGGGTGGTGACCCAGTTTACACAGAACCTCCAGCTCCCCGGCAAAATCCCTGTGGTCATTTTCCGATGCAAATTCTAGAAAAACAAACAAACAAACAGTATAAAACAGGGGTCTCAAACTCAAATTACCTGAGGGCCACAAGACAAGTTTTCATATGCCATGGGGGGCCGCATGCAAACTTTCAAACTTCAAAAACAACAGCACTGGTGTCAGCGAACACATTATTAACCCCCAGCACTGGTGTCAGCGAGCGCATTATTACCCCCAGCACTGGTGTAAGGCAGGGTTTGACAAATTTGCTTGGAATCTAGGAGCCAGCTAAAAAAGTTAGGAGCCAGAAAACGCGCCCCGTCCCGACGAGCTTGCGTGCAGAAGTGAACACATACGTGAGCAGCGCCCGCATATGTAAACGGTGTTCAAACCACACATGTGAGGTATCGCCGCAATTGGTAGAGTGACAGCAATAATTCTAGCTCCTCTGTAACTTAAAACATGCAACCTGTAGATTTTTTTAAACGTCGCCTATGAAGATTTTAAAGGGTAAAAAAGTTTGTCGGCATTCCACGAGCGGACGCAATTTTGAAGCGTGACATGTTGGGTATGAATTTACTCGGCATAACATTATCTTTCATAATATTAAAAAAAAATAGGGATAACTTTACTGTTGTCTTATTTTTTTAATTAAAAAAAGTGTAATTTTTTTCCCAAAAAAGTGCGCTTGTAAGACCGCTGCGCAAATACGGTGTGACAGAAAGTATTGCAACGATCACCATTTTATTCTCTAGGGTGTTGGGATAAAAAATATATATAATGTTTGGGGGTTCTAATTAGAGGGAAGAAGATGGCAGTGAAAATAGTGAAAAATGACATTAGAATTGCTGTTTAACTTGTAATGCTTAACTTGTAATACCAACGTCCACCACCAGATGGCGCCAGCTCTTTGCTCCCCCCACTTCCGCCCTGCCTGCGGGCCATTTATAACTGGTCCGCGGGCCGGTACTTTGAGACCACTGGTATAAACACTTTAAATTGTAATGGTTTACATCTTCTGAGTTCATGGGATGAGTAATATGGTTTGTATGCTCACACCATGTGTTTGGAACAGTGGCGTCTCCAGCTTTCATATTTAGGGGGGGCACATGGGGGGACAGGGACAAAAGTAGGGGGGCCAACTATAAAAGGCAATTATATATATATATATCCTGAGGCCCTTTACTACGATCCCACAACAGGCCCTTTCACACGTTCTGCAGTGAGCTCCCTTCCTACTATACTGGGGCCCCCCAGGGTGACAGAAAACAAGAGATATATGTCACCAGCACACCAAGAAAATATAACGGTCCAAAGCAGTGGGAGAACTATTAGGGTTGCAAAGGTTGTCTTGCCACCGGGCCCTGGTGTTCCGCCACTGTGGGGTTCCCCAGCTGTCCTGTCCCTGCTATTGACAGCGCTGGTCTGGCGTCTGTCCCCTTGGCAGTAAAATAAATACGATTTTTATTTATTTTTTAAAAGTGCCCCCGTCCCAGAAGCGAACGCACACGTGAGCAGCGCCCGCATATGAAAACGGTGTTCAAACCACACATGTGAGGTATCGCCGCGATCGTTGGAGCGAGAGCAATAATTCTAGCCCTAGGGCTTTTCTGTAACCCAAAACATGCAACCTGTAGAATTTTTTAAACGTCACCTATGGAGATTCTTAAGGGTAAATGTTTGACGCCATTTTCCAAACAAACTGCACTTGTAAGACCGCTGCGCAAATACGGTGTGACATAAAGTATTGCAATGACCGCCATTTTATTCTCTAGGGTGTTAGAAAAAAAATGTGTAATGTTTGGGGGTTCTAAGTAATTTTCTAGCAAAAAAAAAAATAGTTTTTAACTTGTAAACACCAAATCTGAAAAATGGGCTCAGTCCTTAAGTGGTTTAGAGTGGGCAGTGTTAGGGATTGGGATAGGGACTGTGTTAGGGATTGGGATAGGGACTGTGTTAGGGATTGGGATAGGGACTGTGTTAGGGATTGGGATAGGGACTGTGTTAGGGATTGGGATAGGGACTGTGTTAGGGATTGGGATAGGGACTGTGTTGGGGACTGGGATAGGGACTGTGTTAGGGATTGGGATAGGGACTGTGTTAGGGATTGGGATAGGGACTGTGTTAGGGATTGGGATAGGGACTGTGTTAGGGATTGGGATAGGGACTGTGTTGGGGATTGGGATAGGGACTGTGTTAGGGATTGGGATAGGGACTGTGTTAGGGATTGGGATAGGGACTGTGTTAGGGATTGGGATAGGGACTGTGTTAGGGATTGGGATAGGGACTGTGTTAGGGATTGGGATAGGGACTGTGTTAGGGATTGGGATAGGGACTGTGTTGGGGATTGGGATAGGGACTGTGTTAGGGATTGGGATAGGGACTGTGTTAGGGATTGGGATAGGGACTGTGTTAGGGATTGGGATAGGGACTGTGTTGGGGATTGGGATAGGGACTGTGTTAGGGATTGGGATAGGGACTGTGTTGGGGATTGGGATAGGGACTGTGTTGGGGATTGGGATAGGGACTGTGTTGGGGATTGGGATAGGGACTGTGTTAGGGATTGGGATAGGGACTGTGTTAGGGATTGGGATAGGGACTGTGTTGGGGATAGGGACTGTGTTGGGGATTGGGATAGGGACTGTGTTAGGGATTGGGATAGGGACTGTGTTGGGGATTGGGATAGGGACTGTGTTGGGGATTGGGATAGGGACTGTGTTGGGGATTGGGATAGGGACTGTGTTAGGGATTGGAATAGGGACTGTGTTGGGGATTGGGATAGGGACTGTGTTGGGGATTGGAATAGGGACTGTGTTGGGGATTGGGATAGGGACTGTGTTGGGGATTGGGATGGGGACTGTGTTGGGGATTGGGATAGGGACTGTGTTGGGGATTGGGATAGGGACTGTGTTGGGGATTGGGATAGGGACTGTGTTGGGGATTGGGATAGGGACTGTGTTGGGGATTGGGATAGGGACTGTGTTGGGGATAGGGACTGTGTTGGGGATTGGGATAGGGACTGTGTTAGGGATTGGGATAGGGACTGTGTTAGGGGTTGGGATAGGGACTGTGTTAGGGGTTGGGATAGGGACTATGTTGGGGATTGGGATAGGGACTGTGTTGGGGATTGGGATAGGGTCTGTGTTGGGGATTGGGATAGGGACTGTGTTGGGGATTGGGATAGGGACTATGTTGGGGATTGGGATAGGGACTGTGTTGGGGATTGGGATAGGGTCTGTGTTGGGGATTGGGATAGGGGCTGTGTTGGGGATTGGGATAGGGTCTGTGTTGGGGATTGGGATAGGGACTGTGTTGGGGATTGGGATAGGGACTGTGTTGGGGATTGGGATAGGGACTGTGTTGGGGATTGGGATAGGGTCTGTGTTGGGGATTGGGATAGGGACTGTGTTAGGGATTGGGATAGGGGCTGTGTTGGGGATTGGGATAGGGACTGTGTTGGGGATTGGGATAGGGACTGTGTTGGGGATTGGGATAGGGTCTGTGTTGGGGATTGGGATAGGGACTGTGTTAGGGATTGGGATAGGGACTGTGTTGGGGATTGGGATAGGGGCTGTGTTGGGGATTGGGATAGGGACTGTGTTGGGGATTGGGATAGGGACTGTGTTGGGGATTGGGATAGGGTCTGTGTTGGGGATTGGGATAGGGTCTGTGTTGGGGATTGGGATAGGGACTGTGTTAGGGATTGGGATAGGGGCTGTGTTGGGGATTGGGATAGGGACTGTGTTGGGGATTGGGATAGGGACTGTGTTGGGGATTGGGATAGGGTCTGTGTTGGGGATTGGGATAGGGTCTGTGTTGGGGATTGGGATAGGGACTGTGTTAGGGATTGGGATAGGGGCTGTGTTGGGGATTGGGATAGGGACTGTGTTGGGGATTGGGATAGGGACTGTGTTGGGGATTGGGATAGGGACTGTGTTAGGGATTGGGATAGGGACTGTGTTAGGGATTGGGATAGGGACTGTGTTGGGGATTGGGATAGGGACTGTGTTGGGGATTGGGATAGGGTCTGTGTTGGGGATTGGGATAGGGACTGTGTTAGGGATTGGGATAGGGGCTGTGTTGGGGATTGGGATAGGGACTGTGTTGGGGATTGGGATAGGGACTGTGTTGGGGATTGGGATAGGGTCTGTGTTGGGGATTGGGATAGGGACTGTGTTAGGGATTGGGATAGGGACTGTGTTGGGGATTGGGATAGGGGCTGTGTTGGGGATTGGGATAGGGACTGTGTTGGGGATTGGGATAGGGACTGTGTTGGGGATTGGGATAGGGTCTGTGTTGGGGATTGGGATAGGGTCTGTGTTGGGGATTGGGATAGGGACTGTGTTAGGGATTGGGATAGGGGCTGTGTTGGGGATTGGGATAGGGACTGTGTTGGGGATTGGGATAGGGACTGTGTTGGGGATTGGGATAGGGTCTGTGTTGGGGATTGGGATAGGGTCTGTGTTGGGGATTGGGATAGGGACTGTGTTAGGGATTGGGATAGGGGCTGTGTTGGGGATTGGGATAGGGACTGTGTTGGGGATTGGGATAGGGACTGTGTTGGGGATTGGGATAGGGACTGTGTTAGGGATTGGGATAGGGACTGTGTTAGGGATTGGGATAGGGACTGTGTTGGGGATTGGGATAGGGACTGTGTTGGGGATTGGGATAGGGTCTGTGTTGGGGATTGGGATAGGGACTGTGTTAGGGATTGGGATAGGGGCTGTGTTGGGGATTGGGATAGGGACTGTGTTGGGGATTGGGATAGGGTCTGTGTTGGGGATTGGGATAGGGACTGTGTTGGGGATTGTAGCAGAATAGCGATTCTCCCCATAATTCCAGAAATGTTTTCCTCACCTTTTAGCATCTTGACTGCGGCATTCATGCGCACCCCGTCTTTCTTTATCATTGCCTTGATGACCTGTCCGAAGTTTCCCTCTCCAATCACATCCTCAAACTTAATGTCCCCCCAGGCCAAGATGGGGTACGTGAAGGGCTCAGTCTGCGGCCGTGGGCGTCGGGTGAGGGTCAGAGTCCCCGAACTGAACTGCAGGATGGTCTCCTCCCCCTTCAAGACAGGAAATACAACATGAACATCACCTACAATGTATTCCATCACAAGATTGTGTATCAATATATAATAATATTTACAGATTATCAATATTGGTAAATACAAAGGGCCAGATTCACAAACAATTACGGCGGCGTAACGTATCCCCTTTACGTTACTCCGCCGCAAGTTTTCGTCGTAAGTGCCTGATTCACAAAGCACTTGCGTGCAAACTTGCGGCGGCGTAGCGTAAAGCTGTCCGGCGCAAGCCCGCCTAATTCAAAAGGGGCGTGTACCATTTAAATTAGGCGAGTTCCCGCGCCGAACATTCTGCGCATGCTCCGTTAGGAAATTTCCCGCCGTGCTTTGCGCGAAATTACGGCGCCCCGACGTGTTTTTGAACGGCGACGTGCGTTACGTACTTTGTATTCCCGGACGTCTTACGAAAAAAAAAAAAAAATGAAATTTGACGCGGGAACGACGGCCATACTTTAACATGGGCTGTCTATTGTTACACCACCTCAATAGCAGCCGTAACTTTGCGATGCGAAAAGCCGACTAGCAACGACGTAAGAGAATGCGACGAACGCGCGTACCTTCGTGGATCGCAGTCAACAGCTAATTTGCATACCCGACGCGGAAAACTACGCGATCTCCACCCAGCGGTCGCCGAAGTATTGCATCCTAAGATCCGAAGCCGTACGCCTGTCGGAGAGCCTCGGAAACACTTGGAAAGGCCAGAGGACAGCTCGGATGAACTCGGAAAACCTCAGAAAGGCTCAGGAACTTATAGGTAGATTCACAAAGAGTTAGGCCGGCTTATCTACAGATAAGCCGACCTAACTCAGAATCTACGCCGCCCTATGTTTCTCAATCAGAGATACACTTAAACATATCTAAGATACGACGGCTTGCGCCGTCCTATCTTAGATTGCAATGTTTTGGCTTACCGCTAGGTGGCGCTTCCATTGCGGCCGGCCTAGATTATGTAAATGAGGGGATACGACGATTCACGAGCGTACGCCGGGCCTACACCGTCGCATTACGTCGTTTCCGTATGCGATAGGCCGCCTAAAGTTATTCCACCTATGAGGTGGAATAACAATATTAAGTATGGCCGCCGTTCCCGCCGCGAGGTTCGAATTTTTTACGTCCTTTGCACAAGTCGTCCGCAAATCGGGATTTACGTCCACTTCGAAATCAATAGGCCCGTACGGCGTACTTAGCAATGCGCACTGGGAAATGTAGGCGCCCGGCGCATGCGCAGTAGCCAAAAAACGTCAAAAAAGTGAGGTCAAGCCTCATTACCATTAAACACGCCCCCCTCCAACCCATTTGAATTAGGCGCCCTTACGCACGCCGCGTTTACACTACGCCGCCCTAAGTAAGGAGGTAAGTGCTTTGAGAATCATGTACTTGCCTCTCTTACTTAAGGCGGCGTAGTGTAAACACGCTAGGCTACGCCGTCTTAAAATTGCGCGCCCCCACCTGAATCTACCCATATGTATTTCCAAGAATTTCCGCTCAGCTCCGGCTAGGGTGACCACAATTCCAAACTACAATTCGGGGACACCCTCCCTTCCCAAAAATCAGCTTGTGCTGTAACGAATCACAGCACAGTGATTGGACACAAGAGGCGGGATTTATTATTTCTCCAATCACAAGCAGGGGGCGGGGACTGTGCTCCTCCAGGCATTCCCGGCCAGGACAAGTACTGTCAGTGAGTAAAGCGATGATGTGGCAGCCTTTTTTGGGGGCATCAGATTGGCCCGGGGGGTGGCTGTGTCAGTTTCATTCCGGGACAATGTATTGTCCTGGAATGAATGTGCCCGGGACAGACCTGCAAAATGCGGGACTGTCCCGGGCAATCCGGGACACGTGGTCACCCTAGCTCCGGCGCCCCCCCCCCCCCCACCCCACCTCAGTCTTTTACTTTTACCGCCTTGGACACGATCGGATCTTTAACCGATGGTGTGTAGGCAAGACGGATGAAAGTCAGCTTCATCGGATATCTGATGAAAAATCCATCGGTTCGTTTTCATCAGACTAACCGATCGTGTGTACGTGGCATTAGTGGTCTCTCCACAAATCTGCCCTTTATGGAAGAGTGACAAGAAGAAAGACATTGGAGAAAGAAAGACATAAAAAGTCCTGTTTGCAGTTTGTGAGAAGCCATGTGGGGGAGGGGACACAGCAAACATGTGTAAGAAGGTGCTCTGGTCACATGAGACCAAAATGGAACTTTGTGGACTAAAAACAAAACGCTATGTGTGGGGGAAAACTAACACTGCACATCACCCTGAACACACCATCCCCACCGTGAAACATGGTGGTGGTAGCATCATGTGGTGGGGATGCTTTTCTTCAGCAGGGACAGGGAAGCTGGTCAGAGTTGATGGGAAGATGGATGGAGACAAATACAGGACAATCTTAGAAGAGAACCTGTTAGAGTCTGCAAAAGACTTGAGACTGGGGTGGAGGTTCACCTTCCAACAGGACAACGACCCTAAACATACAGCCAGAGCTACAATGGAATGGTTTACATCAAAGCCTATTCATGTGTTAGAATGGCCCAGTCACAGTCCAGACCTAAATCCCATTGAGAATCTGTGACAAGACATGAAAATTGCTGTTCACAGACGCTCTCCATCCAATCTGACAGAACTTGAGATATTTTACAGAGAAGAAGAATGAGGGGAAATGTCCCTCTCTAGATGTGCAAAGCTGGTAGAGACACCCCCAAAAAGACTTTCAGCTGTAATTGCAGAGAAAGGAGGTTCTACAAAGTATTGACTCCGGGGGGCGCCATACAAATGTACCCCCCACACTTTTCACATAATTATTTGTAAAAAATGTTGAAAACCATTTATCATTTTCCTTCCACTTCACAATTATGTGTCACTTTGTGTTGGTCTATTGTCATGGATATGCAGTAGTCTGTCAGCTTACCTGTTTCCATCTGTTCATTAGAGGCCTGACTCTGTTCTGGTTACCTTCTTATGTCCTCTCCTTCCTGTATGGTCCCACCCAGGCCATCCCAGGAAGTCTATATTAACTGTTGCACTACAGGTCTGCGGTGCTGTTCTACAGTGTTGCTTTGCTTTAGTTCCTGTCTGCAGTGTGCTACTACTGTCTTCCTGTGTACCGTTTTTGGCTCGTCCCTGACTTCTCCTGTTTGCCCGTGCCCCTGACCTTTTGCCTGTCCCTCGGTTACCCTAGTCTGCCTGTTGCCCTGACCTCGGCCTACCCATCACTACCATTTGTCCTGCCTGATGCTTCCCCTCTCTCCCTGCGGAGTGTGACCTAGGGGAGCCCAGGGGTCGCGACCTGGATCCAGCTGCGGCGAAGGCCATCCTCACCACTAGAGGCTCTGGTGAACACAAAGCTGGGTCTTAGACTCCGCGCCCTGGGTGATCTTGGGATCACGCTTCCTCCCTGATAGCAGCAGTCGGCTATAGGGTTCACTACCCTGAGGTGCATCCCTGACCCCAACGGGGTGCACTTGTCACCTGGCTACGGGTGACCTGACATCTATCACATAAAATCCCAATAAAATACATTTACGCTTTTGGTTGTAACATGACAAAATGTGGAAAATGTCAAGGGGTATGAATACTTTTTCAAGGCACTGTAAGTTCAGGATGCACAGGAACATTGCAATAAGTACAATTTATATCACTCACCGATCCAGACTGGTAGGTGAACATCTTCCTGCGGCGAAATAGATTTTTTTTGATACAGAAGAGAGCAAGCAAGGCGACAATGATGGTGAAACACGTGACGGACACAGAACCAATTATTGCCAAGAGTAGCTGTTGACCTGAATTGGGCACCCGCGGGTTTCTGCTCTCCATGCTGGGGACCATGGGATGAGACTCTGGGGACAAAAAACAGCAGTTAGCTCAAACTGTAGCAAGGTACTGTAGATCTTATGGTAAAGCTGAACTCATAAAGAAGAACATAAATTTAATGAAGTAACAGATTCATTACAAAAGAAGTAAGTAATGAAGAAGTACCTGAATATGACTTTGTATCAGCCTCTTGTACAGTAGCACAAGGAGTCAATCGCTGGGTATTGGAAAGGTCTCCCTTTAGCAGCACATCTAGACAATCCCTCCGATCAATGTGTTAGTGGCAACCTCAGCTTGGAATACAACCAGGCCAAGTGCCAACGCGTTTCGCCCCTCTGAGCATAATCATGAGGATGAAGATTCTGGGCATGAGGGGCAGTTTTTATACAACATTGGCTGTCACATTGAGTGAAAAGGAGGATGTCAGGCGTCTTCAGGTCTGCTATGGCACTCTGAATGAATTTTTGGGATTTTTGGTAATTTTGCATTTTTGCTTCTGCCTTTTATTGCATTTAGATCACTTTTATTATCAATATATTTCAAATCCCACAGGTCTCCGTGGTCTTAATATCCATACCAGACCTGAAGGGCCTGGTATGTAATTTTGGGGGACCCCACGCAATTTTTTTTTTGGTTCGGGGTTCCACTTAACCACTTAAGACCTGGAACTTTAGGCAGCTAAAGGACCCGGGCAGTTTTTGCGATTCGGCACTGAGTCGCTTTAACTGACAATTGCGCGGTCGTGCGACATGGCTCCCAAACAAAATTGGCGTCCTTTTTTCCCCACAAATAGAGTTTTTTTTTGGTTCGGGGTTCCACTTAACCACTTAAGACCTGGAACTTTAGGCAGCTAAAGGACCCGGGCAGTTTTTGCGATTCGGCACTGCGTCGCTTTAACTGACAATTGCGCGGTCGTGCGACGTGGCTCCCAAACAAAATTGGCGTCCTTTTTTCCCCACAAATAGAGCTTTCTTTTGGTGGTATTTGATCACCTCTGCGGTTTTTATTTTTTGCGCTATAAACAAAAATAGAGCGACAATTTTGAAAAAAAAACAATATTTTTAACTTTTTGCTAAAATAAATATCCCCCAAAAATATATATAAAAAAAAATTCCTCAGTTTAGGCCGATACGCATTCTTCTACCTATTTAAAAAAAAAAATCGCAATAAGCGGTTATCGGTTGGTTTGCGCAAAATGTATAGCGTTTACAAAATAGGGGATAGTTTTATTGCATTTTTATTCATTTTTTTTTTTTTACTACTAATGGCGTCGATCAGCATTTTCTTTCATGACTGCGACATTATGGCAGACACTTTGGACAATTTTGACACATTTTTGGGACCATTGTCATTTTCACAGCAAAAAATGCATTTAAAATGCATTGTTTACTGTGAAAATGACAATTGCAGTTTGGGAGTTAACCACAAGGGGGCGCTGAAGGGGTTATGTATGACCTCATCTGTGTTTATAACTGTAGGGGTGTGTGGCTGTAGGTGTGACATCATCGATTATGTTTCCCTATTACACACAGCTCTCCCCGTTCTTCAGCTTCGGGGACCGATCGCGGGACTCCAGCGGCGATCGGGTCCGTTGAGCTTCGGACCGGGTCGCGGGAGCGCGCCCATGACCCGAGGCTGGGCACTTAAAGAGGACGTACCTGTACGTGCTTGTGCCCAGCCGTGCCATTCTGCCAACGTATTTGTGCAGGAGGCGGTCCTTAAGCGGTTAAATCACTTTTATTATCAATATATTTCTAGTCCCACATGTGTCCGTGGTCTTAATATCCATACCAGACCTGAAGGGCCTGGTATGGAATTTTGGGGGACCCCCCCACGCAATTTTTATTTTTTGGTCCGGGTTTCCACTTAATATTCATACCAGACCCAAAGGGCCTGGTAATGGACTGTGTGTGTGGGGGGGGGGGGGTGCCATGTTGTTTTTTCAATGACTTTTATCTGTATTGCCGGGACCCGACAATTCATTATAGCTGCGAGTAGTTTGGAATTACTTTTTTTCCTTTAGAAATGTAATTTTGTGCAGGGACTGTTCTAAACACGGGAAAATGCGCTACTTTACAGGCATACTATAGACACCCCCAGGTGTGAAATTTAAAGGAATATTTTATTTTTATTGTTTCACTTTAAGCATTATTAAAATCACTGCTCCCGAAAATAACTTTTTGCATTGATACATGTCCCCTGGGGCAGGACCCGGGTCCCCAAATACTTTTTATGACAATAACTTACATATAAGCCTTTAAAATTAGCACTTTAGATTTCTCCCATAGACTTTTAAAGGGTGTTCCGCGGTTTTCGAATTTGCCACGAACACCTTTTCGGCAAACAGGTGAACACCCAGGGGGAGATTCAGATAGAGATACGACGGCGTATCTCCTGATACGCCGTCGTATCTCTGAGATCCGATGGTCGGATCTATGCGACTGATTCATAGAATCAGGTTCCGCATAAATCTCCCTACGATCCGACAGGTGTAAGTGACTTATACCGTCGGATCTTAGGCTGCAATCTCCCACCGGCCGCTAGGTGGTGCTTCCATTTGTATACGCGACAAATATGCAAATGAGGAGATCCGCCGATTCAGAAACGAACGCCCGCCCGTCGCTTTTTTTTTTACGTCGTTTGCGTTCGGCTTTTTCCGGTGGATAGTTACCCCTGCTATATGCGGCGTATCCTATGTTAAGTATGGCCATCGTTCCCGCGCCGAGTTTTGAATTTTTACGTCGTTTGCGTAAGTCGAAACCAATGACGTCCTAGCGACGTCATTTGGAGCAATGCACGCTGGGAAATTTAGCCGGCGGCGCATGCGCATTTAAATCGTCGCGGGGACGTGCCCGATTTAAATACTACACTCCCCCTAGCCGCGGAATTTGAATTCCGCCGGGGGATTTACGATCCGCCGGCGCAAGTTTCGAGGTAAGTGCTTTCTGAATACTGCACTAGCCTCTCAAACTTGCGCCGGCGGATCGTAAATCAGATAGATTACGCGGATCTAGAGATCCGCTAATCTATCTGAATCTACCCCCCAATGTTCGAGTCAAACTTACGTTCGACTGGAACATCGGGCTCGTCCCTACTGCACACGCCTGACATGCTCCTTTTCATTCAATGCGACAGCCGAAGATGTATAAAAACTCCCTCTCATGCCCACGATCTCCGTCCCCATGATTAAGCTCTGAGGAGCAGGGCGAAAAAAAGTGTTGGGGGCGTGGCCTAGTTGGAGTCCAAGGCTGAGGTTGGCACTAACACATTGATCGGAGGGATTGTCTAGATGTACGGCTAAGGGGAGACCTTTCTCATATCCAGTGATCACGGGAGCCGGGACAAGTTCCCTCCCTAGACCCGCACTCTCAGAGGTGGATATTGAAGACTTGCACCCCTTCTGAGCGGCTCACACATTGGGTCTCTTGAGTCACAAGGTATCGGTCAGCTTTTCTGCATGAAGATTTGCTTCTGACAAGGAACATGCTGATAGGAGGAGAGCGCAAAGTGAACAGAGTAATGCCTTTATCAGTCTGCTGCTGTTCTTTCACTGTCCAATCACAGGTTAGAAGCAAGAAGGTGAGCAAGCTCTGCAGCAGAGAAAAGCGAGGTCTCCAACCTGCAGTCTGGCAGTCTGAGGACCTAATGGACTGATGTAATATCCTTTGGCCCATAACACCATCATTATACAGATTCTGATGTGACTTTACTAAAGGAAGGCAAAGCTCCTAAACCATCAGTGGCGGTGCATCCATAGAGGGCACAGGAGTCGCCGCCCCTTCTCTCCTGCACCCGTCAATCTCCAATAGATAGACTCATGTAATGCATGAATCTATCTATTGTCGCCGCTGCCGCCCTCTATTTTTGGTGTCTGGCCCCTTATTGAGCACCGGACATCTGAATTACAGCGGTGGGTGTGTTTTGGAAGTGCCTATTAGAGCAATAGGCTTCCTGATTAGAGCATGTGGGCTCCAATAGGCCTCCAAATTGTTAAGCAGCGGGCGCACTGCTGTATGTTCCCTGTTTAAACAATGCTGTGTTAGGGAATCGCTTCTCTAACACTGACCGCCGTCTCTGCCAATCAGGTGCACTGGGTCTGGTTACCGGTCACCTGATTGGCTGAAGCGACAGGCGCTAGGCGTCCAATCATAGCATCTCTGACATGAAGAGGACGCGAGAAGACATCGAGGACTCGGAAGGAGCGTGGAGGAGTACAACGCTGACCCGAGAAAGGTAAGTGACGGGCAGGGGGAGGGGGGGCAAACTGGCATCATTTGTTGGGGCAAACTGGCGGCATTGGATGGGACAAACTGGCAGAATTTGATGGGGCAAACTGGCGGTGTTTAATGGGGCAAACTAGCATTGTTTGTTGGGGCAAACTGGCGGCATTTGATGGGGCAAACTGTCATCATTTGATGGGGAAAACTGGTGGCATTTGATGGGGCAAAATGGCATCATTTGATGGGCAAAATGGCATCATTTGATGGGGCAAACTGGCATCATTTGATTGGGCAAACTGGCATCATTTTATGGGGCAAACTGGCATCATTTGATGGGGCAAACTGGCGGCATTTGATGGGGCAAACTGGCGGTGTTTGATGGGGCAAACTGGCGGTGTTTGATGGGGAAAACTGGCGGTGTTTGTTGGGGCAAACTGGCTTTGTTTGTTGGGGCAAACTGGCGGCATTTGATGGGGCAAACTGGCATCATTTGATGGGGCAAACTGGCATAATTTAATGGGGAAAACTGGTGGAATTTGATGGGGCAAAATGGCATCATTTGATTGGGCAAACTGGCATCATTTGATGGGGCAAACTGGCGGCATTTGATGGGGCAAACTGGTGGCATTTGATGTGGCAAACTGGCGGCATTTGATGGGGCAAACTGGCATCATTTGATGGGGCAAGCTGGTGGCAATTGATGGGGCAAACTGGTGGCAATTGATAGGGCAAACTAGCGGATGGGCACAGTGGCTACGTTTGATGGGCACAGTGGCTGCAATTGATGGTTTTTTTTTTTCAGTTTGCAAACTGGCAGCATTTGATGGGGCAAACTGGCATCATTTGATGGGGCAAACTGGCATTATTTGATGGGGCAAACTGGTGGCATTTGATGGGGCAAACTGGCGGCATTTGATGGGGCAAACTGGCGGCATTTGATGGGGCAAACTGGCGGCATTTGATGGGGCAAACTGGTGGCATTTGATGAGGCAAACTGGTGGCATTTGATGGGGCAAACTGGCATCATTTGGGGCAAACTGGTGGCATCATTTGGGGCAAACTGGCGGCATCATTTGGGGCAAACTGGTGGCATTTGATGGGGAAAACTGGCATCATTTGAAGGGGAAAACTGGCATCATTTGATGGGGCAAACTGGCAGCATTTGATGGGAAAACTGGCAGCATTTGATGGGGCAAACTGGTGGCATTTGATGGGGCAAACTGGCGGCATTTGATAGGGCAAACTGGCAGCATTTGATGGGGCAAACTAGCATCACTTGATGGGGCAAACTGGCGGATGGGCACAGTGGCTGCGTTTGATGGGCACAGTGGCTGCAATTGATGTTTTTTTTTTCAGTTTGTTTGCGCCCCCCCAAAAATGTTGAGCACCAGCCGCCACTGTAAACCATGATTGATTTTCAATGTTCTTGGAAACTTGGAGGTCCTTCTCTGCTGCTAAGGATCATTTATCTTGACTTCTATTCAGGTTCCACGATACCCAGGCCCCCAATGGGAAAGCCCAAAAGCCTTCATAAAAAATATAAATAAAATAAAAAAAATAAAAATGTACCCTCGCTGAATGTTGAAGCTATTACAGTTTGGCTCCATTCTCCGGGGACTCTGGAGTTTGCCCGCACCCGGATTTGGTAGGAAGTGCTGCTGTTCAGGCCTTTAATAATGTACCAAGTCTGGTTGTGGCCCTCTGTATCGGCCCATTGCTGCCCCTCAAGGACTCCAAACCTCCGGCTCTCAACCGTATACTTAATGATGCCACCGTTAGGATCATCAGGAGGAGACCAGATCGCTTTCATGGTATGTCGGGAAAGAGGGTTAACATGGACATCCTTCGGGGGTGACGGACCTGCGGACACAGGCGATTTAGGGGTGTAAGTTGTAAGTTCCAAAAGACAGCAGCAATTCTGATGTGCAGGATTTCATTTTGAAACCACAATTAGATTCTAAATTGTATTTTTTTTTTTCACCCATTGAGTACAGAAAGTATTTTTTTTGCTGAAGGGTAATTTGAGAAAATGCAACAAAATAACTCATCAGACAATACGTTGCATTACTTGCTACATTTGTTTCTTTCATATTCTGAAAAGTCTTCCATAAAATGTGCTTCTTCACTCACATGTTGGCTTAGAACCAGTGCCGGTGATCTGCCGATATGGTTCCGGCAAACGTGAAAGTTCCTGCGCAAGCGCAATCTGATCTGCCGATATGGTTCCGGCTAACGAGAAAGTTCCTTTAAGGACTGCGCAGGCGCAAACTTGCCGACGGAAATCTCCGAACCTCGGCCGGCATCCAGGGCGACGTGGATTTCGAGGAAAGTGGCCAGTCGGCCTCACGTCCTCGCTCCGCTCGCTCGGCCTCCTGGCTCTTTTTTTAACATCCTACAATCCACGGGGATGTTAAAGAATGAGCCTTGAATGCCGGGCGAGGTTCGGAGATTTCTGTCGGCAAGTTTGCGCCTGCGCAGTCCTTGAAAGAACTTTCCCGTTAGGGGAACCTTGAGGACAAGTCACCGGGACGAGGTCACCTAGAGCCCCGGGCGAACATGCCAAACTGATCCACCCCTTGCTGAAAAATCCCTTCCAGCGCAAATCTTTCCCCCTCATTCACCAAATCCCCCCCAGAACAAAAGCCCCCACCCCAAAAAAAATCACCCCTCCTAGCAGGAATCCTCTACCTATCAAATTTCCCCTCTGATTACACCCCCCACTCTAAGTCCCCTTCCCAGCACAAATTCCAACTCAAAACTCAATCCCCCCACCAGGCACAACCCCCCCCCCCCTAAAAAAAAGAAATCACCCCTCCTAGCACGAATCTTCTACCTATCAAATTCCCCCTCTGATTACACCCCCCACTCTAAATCCCCCTGACAGCACAAACTCCAACTTAATCCCCCCCTAGCACAAACCCCCCAAAAAATCACCCCTCCTAGCACCTAGCACAACCCCCCTCCAAAATGTCCCCTACTAGGACAAATACCCCCCCCCCCCCCCAAAAGAAAATCTCCCCTTCTAGCACAATTCCCCTTCCCCTCTACCATATTGCCTCTTCTAACAAAAATAAATACAAATCCCGGCTCCTAGCACATATCCTCTTTCCCCATTCCCCCTCCTATCACAAATCTCCTAAAACACACACCTCAAATTCCCCCCCCCCCCCCCAGAACAATTCTTACCCCTTGACACCCTCCAAATGACCCCTCCCAACACCAATCACTTCCTTCGGAATCTCCTCATGGTGCCCCACCTCACATGAGACCACAGTGCCCAGGGTAGCTGAGCCTCCTGCCCACCCCCTGCTTAGAATTTGTTACATATATCCCAAAGTGTAAACTAACTAGCACTTCTGAATGTAGCAAACAGCATTTTTATCATTCATTCCTGCAGGTCTGTCGGTTACTAGTAAGTGGAGGTTGCGGGACGGACTCACCCTTGCTATTGAGAGTAACGTGGTAGGGATCAGAAGGAGGCCCCAGGCTGGTACAGTGGTAGATTAGGACTCGGAAGATGTACTCTATGTTGGAGCTGAGGCCGTAGATCTTTTCAGACAGAATATCCATGGACGTCACGTTCACTTCTCGGAAAAGCTGGTTTGGAGGATGATAAACCCTGACCAGGAAACCATTCCCAACACTGTATTTATCCAGCTTCCAATTAATGTAGATCGTATGTCGGTCTTCCTTGGAGTAACTTTTTATTTCCGGTTTCACAGAAGGCTCTTGTGGAATAAATAAAATAAATAAATATGAATGAGCAACCTGGATCAGCGTTTACAATTAAAGGGACACTAAAGGCAGATTTTTTTTTTAAATAACCACTTAAGCCCCGGACCAATATGCTGGCTAAAGACCCAAGGGGTTTTTACAGTTCGGGACTGCGTCGCTTTAACAGACAATTGCGCGGTCGTGCGACGTGGCTCCCAAACAAAATTGGCGTCCTTTTTTCCCCACAAATAGAGCTTTCTTTGGGTGGTATTTGATCACCTCTGCGGTTTTTATTTTTTGCGCTATAAACAAAAATAGAGCGACAATTTTGAAAAAAAATGCAATATT
Source organism: Rana temporaria (assembly GCF_905171775.1). Lineage (NCBI taxonomy): Eukaryota > Metazoa > Chordata > Amphibia > Anura > Ranidae > Rana > Rana temporaria. The sequence continues at coordinate 205,074,478 of NC_053495.1, read as the reverse complement.
TTTTACTTTTTGCTGTAATAAATATCCCCCAAAAACATATATATAAAAAAAAAAAATTTCCTCAGTTTAGGCCGATACGTATTCTTCTACCTATTTTTGGTAAAAAAAAATCGCAATAATCGTTTATCGGTTGGTTTGCGCAAAATTTATAGCGTTTACAAAATAGGGGATAGTTTTTTTGCATTTTTATTTTTTTTATTTTTTTTACTAGTAATGGCGGCGATCATCGATCTTTTTCGTGACTGTGACATTATGGCGGACACTTCGGACAATTTTGACACATTTTTGGGACCATTGTCATTTTCACAGCAAAAAATGCATTTAAATTGCATTGTTTATTGTGAAAATGACAGTTGCAGTTTGGGAGTTAAACACAGGGGGCGCTGTAACATTTAGGGATCACTGTGTGTGTGTTTACAACTGTGGGGGGGTGTGGCTGTAGGACTGACGTCATCGATCGAGTCTCCCTAATAAAAGGGATCACTCGATCGATGCAGCCGCCACAGTGAAGCACAGGGAAGCTGTGTTTACATACGGCTCTCCCCGTTCTTCAGCTCCGGGGAGCGATCGCGACAGAGCGGCTATAAACAAATAGCCGCGCCGTCGTCCCGGATCGCTCCCCGAGGGAACCCGACCTCCGCATGTACCGGGGGGGGTCCCGATCAGACCCCCCACCCACGTCTAGGCAGGCACGTACAGGTACGTTGATGTGCCTGTCCGTGCCATTCTGCCGACGTAAATGTACATGAGGAGGTCGGGAAGTGGATAACAAACATGTTATACTTACCTCCGCTGTGCGGCTCGTTTTGCACAGAGTGTCCCCTAATCCGGTCTTCTGGGGTCCCTCGGCGGCTGTCTCGGCTCCTCCTCGCAAAAGCTTTCTACCTTCATGCGAGCGAGCATGGTGGAAAACTTTTGCGAGCGCGCTCCCGTGATACAGCGGCGGGCATAGCCGCCGACTGTATCACTCGGCCCCGCCCCCCGGCGCGGCGCGTCATCCGCTGTGATTGACAGCAGCGCCAGCCAATGGCTGCGCTGCTATCAATCCGTCCAGCCTAGCCAATCAACGGCCAGGCTGGGAACCGAAGACCATCACATGGATGCGCGCGGGACTTTCGAGGGGTCAGGTAAGTAAAACGGGGGTTTGGGGGGGGGGGGCGGTACCATTGGATGTTTTTTTACCTTAATGCATAGGATGCCTTGAGAAGGTTCGGAATCGTTCGGCCCTTCATTTACACGGGGTCACGGTTAATTTACATGTAGCGCGCCCACTACCTGCCTACTTTGAATTAGGCGGCCTTACGCCGGCCAAGTTACGTTACGCTGGCGCAAATATGGGAGCGAGTGCTTTGTGAATACTCAGCTTGCCTCTCAATTTTACGTCGGCGTAGCGCATATGAAATGCGCTACGCCGGCACAAAGATGCGCCGAGCTACGTGAATCTGGCCCGTTATGTTTATCCTCTTATGTTCAAAAAAACTTAAACCAAAACTTCTACCAGCATGTCTTTGCTTATTGTAATCAGGGGGGTACAGGCATTACACCTGTAAGGGGCCCGATGGTCCCCAGGGGCCCGGCTGGCCCCCCTCCCGTTTTATTTTTAATTATTTATTTTTTTGCATTACACCTGTAAGGGGCCCGATGGTCCCCAGGGCCCCTTACAGGCCCGGCTGACCCCCCTCCCATTTTCTTTTGCATTATACCTGTAAGGGGCCCGATGGTCCCCAGGGCCCCTTACAGGCCCGGCTGACCCCCCTCCCATTCTCTTTGGCATTATATCTGTAAGGGGCCGATGGTCCCCAGGGCCCCTTACAGGCCCGGCTGACCCCCCTCCCATTCTCTTTGGCATTATATCTGTAAGGGGCCGATGGTCCCCAGGGCCCCTTACAGGCCCGGCTGACCCCCCTCCCAATTTCCTTTGTATTATACTTGTAAGGGGCCCGATGGTCCCCAGGCCCCCCCCCCCCCGATTATTATCTTGCGTCAGGAGAGAAGAGATTACACTTGTATCTGCTCCAGGGGCCCTGCATAAAGCTGTGTAAGGGGCCCCAAAATTTGTGATGGCTGCCCTGATTGTAATCCTACACATAGGTTCATAGAAGCAACTACTGGCAGTGACGTCACAAAGGTTGGTGTCACCCGGTGCGGTAAAACATGGTGTCACCCCCCCCCCCCTCTGTCTAGGCTGCCCAGCACCAAGCAGGCAGCGCACGGGCACAGGGCGCACCCCAAACCAGCCCCTGTAAATGATAGTATAGGGCAGTATAGTGGCAGGTTAGGGTAGTATAGTGGCAGGTTGGTGTAGTGGGGTGGTATAGGACAGGTGAAGGTGGTATAGGGCATGTTGGGGTGATATATGGTAGTTTGGGGTGGTATAGGGAAAGTTAGGGTTGCATAGGGCAGGTTGGGGTGGTATAGGGCAAGTTAGGGTGGTACAGGGCAGGTTGGGGTGCTATAGTGCAAATTAGGGTGGCATAGGGCAAGTTGGGATGGCATGGAAAAGGTTGGGGTGGTACAGAGCCAGTTAGGGTGGCATTGGGCAGGTTGGGGTGGTATAGGGCAAGTTATGGTGGCATAGGGCAGATTGGGGTGGTACAGGGCAAGTTAGGGTGGCACAGGGCAATTTGGGGTGGCATGGGAAAGTTTGGGGTGGTACAGGGCAGGCTGGGGTGGTACAGGGCAGGCTGTGGTGGCACAGGGCAGGCTGGGTGGGGCAGGCTGGGGTGGTACAGGGCTGTTTGGGGGGGTACAGGGCAGGCTGGGGTGGTATAGGGCTGTTTGGGGGGGTACAGGGCAGGCTGGGGTGGTACAGGGCAGGCTGGGTGAAACAGGGCAGGCTGGGGTGGTACAGGGCAGGCTGGGGTGGCACAGAGCAGGCTGTGGTGGTACAGGGCAGGCTGGGATTGCACAGGGCAGGCTGGGCATGTCAGCTAAAAAAAAAAAATGGGATGGTGTCACCCCTCTAGCGGGTGTCACCAGGTGCGGACCGCACCCCCCGCACCCCCCTAGCAACGCCTCTGACTACTGTATCCGTACTATAAATTCTATTCAATTCTATTCAATAATAGCTATAATGGGATTACAGTGGAAATGTATGGGATTGCATATAAGACTTTTCCTCAATAACTCCATATAGCCGGATTCACGTAGAGCGGCGCATCTTTGTGCAGGCGTAGCGCATCTCATATGCGCTACGCCGACTTAACATTTAGAGGCAAGTACTGTATTCACAAAGCACTCGCTCCCATATGTGCGCCGGCGTAACGTAAATGGGCCGGCGTAAGCCCGCGTAATTCAAAGTAGGCAGGTAGTGGGCGTGTTGTATTCAAATGAATCGTGACCCCATGTGAATGCATGGCCGAACGAACGGCGCATGCGCGCGCATGCTCAGAATCACGTCGCAAATACTCCCTACGATACAACGGCTCAATGCGTACGACGTGAACCTAACTTACGCCCAGCCCCATTCACGTACGACTTACGTAAACGACGTAAAATACGACGGCACTTCCGACGTCCATACCTTACACGACTTACACCTGCTTTTTAGTGGTTTAACTTTACGCCGGAAAAACACCTTACGTAAACAACGTAGATTACAGCGACGGGCGCAAGTACGTTCGTGAATCGGCGTATCTCGCTCATTTACATATTCGAAGCGTTAATCAACGGAAGCGCCCCCTTTCGGCCAGCGTAAATATGCGTATCTCATTTTAAGAATCAGCGCATAGCTACGACGGCGCTCATTCGGACTGATACGTCGGCGTACGTCTCTCTGAATCTGGCCCATAGAGTCCCTCCAGGAGTCGGGCCCGTCGGTCCTTCAACCCTCCCGGCTTCCTCTGTTCCTTCTCTGCTCTTTAGAGACATTTCGCACTGCCTCACCACACCAATTCAATATATAGAATACATACCTATGCAGTCTGTTTCCAGAACAGCAATTGGCCCCAGGGGTCCTTCACCACCGGGGCCCGGCCGACTCAGCTGATAGCGGACCTGGTAAGCAGTGACCGGCTTTAGGTTGGGAAGGGAGATGTTGTCCTTTTCCTCCACTGGAAACAGAGAGAGAAATATTCGGATGTCAGAGGATAGAAGACATTTATTATCCAGGTGAGGGGCTGGTGGAAAATACCATCAGAAGCAGCGCTTTGCAGAAGACATGAGCAGAATGAAAAAATTTATTTTGTTTCGTTATTTCAATAATTTTGTATTCTGAAGGTAAATTCATTCAATTCCTTTATTTCTTTTTTTTTGTTTGTTTATTCGTTTTCTAATTCGAATTTTCCGTTTTTTTTTAATTTAATCAGAAAATTCAAATCAGCATTCGAATTTAAACTTCGGAAGATGGTTATATTCTTTCTATTCTATTCTATCGTATTTATCGGCATATAATACGCACCTTCACTTTAGGCGTATACTGCGCACTTTTTCCCCCTTAAAATCAGGGGAAAATCGCGGGTGCGCAATTTACGCCGATACTGCTGTTCCCAGGCGCCGCCGAAATAGACCGAGCCGAGTGTACTCTCGGCTAGGCTCGGCCACGCTCGGCTCCGCCCACAACCACGCAAGAGGAGCCGAACACACAGGAAATTCGGCTCCTCTCGGCGCCAAATCCAAAAACAAACACCGCTGCAACCCCGGGCAAGGTGCGGAGGGACTGGACGGACCCCGCGAGGAAGCCGCAGACGGACACCTCCAAAGCCGCAGACGGACACCCACAAGGATGGACGACCCCGCGCAAGGCCGCCGATGGACGCAGGGCAAAAATTATTTTTTTCCCCCTAAAAATACCTTCCTAAGTTTGGGGTGCGCGTTATACGCCGGCGCGCGGTATACCCCGATAAATACGGTAAATAAAAAACTGTGAAGCCTAGCCATTGCCATGAAAGCAGTCTGATTGACGCCCATCTGCAGCCTCGGAGGGGATTACATACAGGAGAATCTCAGCAGCTTCTTTAATACAATGTCCCGCCTCCTATGATGGACAGAGGAGTCGTCCAATGGCAGCCCAGGAGATGGGACTTCCTATTACAGATGCCGCTGAGTAAACAGGAGATTCTCCTGTATGTAATTTGACAGCACTCGTCCCCCCCCCCCCCCCTGTCCCCTCCGAGGCAGCGCCGATAAATACAGTATATATCCAAATTACCAGGGGGCAGGGGAGGACTGACCCTTTAGGCACTCGGGCACTGCCTGAGGGCCCCATGCCCCTAGGGGGCCCCATCAGGGTTGCCAGACTCAGTAAAACCAGGGACAGTATGTAAAAATTTGTGTTTTTTTACATCTGTCCCTGAAATGTCCCTTACCGACATCCTTTTTGGTCTAAAAATCCCAAGATTATAGCTGCCCCTCCTCTCCAGTACCTTTTCAGTGTGAATACTGTGTGTATATTGTGTGTCTGTGTGTGAATACTGTGTATGTATACTGTCTGTGTGTGTGTATTCTGTGTGGCCCCATAATCTATTGCCTGGCGGCCCCATAATCTCCTATTGCCTGGGGGCCCCATAATCTCCTATTGCCCGGGGGCACCATAATCTCCTATTGCCCGGGGGCACCATAATCTCCTATTGCCCAGGGGCCCTATAATCTCCTATTGCCCAGGGGCACCATAATCTCCTATTGCCCAGGGGCCCTATAATCTCCTATTGCCCGGGGGCCCCATAATCTCCTATTGCCCAGGGGCCCCATAATCTCCTATTGCCCGGGGGCACCATAATCTCCTATTGCCCGGGGGGCCCATAATCTCCTGTTGCTCGAGGGCCCCATAATCTCCTATTGCTCGGGGGCCCCAATATTTCCTATTGCCCAGGGGCCCCATAATTTCCTATTGCCCGGGGGCCCCATAATCTCCTATTCCCTGGGGGCCCCATAATCTCCTATTCCCCGGGCCCCATAATCTCCTATTGCCCGGGGGCCCCATGAGTTATCAGTCCGCCCCTGCCAGGGGGGGCACATTAAACTGGAACGGGGGCCGCAATTGGCCCCCGGGCCGGACTTTGGACATGCCTGGTCTACACGGTCTCTTATGGAGGGCCTGTATGTCTCCTAGCGACAACTTACTAGTAACTAGTAAACTTAGTGTGACATGTCGAGTATTATTTCACCTATTATGCTGGACCAGTCAGATTTCATGCCCTTCGGATGATATAGGAGCCTGATGGATGATATGGGCCCATCTCCAGAAAAACGATGAATCGGCGCAAGGATGAGCGCTCTGCTACGCCTCTCCAGTAGACGTGGTGGTTCCAAGGGGGTCGGCGGCACTGCAGACAAAATAAAAAAACTGTCAATACAATAAATATATACAACGCAATATTTTTGTACGCTATGCAGGGGGCGGACTGACAATTTATGGGGCCCCCGGGCAATAGGAGGGGGGGGGGCAATCTGACTGGCAGCCTTTTACAGGGCACAGTGGGGACAATTGATGTGGGCACAGTGGGGACAATTGATGTGGGCACAGTGGGGACAATTGATGTGGGCACAGTGGGGGACAATTGATGTGGGCACAATGGGGACAATTGATGTGGGCACAGTGGGGAACAATTGATGTGGGCACAGTGGGGACAATTGATGTGGGCACAGTGGGGACAATTGATGGCATGGCACAGTGGTAACAATTGATGGCACAGTGGCTGCGTTTGGCATGGCACAGTGATGACAATTGATGGGCACAGTGGTGATAATTGATGGGCACAGTGGTGACAATTGATGGGCACAGTGGTGACAATTGACGGCACAGTGGCTGCGTTTGATGGCACAGTGGCGACAATTGATGGCATGGCACAGTGGCGACAATTGATGGCATGGCACAGTGGCTGCATTTGATGGGCACAGTGGCTGCGTTTGATGGCACAGTGGCGACAATTGATGGCATGGCACAGTGGCGACAATTGATGGCATGGCACACCGGCTGCATTTGATGGGCACAGCGGCTGCATTTGATGGGCACAGTGGCTGCCTTTGATAGGCACAGTGGCGCTGCAATTGTCTTTTTTTTTTTTTCATTTGTTTGCGCCCCCCCCAAAAATTTTGAGCACCAGCCGCCACTGCACCTCACTACAGGAAGATTAAACTGCCTCACCTTTGACCAGTACACGAAATTTACGATTGTCCTGCCCACCGCTAGTAGACACGCGGCACTCCCATAATCCATGGTCGTTCAGAGTCATGGTGGGCACGGTGAAAGTACAAGTGCTGCGTTCCGCATCCAGGAGAGCATTGCTGGCCTGTGTGAGAGGGGGGGAAGGGAAAGATCGGCATCAGCTGGAAGCGACCAGCTTGAAGTAACGTCATGAACATATACACCTGACCCGCGGGCTTACCGTGATGACTGAACCATCCGGTCTGCGCAATACGATACTCCCCAGGACAGGCTGGGGGTTCCCCGAGGCGGCACATGTCAGCACTGCTGGGGAATCCAGGTTGAACTCCACCTGAGATGTAAGATTGACGATTTGAGGATGACGATCTGCAGCCAAGGAAACAAAACAAAATAAAGTAACCTTAATGTGATAATAATAATATATCGTTTTCATTAATAATTACATAATAGTTACATATAGCCGGATTCAGGCAGAGCGGCGTATATTTGTGCGGGCATAGCGCATCTGATATGCGCTACGCCGACGTAACATAGAGAGGCAAGAACAGTGGGGTAGATTCAGGTACCTTTTGCGGCGGCGTATCTCCAGATACGCCGCCGTCATTTGAATTCCGCGCCCGCGTAGCCTTACGCCGATTCACAAAGGCAGTTACTCTGAAAAAATAGGCTTCCTCCCCCGACGTAACTTGATTGCGGCGGCGTAGAATAGTGTGCAATATAACTTTGGCCGCTAGGGGCGCTTCCGTTGTTGTCGGTGTAGAATATGCTAATTTCTTAGATAAGCCGATTCACAAACGTACGTGCGCCCGGCATTCGTTTTTTACGTCGTTTGCGTTAAGGCTTTTTCGGCGTAAGGCTGCTCCTGCTATTAGGAGGCGCAGCCAATGTTAAGTATGGGCGATTTGAAAATGTTACGTTGTTTGCGTAAGGCGTCCGTGAATGGCGCTTGACGCCATTTACGTTCACGTCGAAACCAATGACGTCCTTGCGACGTCATTTACCGCAATGCACGTCGGGAAATTTTAGGGACGGCGCATGCGCAGTACGTTCGGCGCGGGAACGCGCCTAATTTAAATGATCCACGCCCCCTACCGGATCATTTGAATTACGCGCGCTTACGCCGGCCCCTTTTACACTATGCCGCTGCAACTTACGGAGCAAGTGCTTCGTGAATACAGCGCTTGCTCCTGTAATTTACGGCAGCGTAGCGTAAAGACGATACGTTGCGCCGCCGTATCAGTGCGCGCCTTTACCTGAATCTACCCCAGTACTTGCCCTTAACGTTGCGCCGGCGTAACGTAAATTGGCTGGCGTAAGCCCGCCTAATTCAAAGTAGGAAGGTAGTGGGCGTGATCTACTAAAATGAAGCGTGACCCCCATGTAAATGAAGGGCCGGACGAACGGCGCATGCTCAGAATCACGTCGCATATACTCCCAAAGATACGACGGCTCAATGCGTACGACGTGAACGCCCAGCCCCATTCACGTACGACTTACGTAAACAACGTAAAATACGACGGCTGTTCCCTGGTCCATACCTTAACATGACTTACACCTGCTTTATGTGGCTTAACATTACGCCGGACGTACGCCTTACGTAAACGGCGTAGATTACTGCGACGGGCGTAAGTACGTTCGTGAATCGGCGTATCTCGCTCATTTACATATTCGACGCGTAAATCAACGGAAGCGCCCCTTGTGGCCAGCGTAAATATGCGCCCAAGATACGACGGCGTAGGAGACTTACGTCGGTCGGATGGAGCCAAAATTCAGGCGTATCTGGTTTCAAGAATCAGGCGCAGAGATACGACGGCGCATCCGTGCACTTACGCGGCGTATCAGAAGATACGTTGGCGTAAGTGCTTACTTTTTTCGGCTAATAGTTGTTAAGGTTGAAAAAAGAAACTAGTCCATTCAGTTCAACCTGGGGGGGGGGGGGGGGTGTATGTGTGTTTAGGTCAATATAATTTTTTCCCATATCCCTGTATATTGCACTCCATAAGATGCCCATCTAAGGCCCCATACTCACGAGCAAACATGTCTGCTGAAACTGGCCCGCAGGCCAGTTTCAGCAGACATGTTTGGTCGTGTGTGGGCGCGAGCGGGCCGAATTCCAGCAAACATTTGCCCGCCGGGCCTTTTCCCAGCGGACAAATATTCCTGGACTTGTTTTAAAACAGTCCGCTGGAATCCTGCCCGCTCGGACATGTACGGTCGTCAGTACAGACCTACCGTACATGTCCAGGCGCCCGCCGTCCCTCGCATGCGTCGAATGACTTCGACGCATGCGTGGAAGCATTTTAAAGGCGGGCCGCCCACGTCGCCGCGTCATTGTCGCGGCGACACCGCGTCATCGACGCGGCGACACCGCGGACACGCCCCGCGTATTGTTTACGCGCGGACTTCTGTACGATGGTGTGTACAACCATCGTACAGAAGCCCTCTGGCAGACATGTATGGTGAAAACGGTCCGACGGACCGCTTTCACCATACATGTTTGGTCGTGAGTACCCGGCCTAAGAGTTTTTTTCAAATTATAGATGTTTCTCGCTAACACCACTGATTGTGGAAGGGGGTTCCACAGCCTTACCACTCTAACAGTGAACAAAACCCCTACGCAGTTTAAGGTAAAACTGCTTCTCTTCTAATTTCATGGAGTGGCCTCTTCTTAACCACTTAAGGACCGGACCAATATGCTGCTAAATGACCCAAGGGGTTTTTACAATTGGGCACTGCGTCGCTTTAACAGACAATTGCGCGGTCGTGCGACGTGACTCCCAAACAAAATTGGCGTCCTTTTTTCCCCACAAATAGAGCTTTCTTTTGGTGGTATTTGATCACCTCTGCGGTTTTTATTTTTTTGCGCTATAAACAAAAATAGAGTGACAATTTTGAAAAAAATCGCAATATTTTTTACTTTTTGCTATAATAAATATCCCCCAAAAACATATAAAAAAAAATTTTTTCCTCAGTTTAGGCCGATACGTATTCTTCTACCTATTTTTGGTAAAAAAAAAAATCGCAATAAGCGTTTATCGATTGGTTTGCGCAAAATTGATAGCGTTTACAAAATAGGGGATAGTTTTATTATTTTATTTTTTTACTACTAATGGCGGCGATCGGCGATTTTTTTCGTGACTGCGACATTATGGCGGACACTTCGGACAATTTTGACACATTTTTGGGACCATTGTCATTTTCACAGCAAAAAATGCATTTAAATTGCATTGTTTATTGTGAAAATGACAGTTGCAGTTTGGGAGTTAACCACAGGGGGCGCTGAAGGAGTTAGGCTTCACCTAGTGTGTGTTTACAACTGTAGGGGGGTGTGGCTGTAGGTGTGACGTCATCGATCAAGTCTCCCTATAAAAGGGATCACTCGATCGATGCAGCGCCATAGTGAAGAACGGGGAAGCTGTGTTTACATACGGCTCTCCCCGTTATTCAGCTCCGGGGAGCGATCGCGAGGGGGGCGGCTAGAAACGAATACCCGCACCCTCGTCCCAGATCGCTCGGACAGCCACGGGAACCGCCGCATGTACCGGGGGGGGTCCCGATCGGACCCCTGACCCACGTCTAGGCAGGGACGTACAGGTACGCCAATGTGCCTGTCCGTGCTATTCTGCCGACGTAAATGTACATGTGGCGGCCCGGAAGTGGTTAACCACTTCAATACCCGCCCATTGTAATATGACGTCCACAGATGGGATCTCCCATCCTGGGTGGACGTCAAATGACGTCTTGGGCTTTGTGCGGTGATATCTGAATGATGGGAGCACCTAGAGGCATCATTCAGATATCATTCTTTCGTGCCGGCGATTCTGCGCACGATAAGAATGATCATAGCGGCAGTTCCAACGCTTGATCGTTCTTATAGGCGGAGGGAGGGGACACCCCCCCTCCCGCCGCCATCAGAGTGCTTCTCTGGGCTCTCCCGTGCCATCGGGGGCCCGGAGAAAGAATCGTCCGGCGCCGGCTGGGAAGCATAGAGATGACTGGTGACCAGTCATCTTTATGACTGTCGGAGGGCCCGGGCGCGATGTGATGACGTCAGGCCCCCGGGTACCTGGAAGTAAACAAAGCCACGATTGTGGCTAGTAAGCATGAGATCTGTGATTTTTTTTCACGATCTAATGCTTTCCAGCCTGGAGGAGAGATGTGAGGTCTTATTGACCCCGCATCTCTCCATAAAGAGGACCTGTCACACCCCATTCCTATTACAAGGGATGTTTACATTCCTTGTAATAGGAATAAAAAAGTGATAAAAAAATGTAAAAAAAAAAGAAAACATTTTTTAAAACGCCCCTGTCCCCTGTAGCTTGCGCTCAGAAGCAAACGCACACGCAAGTCCCGCCCACATATGTAAACGCCGTTCAAACCAAATATGTGAGGTATCGCCGCGTGCGTTAGAGTGCCAGCAACAATTCTCGCACTAGACCTCCTCTGTAACTCTAAACTGGTAACCTGTAAAAAAAATTCAAAGCGTCGCCTATGGAGATTTTTAAGTACCGAAGTTTGGCGCCATTCCATGAGTGTGCGCAATTTTAAAGCGTGACATGTTAGGTATTTATTTACTCGGCGTAACATCATCTTTCATATTTTACAAAAAAATTGGGCTAACTTTACCGTTTTGTTATTTTTTAATTCATGAAACCGTTTTATTTTTTTCCAAAAAAAAAAGGCGTTTGAAAAATTATTGCGCAAATACCGTGCGAGATAAAAAGTTGCAATGACCGCCATTTTATTCCCTAGGGTGTCTGCTAAAAAAAAAAAACATATATAATGTTTAGGGGTTCTGAGTAATTTTCTAGCAAAAGAATGACGATGTGTACATGTAGGAGAGAAGTGCCAGAATAGGCGCGGTATGGAGGTGGTTAAGGTAAAACTGCTTCTCTTCTAATTTCGTGGAGTGGCCACGAGACTTCTTAAGCTGCCTGCAGCTAAAAAGTTTTCTTCCTATGCTGGGATCAGAGGCGGCTCTAGGCTTTGTGAGGCCTTAGGCAAAACTTGACACAAGGCCCCACTCACACCCATGATGGAAAAAATAATTCAAGGACAAGAGCCTCTTCCCCACAACCCTGGCCGGTGGTTGTGGGGGTCTGCGGGCAGGGGGCTTTTAGGAATCTGGAAACCCCCTTTAACAAGGTGGCCCCCAGATCCTGCTCTTTAATACCTAAGGGGCGGGGGCCACCCGGTGATGACAGCTGCTGAACCCGCCCACTTGTGACATCTTTGACTGAGGGCATGCTGGGTCATTGACGTCAAAAGGGGTGGTATCACCGATATTCACTGGTTGTTAGGGATGCTGGCTCCTGAGTCAGGGCTCCTTAGCACAGCAACGTTAAGGTCCCCTGTCCCTCAAAACTGGTGTAATGCATTGGGTAAGTCACAGTAGGCGGCCCGCGAGGCCCCTGTGAGTGTGAGGCCTTAGGCGACCGCCTAATTTGCCTAATTAAAGAGCCGCCTCTGGCTGGGATCACCATTGAGGTGGACATCACACTTGTATCTTCACACAGTGACTGGAAATTTTTACCTGACTTCTCACAGTTCTGTCCGTGATAGCCGTTGGCGCAGACACAGCCACTAAATCTATTACAGGAGCCTCCACTTTCACACTCGCATTCCAGGACACAGTTCGCTCCGTATGTTCCTGCAGGGCACTCTGTATGGAAAGGAGAGTCAGACAACATTGTATGAAACAGGACAGTCTGGACAAAAATTTGAATCTTGTATGTGTTTAATTCATCCTTTAGAAACACCTCGGTACTAAAATAAAGCAGGATAACATTTTGACTGAGCGGATCGGTTCGGGTCGGTTCGGTACGCTATTTTGAGTGTTTCCATTATGAAAGCGGCCCATACAAACAAACCGTACCGCACCATTCTGGGTCCTGCTTCAGATGTGGGGCCATAGAAAATGGTACGGTTCGGTTAGGGTGGAGCTACAATCAGGGCCGATCCTAGGGTCACAGGCGCCTGGGTGCAGAAATATTTCTGGCGCCCCCCAGATGGGCGTGGTCATTTTACTAACCCCTCCCCTTTACAAATGTTTCTATGGCAATGACTCAACCACAGAGATGCTTTCCCACGACGTCTTCATTAACCTGGGATCCTTACATGATCTCTTAACAATAAAGAAAATACAGGAAGAGAAGCAGAGTACTTTATTGGGACCTGGAGGGGGGGTCTCTGTGATGGACTTCTGTTAGAGAGTCTGTTAGAGAGACCCCCAGACATACTACAGACATGATACAGGAGATGGTCAGAGACTGAAGACATTATACAGGAGATGGTCAGAGACTACAGACATGATACAGGAGATGGTCAGAGACTGAAGACATGATACAGGAGATGGTCAGAGACTGCAGACATGATACAGGAGATGGTCAGAGACTGCAGACATGATACAGGAAATGGTCAGAGACTGCAGACATGATACAGGAGATGGTCAGAGACTGCAGACATGATACAGGAAATGGTCAGAGACTGCAGACATGATACAGGAGATGGTCAGAGACTGCAGACATGATACAGGAAATGGTCAGAGACTGCAGACATGATACAGGAGATGGTCAGAGACTGCAGACATGATACAGGAAATGGTCAGAGACTGCAGACATGATACAGGAGATGGTCAGAGACTGCAGACATGATACAGGAAATGGTCAGAGACTGCAGACATGATACAGGAGATGGTCAGAGACTGCAGACATGATACAGGAAATGGTCAGAGACTGCAGACATGATACAGGAGATGGTCAGAGACTGCAGACAATAGTACAGAAGATGGTCCATTAGACCCCTTTCACACTGGAGGGGTTTTTCAGACGCTTTAGCGTTAAAAATAGCGCCTGGAAAAAGCCTCATCTGCAATCCCAGTGTGAGAGCCCGGGAGCGTTTTTACACTGGAGCAGTGCACTTGCAGGACGTCCAAAAATTTCCTGAAAGTAGCTTCTTTGAGGCACTTTCGTGTGTGTGTATACACATCGGTGCCCCCACCTCTGCAGGCGCCTGGGTGCAAAGCACCCTGCGCACCCTGCCTAGGATCGGCCCTGGCTACAATACATTCCACTGATTGGCGGACACGCTAGGCATTTTTTCTAAACCCTGTATGGCCCCTGACGGTCCGACTTGCAGTGGAAACGCTCACCTGAATAGGCCGGACCGTTCTAAGCCTTCAAAGATGTACCGACCCGAACCGTTCCGCTCAGTGGAAATTAGGCATTTATGGCCAAAAGTCAGCTTGACCATCACACTTATGCAAGCTTGTTGGACATCCCTTTCCTAAACCATTATTATGGGGTTCCTCTTCCTTTGTGGCTGTGATGTCCTCCACTCTTCTGGGAAGGCTTTCCATGAGATTTTGGAGGGTGCCCGTGGAAATTTGTGTCCATTTGGGAGGTCAGGTACTGATGTTGGATTAGAAGAACCGGTACCGGCCGGCCATAGAGCCCCTGGACCCTGAACTTAGCACACATGTAGCCCCACTCTTTCTCTACAAGTGTGCAAAGTTTGTTGTCTGGGGGACCTACGACAGGGGAGCACCGATTTTTCAAACTTGGGCACCCCTTCCATAGACTTCCATGTTAAATGGTAATTTCTCTGGTAATTTTGGGGACCCGGTACCCGGCCGGCCGTAGGTCTCTTGGACCCGAAACTGACCCCAGTTCTCCTCTATAAGTGTGCAAAGTTTGCTGTCTGGGGGACTTACAGCCAGGGATCACCGAATTTTCATACTCGGGCACCCCTTCTATAGTCTCCCATGTAAAAACGTAAGTCTAGTCATGGGCACAGTGAGGCATGGACACAGTGAGGCACAGTGAGGCATGGGCACAGTGGGGTATGGGCACAGTGAGGTATGGGCACAGTGAGGTATGGGCACAGTGAAGCATGGGCACAGTGAAGCATGGGCACAGTGAGGCATGGGCACAGGGAGGTTTGTGCACAGTGAGGCATGGACACAGTGAGGCATGGACACAGTGAGGCATGCACATGGACACAGTGAGGTACAGTGAGGCATAGTCTCCCATGTAAAAACGTAAGTCTAGTCATGGGCACAGTGAGGCATGGACACAGTGAGGCACAGTGAGGCATGGGCACAGTGGGGTATGGGCACAGTGAGGTATGGGCACAGTGAGGTATGGGCACAGTGAAGCATGGGCACAGTGAAGTATGGGCACAGTGAGGCATGGACACAGTGAGGCATGGGCACAGGGAGGTTTGTGCTCAGTGAGGCATGGACACAGTGAGGCATGGACACAGTGAGGCATGCACATGGGCACAGTGAGGTATGGGAACAGTGAGGCATGGGCACAGTGAGGCATGGGCACAGTGAGGCATGGACACAGTGAGGTAAAGTGAGGCACAGTGAGGCATGCAGATGGACACCCTAGGCTTATTCTCGAGTCAATACGTTTTCCCAGTTTTTGGTGGTAAAATTAGGTGCCTCGGCTTATACTCGAGTATATACGGGTAAATCCAGATTCTCTATTTCACTATATCTTTGTTTTAGGCTTTTTAAGCTTCCATAGTCTTCATTTACAGATGGATTCTTTGTCTACACACATCATGGACTATACAAAAATTTACCACCTTCCTTTATCAAAATCTTATATGGAACACAATGGGGATCATGATGGCTCCTGTACCTTTTTGGCAATGGTCGCCAGTCCATCCGCTGCCACAGGAACATCCATAGGGGTCTGGAAGGCAGAAGGTGAGTCCCTTACAGCCCTGATCACTCTTACATGTCTCCTGACAGTTTCTGCCAAAGTTCCCTTCTCTGCAAGCTGAAAAACAGAGAAACACATTCATGTATCCCTTCATTCGGCATGATTTTTCCTGCAAAACAAGGAGTAGCTAACCTAAAGTGTATGTGAAGCAAAAACGTTTTATAATAAGTTTTAGATGGAGTCTGGTTGGGGGGGATTTTTCTTCACTTCCTGCCCTAGAGACACAGCAGGATGTAAAAGGCGATCTCGCCAAAGCCAAGGGATACCCCCTCTTAGACCTTTGTCATCAGAACAGGCATGGGCGTCCGCGGGTAGGGGCAAGGGGGGTCAAGTGCCCCCCTCTGGAAGGGCTGGTGCTACCTATAGGCAAGTGTGCATATCAATGGGGGGCGCCATGCTGCATGTCCCAGGGCCTGGAGTCACATACACAACATGGAGTGTCAGGAGTGATGGTGTTTGCGGCCCCTGAGCTGGGGGGAGGCAGTAGCTGGAAATACAAAGCTCTCCCGCAGCTGCCTGTTACCTTTCACATGTCTGCTAATGCTCAGCCCGACCAGATCACTAATGATGTACCGTATTTATTGGGGTATAACGCGCTCCCGCGTATAGCGCGCACCCCTAAAGTTGCCCCGAAATTCCTGTGGAAAAAAGATTTTTGTACTTACAATTTTGGTGTCTTGCGCGGCGTCCATCGGCGGCCTCGTCGGGTCCGGCGTCTGTCTGCGGCTTCGGGTGTCCTCTTCGTCGGGTCCGGCGTCCTTCTACGGCGTCCTCCTCGCTCGTTTCCCACGCCGAGTTTGAATACTGCGCCGGCATATACCGAGCGCAGTACACTCGGGCAGGCTCGGCTAGTGTCGCGCTCACATCCTGTACGTCCAGGACGTCAGCGCGAGAGGAGCCGAGACTGCCCGACTATACACGAGTGTACTGCGCTCGGTATATGCCGGCGCAGTATTCAAACTCGGCGCGGGAAAGCGGGTATCGGCGTATATCGCGCACCCACAATTTTTCCCTGATTTTCATGGCAAAAAAGTGCGCGGTATACGCTGATAAATACGGTATCTCCTCTCCTCGTCCTCGGCTCCGACTGCCGGCTGTGTGTGCTCTGCCTAGACATGTGTGAGAGGCCCAGCGCTCCCTTCTAGATGGGGGCCCCAAGAACACCCAGCGCAAGTGGCCCCAGTCTCATCTGAGCTGCTTGGCATGTGCAGCAGTTGTTGGAGCCTTCCATCTTTATTTTCTGGGGTAAAAAACCCTAAAAAAAAATGTCCCTTTAATAAAAAATAAAATAAAAATATATTAAAAAATAGTTTTTTTTATATAAAAAATAAATAAAAAAGGGGGGGTTGCCATCTGGGGCCCTGTGGGACCTCCGGTCCCCTTACAGGTGTAATGCCTATACCCCCCTGATGGCGGCCCTGGTTTTGGGGAACCCTGTTCCCCTAACTCTTTCTTCCCTGGACAAGTGAATCAATAAAATAGCAAAGAGAAAATTAACAGAGTGAAAGTCTATCTGTCTGTTACTGTCAGTGAGTATCTGGGCACAGCAACAAAGCAAATCACCATCAGGAAAACTGAGGAAGGGGGGGCATAAAATCCAGTAGCCCTTTCCGGGGCCATTGCTACATGTGGAAAAGGCCACCCTTGGTATTCCTGGCTCAGAGACAGGGCTGGACTGGGACAAAAATTTGGCCCTGGACTTCATCCTGACTGGCCCACTTTAATTCAATAAAATCACGCCCACCAAAAGGTCGCTACATCCATTATTGTATATCATGAGAAGGTGAGAGAGAGGGGAATGAGAGAGAGAGAGGGAAGGTTGAGGGAAAGGGGGTGAGAGGGGGTGAATGAGAGAGAGGGGTGAGTGTATGAAAAAGAGAGCGAGTGTAAAAGAGAGGAGGAGAGTGTAGGACTGAGGTGTTTTTCAGGCGCTCTTGGGCTAAAAATAGCACCTGTAAAGCACCTGAAAAACGCCTCCGCTGCAGTCCCAGTGTGAAAACCTGAGTGCTTTTACACTGGGGTGCTGCCAGGGCGTTAAAAAAAGTCCTCCAAGCAGCATCTTTGGGGAGGTGGAAGAGCGGCGTACAAACCGCTCCTGCCCACTGAATTGAATGGCCACTGCTGCTGAAGCGCCTGCAAAGCACTTCAGCAGCAGCGATACACGGGCGCATTTAACCTTGAAATCGGCTGCTAGTGGGGGTTAAAAGCGCCTGCTAGACGCCGAATAGTGCAGATAAAACGACAGTAAAGTGCTGCTAAAACTAGCAGTGTTTTACCGTCCATGCCCACCCCAGTGTTAAAGCAGCCTAAGAGTTAGGGAGTGAATGAGACAGAGGGGGGGGGGAGATGAGAAACAGAGGGGGGAAGCTGAGAGACAGAGAGGGGGGTCAGAGAGACAGAGGGGGGGAGATGAGAGACAGAGGGGGGGGGTCTGAGAGATAGAGGGGGGAGATGAGAGACAGAGAGGGGGGTCAGAGAGACAGAGGGGGGAGATGAGAGACAGAGGGGGGTCTGAGAGATAGAGGGGGGAGATGAGAGACAGAGAGGGGGGTCAGAGAGACAGAGGGGGGGAGATGAGAGACAGAGGGGGGGGTCTGAGAGATAGAGGGGGGAGATGAGAGACAGAGAGGGGGGTCAGAGAGACAGAGGGGGGGAGATGAGAGACAGAGGGGGGTCTGAGAGATAGAGGGGGGTCTGAGAGATAGAGGGGGGTCTGAGAGATAGAGGGGGGTCTGAGAGATAGAGGAGGGGGCTAAAAGAGGGGGGGGCTGAGAGAAAGGGGAGCTGAGAGACAGAGGGGGGGTCAGAGAGACAGAGGGGGGGTCAGAGAGACAGAGGGGGGGTCTGAGAGACAGAGGGGGGTCTGAGAGATAGAGGGGGGTCTGAGAGACAGAGGGGGGTCTGAGAGATAGAGGAGGGGCTAAAAGAGGGGGGGGACTGAGAGACAGGGGGGGACTGAGAGAGTCTCATTTTAAAAAAAAAATATGTTTTTTTAAAACGGCCCACTGAGCCATCGGCCCACCGGGAAACTCCCTGTAGTCCCTATGGCCAGTCCATCCCTGCTCAGGGATATGATTTTTTTCCTTATTGATTCTGAAAGGAACTTGACTTACCCTTCTCACAGTGGGTTCCCATGAATCCTGGGGCACAAATACACTCTCCGCTGATGTCATGACATACACCCCCATTTAGGCACTCGAGACAATCCTTTTGGCAAGATGGACCCCACTTCTTCTCTGGGCACCCTGTATTGGGAGAGGAAAGAAGAAGGCGAAAGAATATCAGAAAAGTAGAAATCGGGGGGCTTAGTATACACAGGAATGAGAGTCCTGATTGCTGACCTCGTACGATGAGTCTGAAGAAGGCGTTAGCCAAGGGCGTTGCTCCTGTAAACCCGCCACTGTACACCCCCGCCTGACTCAGCTGCACATTGTGGAGAGTAAGCCGAGCGATCAAGCCACTGATCTCGTTCTTGTAAGTGGTCTGGAAAAACGTTCCTACAATTGAAGTGTTAATATATTAGCACAAATCATTGTATCTGCATAGAGTGTTGTCTACATAGGATCAAAGGACCAACCTCTGGGAATGCTGACTCTAGAGGAGCAATCACTGGGAGCACTGACTCTAGAGGAGCAATCACTGGGAGCACTGACTCCAGAGGGCCAACTGTTCAGAGCTCTGACTCCAATGGGCTAACCGCTGTGAGCTCTGTCTTCAAAGAGAACCAACCGCTGAAAGTGCTGCTTCCAGGGGGTCAACCACTGGGATCACTGTTTCTAGAGGACCAACTGCTGGGAGCACTGACAACTCAGCAACCAACTCAGAGTACTGACTTCAGAAGACCAACTGTTTGGAGCACTGACTCCAGATGATCAATCACCTGGTGCGCTGACTCTAGAGGACCAACCGCTGGGATCACCTATTCTTTTTTTTTTTTTTTTTTTTTTTTTTTCACTTCAGACTCTACCTCATAGAGTGCGTGTTTTATGCTCATGTTCTGCGTACCAGCCCATTGCATCTCTATTTTGGTTTAGCATCATTAGTGTCGCTTTTTCTTTATACATCTTTATTTATTTATTTATTTATTTATTTTTTATATTTATTTTTCTTTTTTTTTTTTTTTTCTTTCTTTTTTTTTTATACCAAGAATTGTCCATTTCACATTTTTACCCCCCCTTACCCCTACCCCTTCCCCCCCTGTCTCACCTTAGACATTCTCTTCAGACCTATGGGTCTTTCTAATTTTCTTCTAAGGGAGCGTTTAAATTTCTTCCCGTAGCTTTTCTGCGTAACTCCATGTTTTCTTGAAAATCCTCCAGTTTTCCCATTTTGTGCTTAATAAGATATTATTACCCTCTAACCCCTCTTTCAGTTCTTCCATTCTGTATGTTTCTTCGACCGCGTCAATCCATTCCCACATTAAAGGGGGGTCTGGATCTTGCCACCTTCTAGGAATTAATCTCTTAGCGGCATTCAGGAGGTGCGGAACCAGTGAGTCCCTGTACCTTTTAATGCCTTCTTCTCCCCCATGAAATAAAACAACCCATGGGTCCATCTTTATCTTTTTCTTTGTGATCTCTTCCACGCAACCCAATATATTTTCCCAATACTCTTTTATCTTGGGGCATCCCCACCAAAGGTGTGCCATATTTCCTGGTGATCTACATCCCCTCCAACAGTCCCCTGTCTGCCCCTCTTTAAATTGTTTTAATTTATCCGGTGTCATATACCAACCGGCGATGCATTTATAACACATTTCCGCCGTGCGGCTGTCAACCGCTGAGGAGTGAGTCAGAGCCAACAATCTCTCTATTGTGGTCCTATCCCGCTGTGTGCCCAATTCCCTTTCCCATTTTTCAATGAATGGAGGTACGTCCGGCTCCCCCATCCTCAGTAGGATCCTATATAGTTTTGAAATAATACCTTTGGATCTTTCTGTGGTACAAATTTTCTCAAGATCTGACAACTGGTCTCCCGACCTCAAAGGGTGGGGAAGACCCTGTATAAAATGGTTTAGCTGCTGATACCTCCACTCATTGATTTCCATTAAATTTTTATTAAGTTTTAACTCCTGCAGTGTTCTAATGTGACCCTCGCTCATTATATCTCTTAGTTGTGCAGTGTCTTTTTTAATCCAATGCCCCCCTACTTGTGTCTTACCCGGTGCAAAAAAATCATTGTTTTTCAGTGCTATGAGAGGTGAGTTGTATTCTTTCTCAATTTTTTTATATACTATATCCCATGTTTTCAGTGCCTTTTTTGTTATCTCGTGTAGATTTATATCCAGTGTCCTAAATTTGGGGGGATTCCAAATTATCTTATCTAACCTTACCTGTGATATTTCATTTTCTAAACTTACCCACCTTTTTTCTTTATTGACTCTGGCCCACTCCACCACCCTTGTTAATATCACCGCATCGTAGTATCTCTTAACATCCGGAACGGCGAGTCCACCCTTTTTTTTTGGTTGCCTTAATGTTTGAGAAGATATCCTATGTTTCTTATTCTTCCATATAAAATTCATAATTAATTTATTAAGGGCTGAGAGTAGTGTTCTCGGGAGGGCTATGGGGATCATCTGGAATTTATATAGGATCTTTGGCATGATGACCATTTTGCAATAATTGATTCGTCCTATCCATGATATTGCTCTATTTTCCACCCTTTTTGTCTCTTTCTTAATTTCATTTAACAATGGGATGAAATTTATCGCGTAGGTTTTTTTTGATTGATTTTGCTAACAAGATCCCAAGGTATTTAAGTTCGCTAACCCAGGCGAAACGATGATTCCTTTGCAGGGATTTTTCTTCTGTCTTACTAACATTTATACTCATAATCTCCGTTTTGGTGATATTCAATTTGAAATTTGAAACTTCTCCATATTCATGGCAAAGGCTTAATAGGTTTGGGATTGATGTTTTGGGTTCAGTTAAATAGAAGAGGACGTCGTCTGCAAAAGCTGCAAGTTTATGTTCCTCCTCTCCTATTTTGATCCCTTTTATTTTTTGACTGTTGCGGATCTTGGCTAGCAGGGGTTCCATTGACAACACAAACAGCAGTGGTGACAGTGGACATCCCTGCCTCGTTCCGTTTTTCATTTGAAATGTTTGCGAGAAGCTACCGTTTATTTTTATTTTTGCCGAAGGAGACTGATAAAGGGCGGCCACCCAGTTCATCATCCCCCTGCCAAACCCCATTTCCTTTAAAGTAGAGAGCATGAGTCCCCAGTCTACCCTGTCGAACGCTTTCTCTGCGTCTATTGACAGGAGTAGACCTGGGGACCCCGCCAACCTCATTTTCCGGATTATCAAAAGTGTTCTTACCCCATTGTCTCTCCCCTCTCGTCCCTGAATGAAACCCGTCTGATCTGGATGTACCAATTTATTCATTTCCTGCTTCACTCTCCCGGCCAATATCCTTGCGAACAATTTTATATCCGTGTTCAGCAAAGATATCGGCCGGTAGCCCGAGCAGCCCTCCAAGTCCTTGCCTTCTTTCGGGATAACAGTTATAATTGCTTCCGAGGCCTCTTTACTTAATTTGTGCCCCTTCCCCAGGCCGTTAAAATACCTACATAGCCTTGGTAGTAGTATCTCTTTACATTTTTTGTAATACATTACTGTAAAGCCATCTGGGCCTGGGCTTTTACCTGAGGCAGAGTTTGTTAATGCTAACTTGATTTCATTTTCCGTGATTGGCCTATCCATCCCCTCTGCATCCAATTGACTAATTTTTGGGAGTCTTGCTTCTTTTAAAAAGGTTGTGATCTTATTTTCTTTCTCTCCTGTCTGCCAAGTCTTTTGTTCTACTGAATATAATTTTTCATAATATAATCTAAATGTTTCGGCAATTTCTTTTGTTGTATGTACAACCTCTCCTTTTTCATTTTTGATTTTATCAATATAGTTCCTTGATTTCTTTTTTTTCACCAGCCGAGCCAAATGTTTGCTTGTTTTATTTCCCCACTTGTATCTTTCACCTGCTATTGAGTTGAATTCTTTTCTTATTTCCTGATCCATGAGATCTTTAAGTATATTTCGTTTATTGACAAGAGTTAGGTATAAATCTCGTTGCTTACCTTCTTTTTTGTGTTTTTGTTCTAAGCTGTAGATCTCATCTATTAATTTTACTTTTTTACTGATCGCTTCTTTTTTTCTCCTTGCTCCTTCCGAGATCAGAGCCCCTCTTATCACTGCCTTGTGGGCATCCCATAGGGTTGCCGCTGAAATTTCCTCAGTCTCATTTATCTTAAAGTATTCTTCTAGTTCTTTTTTAACCCTTGTTAAGCTTTTTTCCTCAATCAGTAGTTCCTCATTTAATCTCCAGCTTTGATAGGGCCTTTGATTTCCCGAGATTTTTATAGTTATACTAATGGGGGCGTGATCAGAGATCGTCATGGGCTCTATTCTCGTCTCGACCACCCCCTCCAGCATTCTATGGTCCACAAAGATGTGGTCGATCCGAGAATAACTACCATGTACCTGGGAAAAAAATGTGTAGTCTCGCTGAGTAGGATTGAAAATCCTCCATGCATCTACGAGCTGACTTCTATGTAGGCTAGCTTTGGCCTTTCTTAATTGTGTGTCCTGGGTTTCTAGTGTACTGTGGGACTTATCCACTTTCGGATCCATGCAGAAGTTTAGGTCTCCTCCTAGTATTATCTTACCCCTGCTAAAGTCTTTTAATTTTCCTAAGATTCCCAATATGTACTTCATCGGGGAGATGTTAGGTGCATATACGTTTACCAGGGTATACTCTTCTTCCTCCAATTTTCCTCTCAAAAAGAGGAATCTCCCTTCTGGGTCAGTTAGTCTATCTGTAGGCACAAACCTAGTCCCCTTGGCTACCCCTATTGCGACCCCTCTGGCTCTCTTGGAGATGGTGTCTCCATAATACCAAGTGGGGAAGTCTGTCGAATACATCCTTACGTTTGACCCTATTGTCAGATGGGTCTCTTGAAGGAATGCAATATCTGCCCTATAATGTTTCAGTTCCTTTAGCACATTATGTCTCTTGTATGGGCTGTTTAGACCCTTAACATTGTATGAGAGGCATTTAATTACTGGCATCTTCGTTCTCTTTTTTTTTTTTTCCTCCTCTTCCTCCCTTTTCTCTCCCCGGGTCTGGGTCTGCAATTTTCTTTTCTATGGGTTACGCTCTCTTCTAGTTGTCCAGGTGAGACAGGGCTTTTTCCCCCTCCCCTCAATCCCTCCCCCCTCTTCCTCCCTCCCCCCTCCCCCCCTCCCTCCCTCCCGTTTGGTCTATTAAAGACCTCTGAACCAACTCCCATGCCTTGGTCCAGATCGCTCTGGGTGAGGGTTTAGGATTTCCCCCCCCCCCCACTATCATTAGATAGGGGAGGTGGGGGGAAAGCTTCAATTTCATCTTCCCCATAGCCACCCCGGGTCCTCTCGGATCCCGGTAGTAAGCCCGGGGGGAAGAGAAAAGAAAAAAAAAAAAAAATTAAATAAGGGACACATTCTTAACACTCCAATCTCCTCTCTCAGATCTCAGCTAAGAGAGCAGGGAATCCCCATATGTATTGAGTCCCTTTGAAAAAAAAAGGGACTAATTTCGTTCGTCTTCCTCTATGTCCACCGAGTATTCCCTCAGTTCTCAGGATAAAGAGAGAGAGGAGCTCCGTCGAAGGGGACCCTAAGGAGACAGACTTTAGCCTAAGTCGGAGCCGGATGGGTATGGGAAGGAGAGGAACGGGGGGGCCTCAAAAAAGGAGCTCCCCCGCCTCCCCCTCAACCCCATCCCGGCAGGTCGGGGATCCGAATATCCAATTTCCTGCAGAATTCACTCAAGTCCTCGGGGAATCTCAAGGTCGCAGATCTTCCCTCTCTTGTCCCAATTAGACAGGCGGGGAACCCCCAATTGTACTTGATATTTAGGTCGACCATCTGTTTTAAGAGTGGTTTTAACAACCATCTCCTCGCCAAGGTTTCTGGGGCCACATCAGTGAAAATCCGGAGATCGACCCCCTCAAAAACTATCGGGGATTGTCCCCTCAGCTTCTTCCATATTTCTTCCTTCTCTTCGTAGAATCTAAATCTTATTATGACATCTCTTGTTCGCTCGGGTGACCCTCTTTTCGGGTTTCCTACTCGATGTACCCTTTCGATCATGATTGGGTTGTCAACTGTTCTTTTCAATACAGGATTAAATATCGTTTGCATAGTTGTCCTGAGGTCTTCTCCCCTCTTCTCTGGTAATGATTTGATCCTCAGGTTTTGTCTCCGATTTCTATTTTCCTGGTCTTCTAATTTGTAGAGAATAAGTCTCTGTTGTAATTGGATCTGATCGATCTGAATTTTTAGTGAGTTGGATTCTTGTTCTTGTTTCTCAATTTGTTCCTCTGCTGATTCTATTCTGGAAAGCATTTGACCAAAGTCTGTCCGTATGTTCTGTATCTCCCCCTTTATTGCATTTTCCAATTTTAACAGCATCTCTGCCATTTCTCTCTTTGAGGGGGACTGTGTATTTACGTTTTGTTCTTCAATCCTGCTGCTTTCCAGTCCATTTCCCATGGGCCCTTCCTCTCTTAGCTCTATAGATGTTTCTCTAGAAATATCACTCTGGGTTATCTTATTATCAGTCTTTTTAATTTTATTCACTTGTTGTTGTTGCTTCATTGCTCCCTGGGCCCCCTGGGCACGCGGGCTTTCCCCTCTGGTCACAAATGGTCTTATTGAGCTTGTTGCTGTTGTGTTGCTTGGGGTAATTGGGGGCCCCCCTTTTGTTGATCTACTCGTCATTCTACTCATTTTATTCTCTCTCCTTCTAATTCTCTTCCCCAGCTTAACCTCCTTTTTCCAATTGTTGGGAGAGTTAGAAATTGTAGAGAGGCTCCGTTGGAGCGGGGATACTCATGTACAGTGCAAAGATGGGTGAAAAAGGGGAGTCCGATATTATTCCCCCATATGCCACTTCATCTTATCAT
This sequence comes from Rana temporaria, assembly GCF_905171775.1. Classification (NCBI taxonomy): domain Eukaryota; kingdom Metazoa; phylum Chordata; class Amphibia; order Anura; family Ranidae; genus Rana; species Rana temporaria. The sequence continues at coordinate 205,048,695 of NC_053495.1, read as the reverse complement.
GCAAACTTGCACCGTTTAGATTATCTCCCTCTTGTGATCCTTGACCACTTCTTGAAGGGAAGGGGGATTTTGTACTAACAGGTGATAGGGGAGCGTGTCACCATGTTATTCCTGTGTACTTTAATTTTCAGTTTTCAGTTTTCCCTTTCGTTCCCCCTTTTACTCCTGTACCCCCGGTTCTATATTACTTGCTGGGCCCGGAGACGAGAAGGAAAAAGAAAAAGGATAGCAAAGGGACTAAGGGGGCGCTTTGCACCAAGAATTCGCCACTTCGCAAGAGAACTTGCCTGTTGTTTATTAGTTACTTCCCAACCCCTCTTCCCCTCTCTCTTCAGCTCAGCCTTCTCCTGTGCCCAAAGTATGTCGCCGTTAGGTCTTTAATATTCTCGTGTATGTATGACTGAGACTTCCTTCAGAGAAATCTCAGACCGATATCAGGGGGGGTCACAAACATTTGCAGAGACCTGGGTTCTCAATTCGGCGAGCCCCACGGGCTAACTTATAAAGCATGCCCTTAACTTTTGTACCCATATGCAGTGTATTGCGTAGGTACAGATCGGTATGTTGAGTCCAAAGTTCAAAAAGGCTCGGAAACCAATATGAGTGAGCTGTTAAAAATACCTTGGGTGTTTGCGCCTTGTGCTTCTTTTGCGTCTAATGATTAAATGGTTTCAGTAATAATTTACCGTTTATTTTCTTTAAACACCTCCCTTCTGGCGCTCTACCCCAAATTCAGGTCAGATTCAAACCTTTTCTCAAACATTTCTTTTACAGTACATTTTGTTAATCCTATAGCTTGTCCCACGGTATCGTCCCTTCCAGTTTACAGTTTTTTAATAATTGTAAATTCTCATACCTTAAGGGATGCAGCAAATCAGAAGGCGGATAGGGCGGGTAATGCAAAGCAGACCTGTTTTTTTTTTTTTTTTTTTTTTTCAGGGTAACTGTGCAGGTTTTCCCTGCCTTACCTCCGTGCTTCCTGACCTTTGTTTAGGGGGTTCCTTACTGCTGACCTTACTGTGGCCTGTTTGCCGTGATGAGTGAAGCAGTAGATTCTTGTGAATGGACTCCGCTTGTTCCGTCCTGCCACCGCACCACTTGCCTCCTCCTCTTAGCTCGTCTGTCCCCGCTTCACGCCGGCAGTTCTCCTGAGCCCCCCGCCTCGGCACAGCACAATCCCCCGTGTGAGGAACCAAGCACGGGTGCTACACTCCCTCGCCGCACCGTACGGGTCCTCCGCTGTGCCGCGCGGTGATCGGCGTGTGACGTATGGTATGGAGCCAGCCGTCAGTCATCTCCTCCTATCGGCTAGCGCGGTCCGTCCTTCCCCTTGGGCAGTCCCATGAATTTTCGTTCCCCCTCACCCATGAGCGCGGCACGTCCTCACGTGCACATGCACGCCATGTGTGATTCTGTGGATGGGGATCACCTATTCTAAAGGACCAACTGCTGGAAGTGTTGGCTCCAGTCGACCAACTGCTAAGAGAACTGACTCCACAGGACCAACCACTGGGAGTACTGATTCTAGAGCACCAACAACTGGGAGTACTGATTCATTCTGGAGGACCAATACCTGGGAGTGCTGACTCCAGTGGCTCAACAACTAGGAGTACTGACGCTGGTGGACCAACTGCTGAAAGTGCTGACTCCAGGGGATCAACCACTAGGAGTGCTGACTCCATAGGACCAACCGCTAGGGATGCTGACTTCAGAGGACCAACAGCTGGGAGTGCTAACTCTGGAGGACCAATACCTGGGAGTGCTGACTCCAGAGGCTCTACAACTAGGAGTCCTGACGCTGGTGGATCAACCGCTGAAAGTGCTGACTCCAGAATATCAACCACTGGGAGTTCTGACTCCAGAATATCAAAAACTGGGAGCATTGACATTAGAGCAGTGGTCATCAACCCTGTCCTCAGGGCCCACTAACAGGCCAGGTTTTATGTATTACCTTGGGGAGATGCAGTCTAGAATACTGCAATCACTGAGGAGCAAATGATATCAGCTGTGATGTATTTCAGTTATCTTGCAAACCTGGCCTGTTAGTGGGCCCTGCAGGACAGGGTTGATGACCACTGCTCTAGAGGACCAAACACTGGGAGCGTTGACTCCAGAGGGTCAACCACTAGGATTGCTGACTCTGGAGGACCAACTGCTGGGGCATCTGACTCCAGAGGATCAATCCCTGGAAGCACTGGCTCCACAGGACCAAGTACTTGGATTGCTGACTCCAGAGAACCCACTGCTGACTCTAGAAGTCCAGTATAAAGATCAGCAGCATTAAAAATTTTAGAGAAAAATCTCCTTTTTATGGTCTAAAAATTCTTACCTTCAGCTCTTACCCCTTTACTTCTATGGACCAGAGCATTTTTTTTTACATATTTCCTTTGGGCTTGTTTAATTGGCAACTTTGTATAACAAAGTTTTGCATATATTATTTAACACACAAAAAGATTTCGTTTTTTGATATCGTCTTGCAAAAATAATTTTATTTTTTTATATTATCCATAGACAAGAAACAAAACAAAAAACTTTCTACTGCTGTTAGTTTTAACCCCTTGCTGACCGCCAACAATACTGTACATTTACTATCACATTTACGTACATCATCCAGCCTGTGGCGCGCAGTGTGCCGCTCCCACAACCGCTGTGTCCACCAGATTGCGGCTCCCGATACCCGTCCACTAATGATCACAATGTCAGCAAAGCTGGTATGAATGAATGTCATTCATAACAGCTGTGTTTTCTATGCAGTGATGCTGTGATTAGCCCACAGCTATCACATGGTACCTGGGCCAATCGCAACACCCCGTACCATGTAATTAGCTGTAGCCAATCACAGATCTCTAGTAATCACAGCTGTTATGAATGTAACCAGGGGCGGACTGACAACTCATGGGGCCCCCAGGCAATAAAAGATTATGGGGCCCCTGGACTTACAGATGGCCACCACGCCAGGAGGCAGTGCAGAGCCGGGGCAGCTAAAATCTCAGGATTTTCACATCAAAAGCATGTCGGTTTCGGACATATCAGGGACAGATGTAAAAAAAACACAGATTTTTACATACTGTCCCTGGTTTTACTGAGCCTGGCAACCCTGATGGGGCCCCCTAGTGGCATGGGGCCCTCGGGCAGTGCCCGAGTGACTCAATGGTCAGTCTGCCCCTGAATGTAACCCATTCATGACAGTTCAAAACAGTTCAAATCACTGAAACAGTTGTGTTTTTTTTGTTAATTTAATTTAATTTATTTTTTAGGGAAAAGAGGAATAAAAAATTGTTTTTTAATTATTATTATATTTTTTTTATTCTCTCTCTCCTCTCTCCCTTAGAACCATCTGGGAACTTTAGGGAAAAGAGAAAAAATATATATATTTTTTTAATTTAAATTTTTTTTTTTACATGTAGACTTTATTGTTTATACTTTGTTATTGGGAATTTTTTTTCTTTCCTTCTTTCTCTTTTGTCCTCTCTTTTATCTGTAGATGTCAAACACTCCATGTCATGGTGTTTGTTTCTAATTAATATATATATATATATATATATATATATATATATATATATATATATATATATATATATATATATATATATATATATATATATATATATATATATATATATATATTTTTTTTTTTTCTTAACATCATATACAGGTGGTTCTCAAAAAATTAGCATATTGTGATAAAGTTCATTATTTTCTGTAATGTACTAATAAACATTAGACTTTCATATATTTTAGATTCATTACACACAACTGAAGTAGTTCAAGCCTTTTTATTGTTTTAATATTGATGATTTTGGCATACAGCTCATAAAAACCCCAAATTCCTATCTCAAAAAATTAGCATATCATGAAAAGGTTCTCTAAACGAGCTCTTAACCTAATCATCTGAATCAACTAATTAACTCTAAACACCTGCAAAAGATTCCTGAGGCTTTTAAAAACTCCCAGCCTGGTTCATTACTCCAAACCGCAATCATGGGTAAGACTGCCGACCTGACTGCTGTCCAGAAGGCCATCATTGACACCCTCAAGCAAGAGGGTAAGACACAGAAAGAAATTTCTGAACGAATAGGCTGTTCCCAGAGTGCTGTATCAAGGCACCTCAGTGGGAAGTCCGTGGGAAGGAAAAAGTGTGGCAGAAAACGCTGCACAACGAGAAGAGGTGACCGGACCCTGAGGAAGATTGTGGAGAAGGACCGATTCCAGACCTTGGGGGACCTGCGGAAGCAGTGGACTGAGTCTGGAGTAGAAACATCCAGAGCCACCGTGTGCAGGAAATGGGCTACAGGTGCCGCATTCCCCAGGTCAAGCCACTTTTGAACCAGAAACAGCGGCAGAAGCGCCTGACCTGGGCTACAGAGTAGCAACACTGGACTGTTGCTCAGTGGTTCAAAGTACTTTTTTCGGATGAAAGCAAATTTTGCATGTCATTCGGTAATCAAGGTGCCAGAGTCTGGAGGAAGACTGGGGAGAGGGAAATGCCAAAATGCCTGAAGTCCAGTGTCAAGTACCCACAGTCAGTGATGGTCTGGGGTGCCATGTCAGCTGCTGGTGTTGGTCCACTGTGTTTTATCAAGGGCAAGGTGAATGCAGCTAGCTATCAGGAGATTTTGGAGCACTTCATGCTTCCATCTGCTGAAAAGCTTTATGGAGATTTCATTTTTCAGCACGACCTGGCACCTGCTCACAGTGCCAAAACCACTGGTAAATGGTTTACTGACCATGGTATTACTGTGCTCAATTGGCCTGCCAACTCTCCTGACCTGAACCCCATAGAGAATCTGTGGGATATTGGGAAGAGAAAGTTGAGAGACGCAAGACCCAACACTCTGGATGAGCTTAAGGCCGCTACCGAAGCACCCTGGGCCTCCATAACACCTCAGCAGTGCCTCCATAACACCTCAGCAGTGCCTCCATAACACCTCAGCAGTGCCACAGGCGGATTGCCTCCATGCCACACCGCATTGAAGCAGTCATTTCTGCAAAAGGATTCCCGACCAAGTCTTGAGTGCATAACTGAACATAATTATTTGAAGGTTGACTTTTTTTTTAATTAAAAACACTTTTCTTTTATTAGTCGGATGAAATATGCTAATTTTTTGAGATAGGAATTTTGGGTTTTCATGAGCTGTATGCCAAAATCATCAATATTAAAACAATAAAAAGGCTTGAACTACTTCAGTTGTGTGTAATGAATCTAAAATATATGAAAGTCTAATGTTTATCAGTACATTACAGAAAATAATGAACTTTATCACAATATGCTAATTTTTTGAGAACCACCTGTATATATGATGTTAAGAAAAAAATTATCATAAAAAAAAAAATCACCGAAACAGCAAAGAGTAAAAAAATAAAATGAAAATCAATCCCTGATCAGCCCCCCTCCCCCCACTCAACAAGTGTAACATGTCTAGTGTTGACTGCTAGTTAAATATGTACTGTATTTATAACATCATCAGTCCAAAGCAATACTAACATTTTTATGGGTTCCACCATATCCTGGGAATTGTATAGACCAGTGGTTCTCAACCTTTCTAGTGCCGTAACCCCTTGATAAAATGTCCCTAGTTGTGGGGACCCCTCACAGTAAAATCAGGAGATAGGATCCCTTCCAGCCCCTCCGACTTCACATTCCTCACCAGTCAGCTGACCCGTAGTCTCTGGCCCCCAGCCATCCCGTGAACTGAATGGGCGGCTGCAAAGAGGCTGAGTGGGCAGCTGCAAAGAGGCTGAATGGGCAGCCGCGGGCTCCGGGGACAGCCCAGCTGGGCAGCTGTGAAAAGGTTGGGAGAGAAGTCCGTGCTTCAGGAACAGCCCGGAATTTAGTGACCCCTGGCAAATCGTCATTCGACCCCCGAGGGGGTCCCGACCCCCAGGTTGAGAACCACTGGTATAGACTCACATTATTTCCTCCGCATATCCTTACCATTATATTTCCACATTATATCCGCATTTGATGGCTTTATCACTTTGGCATCTAAGTGCGCGTCTTGGTTGATGCTGACAGTTACCGTCACTCGCAAGGGTGTCAGATCAGCTGTGGGGAAAAAAATAAAATAAACGGTTGACTATTTTAAGGGTTCCTTCTCATTTTTGTTGGACAAAATAGGCGTGACAAGGAGGTCAGATATTTTGCTAATCTGGAGTACCAGGAATATTGAAAACACCAACATTTTACCCAGTGGAAAAAAAAAATTTTGAGCACCAGCCGCCACTGACAGGAAGTTAGAAGCTCACTAGATTTCTGGCAGGATCACCAGGTATTTTTCTGAGTTAGCAGCATTGTTAAAACGCTGGAAATGTGCATGTATTTCAGAGGCATGTGTTTTTTTTTTTTGCTCTGACAAGCTTGTTAAAGTGGAGGTTCACCCAAAAGTTATGCCTAGATTCAGGTACGTTGCCGCAATTTTGCGGCGGCGTAGCTTAAGGCATTTAAGCTACGCCGCCGTAAGTTAGCGAGGAAAGTACATGATTCACAATGTACTTGCCTGCTAAGTTACGGCGGCGTAGCCTAAAGCGGGCGGGCGTAAGGGCGCCTAATTCAAATGTGTGTAAGGGGGCGTGTTTTATGTTAATGGGCCTTTTCCTAATTGCGCATGCGCCGGGCGCCTACATTTCCCAGTGTGCATTGCGGCTAAGTACGCCACACGGGCCTATTGATTTTGACGCGGACGTAAACTACGTAAATCCCGATTCACGGACGACTTGCGCAAACGACGTAAAAATTTTGAATTTCGACGCGGGAAGTGAACGGCGGCCATACTTAACATTACTATTCCAACTAGGGCCTAGCTCTAACTTTAGGCGGCCTATCTCTAACGTAAACGGCGTAAAAAAAGTACTGCGTCGGCCGGGCGTACGTTCGTGAATCGGCGTATCTACTAATTTACATATTCTACGCCGACCGCAATGGAAGCGCCACCTAGCGGCCATCCGAAATATCGCAATCTAAGATAGGACGGCGCAAGCCGTCGTATCTTAGATATGTTTAAGCGTATCTCTGTTTGAGCATACGCTTAAACATAAGTCGGCGTAGATTCTGAGTTAGGTCGGCTTATCTACTGATAAGCCGGCCTAACTCTTACTGAATCTACCTATATATTTTTAACATTAGATTGAGGCTCATTTTGTGAAGGGGAATCGGGTAGTTTTTTTTTAAATCGAAGCCGTACTTACCGTTTTAGAGAGCGATCTTCTCCGCCGCTTCCGGGTATGGGCTGCAGGACTGGGCGTTCCTATTTGATTGACAGGCTTCCGACGGTCGCATACATCGCGTCACGAGTAGCCGAAAGTAGCCGAACGTCGGTGCGCAGGCGCCGTATAGAGCCGCACAGTCGTTCGGCTTCTTTCGGCTACTCGTGACGCGATGTATGCGACCGTCGGAAGCCTGTCAATCAAATAGGAACGCCCAGTCCCGAAGACCATACCCGGAAGCGGCGGAGAAGATCGCTCTCTAAAACGGTAAGTACTGCTTAGAAAAAAAAAACACCCGATTCCCCTTCACAAAATGAGCATCAGGCTAGGTTCACACTGCTGCGAATTCAAAATCGCGGTAAAATCGCGATTTTACCACGATTTCGCGGCTGCGATTTTGCCGCAATTTTGCCGCGATTTCGGCAGCGATTTAAGAGACATCTGTGCAGGGTTCAATGTAAATCAGGGCCCGAAATCGCAAAAAGTAGTACAGGAACTACTTTTTGAAATCGGTGCAGCGCCGATTAGGACAGTGCCATTGCCGACAATTGCCAGCAAATGCTGCCGATTTGAGATGCGATTTGACATGTCAAATCGCATCTCAAATCGTACCAAATCGTACCCAGTGTAAACCAGGGCTTAATCTAATGTTAAAAAAAAAAATTCGGGTGAACTCCCGCTTTAAGTTTGTAAAATATAAAAAGCGCTGCATTGAAAACTCAGTAATCATTGTACTGTACATGTTTTGTTATTGTCTACATTCTGGCTGCTTCCAGACATCTCTGTCTATCTGCTGTACACGAGACTTCCTCTTGTTTTCACCAGTGAGATTCCTTATCGCCCTCTCTGTTTATTTCCTGCCTTTAGGACCCTTTTGTCTATCAGAGAAGTCCACCAGAAAAACGTCTTCCGAAGACGTCGCCCTCCAGGAACTCTCACTGGCTGGCACTCGAAAAGTTAACCAGGAATTCGATGAGAACCCGCCAGTGGGGCGATTATCACTCTTTATCTTCTCTTGGGCCGGCGGCGATACCGTCTCAGAACTACTTTACAAGCCAGAGACCCCCGAGAAGAGGAAGGAAAACCCAATCAGAGAAGGGAAGACGCAATAGGAAGGCCACCCATCACAACAAGAGAACGGTTTATGTGCGATCTTCCCGGGGGAAATGCTGATTAAAGGAAAGTTTTTACTAAAGAATACTTTTAAATCAACGCTCAAAATAATGAAAATGTAATGTTGTGTCTTTAGGTCAAACTTGTACACAACAACAAAAGAGAAAGACTGCGCCGAAATTTTGGTTTTAAACAGTTTTTTTACGTTTTTTTGGGGGTTCCAGAAAAAAATGTTACTGGGCCGGATTCAGAAAGAGATACGACGGTGTATCTCCTCATACGCCGTCATATCTCTGAGTTCTGCCAGTCGTATCTATGCGACTGATTCATAGAATCAGTTACGCATAGATATTCCTAAGATCCGACAGGTGTAAGTGTCTTACACCGTCGGATCTTAGGCTGCAATTCCAGGCCGGCCGCTACGTGGCGCTTCCGTATTATTATGCAACGAATATGCAAATGAGGAGTTACGCCGATTCAGAAACGAACGACGGCGCTTTTTTTTTACATCGTTTGCGTTCGGCTTTTTCCGGCGTATAGTTACCCCTGGGTCTATGAGGCGCAGCCAATGTTAAGTATGGCCGTCGTTCCCGCGCCGAGTTTTGAAATTTTTACGTCGTTTGCGTAAGTCGTTCGCGAATACGGATGGACGTAATTTACGTTCACGACAAAAGCAATGACGTCCTTCCAACGTCATTTAGAGCAATGCACACTGGGAGATTTTACGGACGGCACATGCGCCGTTTAAGTAAAACGTAAAAAACGCGGGGTCAAGGGAAATTTAAATAAAACACGCCCCCTACATCTCCATTTGAATTACACGGCCTTATGCCGCAACACAGAAGCTACACCGTAGGGGTAAGGTCGCAAGTTCTTTGTTAAATAAAGAACTTGCGCCCAAAGTTAGAGCGGCGTAACGTATTCCAATACAATACAAAAAAAATCCCAATAAGTCCTGGAAGTCGAAAACAATAAAAGTGGCGCTAGAAAGTGATATTGATAGAAATATTAAAGTGAACTGAATCATAAAACTATGTGAACACAAATAAAAAGTCCATGTATGATAAATCCAAAAGCAGGGAATCACTGGAAAGGAACACCGTCTGTGAAATGGTCTCCTGTGACGAACAATTAGAAACACCACGGTGAGATGAATAAATAAATGTGAAGGGATGACCACCACCAGGAGGGGAGGCTTACCAGAGATATTGAACCCTGTTAAGCGTACGCCTAGAGGGTCAATATAGGCTGTTATATGAGTTGATGGAACCACATCAATCGGATCCGGATACACTGAGAAAACGATGGCTTGAACACATCACTTTAAATCAGAGCGGAGGGGGGTGGCAACGTCTTGATAGTAACTCCCAAGAGGTCAAACCGTATCCAAAGCACATAAAAGAAAACGAAGTCTCATAGTGTAATACCGTAATACTGGTGAAATTTATTAACGGTTAAAAACACTTACAATTCTGAAGAAGACAAAAGGCATCAATAAAAGGTGGCGCATGGCAGCAGCAGAGTCCCGACGCGTTTCGCAATAGTTTGCATCATCTGGGGTACACTCTGCTGTTGCTACCATGCTTAAATATAAAATATGACCCCATCAAACCATTTCCTGGGCATGCACCCAATCCGAGATCACTTCCGGGTTGATTTGTCATGTAACATAACATATATATGGAGTTTGTTTAAAAATTACAAAACTAGAGAAGTGATGTATGTTAAAATGTAATAAAATTGTATGAAAAACAACGTTAAGGTTGTAGAACGTGGACACAAATATGTATAATGTTATGTGTGTCAGGTAATCATGTGACCTGTCATGTGAGGCTTGACCCTTCGGGCTGGCCAATGAGATGAAAGTGAATTGATCTCTTATAAAGTAACCTACAAGGTATCTGCAAGACGGGCCCAAATAAACATTATGTAACTTTGAAACATGTAATGGAGACCAACGAGCAGTAAATAGCTGGATCGCACTAGACTATAAACAACCTGTAGGGGGGGGGGGGAAACTATCGACACGTAGTGTCAGCATAGAAGGATATTTGTACGCCGTGTAGGGGCGGAGCGTGACGTCAGAGACGTGACTAGCGTCATCCGAACTGTCACGCTGCGCTCCAGCCTGGAAGTCGCCAGGCCTTCACCAAGAGGTGAAGAGATATATCACTTGCACTATGGTCAACATAAAGAAAAAAAGGCAAAATGTTGAAATTTGAAGTACGGTAATTTGGGCCCCATGGATGAACCTTTGCCTATCATCCAACTTCAACCACCATCTTCTACACCTGTAATGGAGGACCATTGGAGGACTCCTCCTTTGGTTGTAGCCCTTCTCTTCTCCATTCTCTTAACCTTCATCTTATTTCTCATTATATTCTCAATTTTTTTCCTTCCCTTCTCCATTCTCTTAACCTTCATCTTCTTCTTATTCCTCATTCTATTCTCTCTTTTTTTCCTTCTCTTCTCCTAGATCTACTCTTTTCAGATTTTTGGTGAGCATCCACCAGTGCCTTATGACTGGGATGGACTGACCATTGGGACTACAGGGAGTTTCCTGGTGGGCCGGCTTTAGTGACAGCGGACTGCCGCCCCCCTCCGCTCCTCTGTCTCTCCCTTCCGGCAGCGCTCACCTCCTCTCCCTGCCACAGCGCTCACCTGGGGGGAACAAAGAAGCAGGGGGAGGACCAGAGGAGCATGGGGGGAGACGACAGACAGCTGACTCAACAGCTATGGCCTGGGGGTTTCTCACTTCTACCTAATCTTGTCCCATAAGGGGGGGGCACCGAACTGATTCTTTGCCCCGGGTGAAATAATGTCTAGCTTCCCCACTGGTAATGCCTATAAGAGTACCAGCCGTTCTACTCTAATAAAGTAAAACGGCTAGTGGCTAGTGAAGGGGGAGGGGGGGTTGGTGACCGGGGGGGGGGGGCGGGAGTTGTCCGGCCGCTGTGGGAGAGACTTGTCAAAGTGGGCCAGTCTGGATGAAGTCCAGGGCCAAATTTTTGTCCCAGTCCAGCCCTGCCTTATGACCAGCTTATTCTGTGGTTACTCAACAATTCAGGATTAATGCCAAGGAATGCTGGACTGCTAAACGCCTACTTTCTGCATATCACGTTATTTACATAAAATTGCTATCCATGTGATATCCGTGGTGCCATTTTTATATCCTGTACATTCACGTTGTATCATTCATATCCTGTACATTCACGTTGTATCATTCATATCCTGTACATTCACGTTGTATCATTCATATCCTGTACATTCACATTGTATCATTCATATCCTGTACATTCACATTGTATCATTCATATCCTGTACATTCACGTTGTATCATTCATATCCTGTACAAATATTGAGCCTTGCTTGGTTGATCAGATCCACGCAACTCTGTATCTGTATGCTTTTTGAACATTTCAATAGACATTCATTGAAGAAAAAATCATTTCCAATGAGCTCAACAGAACAATTGAATACCAAATGCCAACTACAAAAACAAATAAAGTCCTGGAACGAAAAAAAAAAAGATATAAAAATCTGAAACTGAAACTATGCGTGATAAGCGTGTCACAAAACGCGCGGCAAAACTCATGTCTGCTAAACGCATTGGAGGTCCAAGACCCATGGCTGGTGCAAAGATTTTTGACACCCTAGGCAAAACCTGGCTCCCCCCTGACTCCACCCCCTTTTCCCTGCCCATGTAAACCTCGCCTTTTTAATGAAACGCCCATAAAAAGCACCTCACCAGTAGGGTGACCACATTTCCAAACTGCCATTCAGGGACACCCCCCCCCCCTCTCTCACCTTCCTTCACCACAAAAAGATGGGGGGGGGAATGCAGTCTCGGGGTTGATGGGGAATTTGGCGGCGGGTTATTTGTCAGGTGAATGTGCCACTTGCCACCAGATGCAGTGCCGCTTGCCACCCATAGCCTGCCGCCAGATTCAGTGCTGCTGTCACTCCCTCTGCATGAGCCACGTGCGTAGAAGGAAAGGAGTGGGGTCACTATTTGGAGAGTGAAGATCACACCAGTCCCTGCTGGGTGCCGGAGGAGGTGCCGAGGTGGGTGGGGACAGCAGTGCTGCACTAGACGCAGGCCTCGCTCCCAGTCTCATTGTCTGAGAGTAAATTGTCACTGGTTGCAAGATGCCAGGCAGCGCTGGTGTCTTGTCGAGCTGGTTCCTCCATTGGATAGGTTCCTGCCTCAACTGTGCAGGCGCGGCGCTTTCGCAGTAGGAGGCCACGGAAATCTCAGAGCCTCAACAGCTGATTGTCAGCTTAGACGAGCTTGCTCCCGATGCCTGCTTATACACGCCGCTCTATACAGCAAGGGGCGGATGTGAGACGTCTATTTTATTGAGAAAAAACATCCTCAAAAAATCACTGGTCAATATCACATGCGCCCCTTGCTGTATAGAGCGGCGTGTACTATAGAGTGTATAATCAGGCATCGGGAGAGGGGGCGTCTACAGCTGACAAACAGCTGTTCCTGCTCGGAGTTTTCCGTAGGCTCGGATTGCGCCTGCGCACCCCAGAGGGAACCATATCGATAGGAGGAACCAGCTCGGCAGAACACCGGCCCTAACAACCAGTTCCGGAAAAATGTAGTTGTTAGTTGGTAGGGGGTGGCTGTGTCTTCTATTTCATTCCGGGACACTGTATTGTCCCGGAATGAAGGTACCCGGGACAGACATGTCAATTGCGGGACAGTCCCGGGCAATCCGGGACACGTGGGCACCCTACCCACCAGTGCCCATCAATGTAGCCTCACCATGGTCCATCACATGCAGCCTCACCAGCGCCCATCAAATGCAACCTCACCAGCGCCCATCAAATGCAGCCTCACCAGCGCCCATCAAATTCAGCCTACCAGCGCCCATCAAATTCAGACTCACCAGCACCCATCAAATTCAGCCTCACCAGTGCCCATCAATGCATCCTCACCAGCGCCCATCAAATGAATATTTGGTTGCTTCCATTCATTCGGGAGTTGGGACACAGCCCTCCGCCGCTGCCGCTGCTGCGCCTCTGACACTATGTGCAAACGGAGCGGCGGCTGCCTGCTGATGCTGACACTTAGTTGCTTGCTGCAGAGACAAGACAGTATGAACACCAGTGGCCGGGGCGCCCTGGGCGGCCCATTCACTTGACAAATGTACCAAAGAAGGTCCATACCCTTTTTGGGTTTGGAGCTTTGAGCGTTCGATGGGAAGCTTTCTGAGGCTTTCCGTTTATTCACAAACTGAAGCATAGTAAAAAAAAAAAAAATGAAAAAAAAATTTAAGTTCTAATTTTTTTTATTTAAAAAAAAAAATGTAAGTTATAACAAATAATAAAAAAAAAATAAGGACTCGTTTACATGTGTTTTGTTCTCTGAAGAGCAGTCCTCACTTGGATCGCTCCTCAGTGAGCATCTGACAGGCGGGGAGGAGGCAGCATATTGCTGTCATATAGGCTGTACGGGGCCCTGCTGACAGGAGTAGTGATAGCGGCAGTGATTTTGACAAGCGAGATAGTGCTGGTCTTTACATGGTTTACTATGTTTCAGGGGTGAATGACACAGCGAGTGATCGGTGCCAATTGCTCACTGTGTTCGTTCGGGAAGAGAAGGGACTGGTAAACTGTGTTTGTTCAGGAAGGGAAGGGACTGGTAAACTGTGTTTGTTCAGGAAGGGAAGCAGCTGGAAAATAAGACATATTTACTGGCCCCCTGCTCTCCATTCTGAAGCACTCCCCCTGTGTGCCCTCACCAGCTGCTGGCAGGAGGAGAGAGGAGGGAAGCCGACAGCGCTGCGGGGGAGAGTGCCAAACAGCAGGTGGAAGGGGGGCATAGATAACAGAACCAATCCCCCTGCAGCTCAGCTGGTGGCAGGGAGAGGAGGACAAGAGGGGGAGGGGGGGAGTGCCAAACAGCAGGTGGAAGGGGGGCATAGATAACAGAACCAATCCCCCTGCAGCTCAGCTGGTGGCAGGGAGAGGAGGACAAGAGGGGGAGGGGGGGAGTGCCAAACAGCAGGTGGAAGGGGGGCATAGATAACAGAACCAATCCCCCTGCAGCTCAGCTGGTGGCAGGGAGAGGAGGACAAGAGGGGGAGGGGCAGAGTGCCAAACAGCAGGTGGAAGGGGGGCACAGATAACAGAACCAATCCCCCTGCAGCTCAGCTGGTGGCAGGGAGAGGAGGACTGGAGGGGGAGGGGCAGAGTGCCAAACAGCAGGTGGAAGGGGGGCACAGATAACAGAACCAATCCCCCTGCAGCTCAGCTGGTGGCAGGGAGAGGAGGACAAGACAGCAGTGCTGCAGAGGGATCACCAACAATCACAAATGCCAGTATAACCAGCCCTCCTGCTCAGCAAGTGAATGGGCCCCCCTGATGAACTGGCGGGGCCCGGGCCCAGTATAGGAGGGCTGGCTGTACTGCCTTATCAGTGGCCCTGCCTGTCAGCCTTGTAATGGAAGGAAGGCGCGCCCATCCCTACAGTAAACGATTGCGCCCAGGGCGTGTGGGTACAGGCCATGGCAACATTGAGACTTACCAGAGGGGTTGTTGTAGGGATAGAGGATTTTGGTGTGCTCAGACGGCCCCTTGGCGATGCAAAAGAACACCCCCACCAACGCCTTGGCGGGGAATTTGACCCGCAGTTCATTCTTGTGCAGCGTGGTGTGGGGGGGCGCGGAATTGATCCTCACAATGGTATTATCCCGCTCAATGCTCAAGTCCGAGCTTCGCATTTCCCGCTCTCCGGTGATGCATGATAACGTGAAATTGGCCCGGCGGTGGTCGGAGGTAACGGACAGCAGCGTGACATCGAGGACGGCCCCTGCGGGAGACAAACCACAATGGATTATTGTATTTGTATTATATTGTATAGATTATTTTGCCAAAACACAAGAATATCCATTATTTTATATCGAGATAATTAAAACTAACATTTTATTTCTCGGGAAGTCCGATTTACAGGCAACAGCACCTTATATATATATACAGTATGTGCAAACTTATATGACATACCATTATGTTAAATTCCAAGGGGCGGGCTAGGGCAGTATACAGACAGTCTAGGGCAGTATATAGACAAGCTAGGGTAGTATATAGACAGGCTAGGGCAGTATATATACAGGCTAGGGTAGTATATAGACTGGCTAGGGTAGTATATGGATAGGCTGGGGTAGTATAGGGGCAGGCTAGGGTAGTATATAGACAGGCTAGGGTAGTATAGGGACAGGCTAGGGTAGTATATGGATAGGCTAGGGTAGTATATAGACAGGCTAGGGCAGTATATAGACAGGCTAGGGTAGTATATAGAAAGGCTAGGGTAGTTTTGGGCAGGCTAGGGTAGTATAGGGGCAGGCTAGGGTAGTATATGGACAGGCTAGGGTAGAATAGGGGCAGGCTAGGGTAGTATATAGACAGGCTAGGGTAGTATATGGACAGGATAGGGTAGTATAGGGGCAGGCTAGTGTAGTATATGCATACCTCCCAACTTTTTGAAATGGGAATGAGGGACATCTATCAGCAAAAGTATGCAGGCATAGGACACACCCCTTGCCACTCCCCCTTAAAGGAGGATTGTACAAAAAAAAACTATATTGGTAAAACCCACAAGTGCTTTTTTATCACTACTATTCCTTTATTTGGCTTTTGGAATTTACAAATGCAGCAATTTAGAAATCAAATGAAAGGTTTAGTGCTGGAAAACACTTTTTGATAGATAAAAAGTGCATTTTATATGCAACTATAGAGATCAGACAAAAATGAGGGACAAATGAGGAGAATGAGGGACAGGGGGACATTGCTCCAAATCAGGGACAGTCCCTTGAAATCAGGGACAGTTGGGAGCAATAGTATATGGACAAGCTAAGGTAGAATATAGACAGGCTAGGGAAGTATAGGGGCAGGCTAGGGTAGTATATGGACAGGATAGGGTAGTATATAGACAGGCTAAGGCAGTATAGGGGCAGGTTAGGGCAGGGCAGTACATAGACAGGCTAGGGTAGTATAGGGGCAGGCTAGAGTAGTACATGGATAGACTAGGTTACTATATGGACAGGGTGATACACTATATGGACAGGCTAAGGCAGTATAGGGGCAGGCTAGGGTCATATGTAGACAGGCTACGTTAGTATACGGACAGGCTAGGGAGGTATAGGGATAGGCTAGGGCAGTATAGGGGCAGGCTAGGGAAGTATAGGGGCAGGATAGGGTAGTATATGGACAGGATAGGGTAGTATATAGACAGGCTAGGGTAGGATAAGGCAGTATAGGGGCAGGCTAGGGCAGGGCAGTACATAGACAGGCTAGGGTAGTATATAGACAGGCTAGGGCAGTATAGGAGTGGACTAGGGTAGTATAGGGAAAGGCTAGGGTAGTATATGGACAGACTAGGGTAGAATAGGGGCAGGCAAGGGTAGTATATAGACAGGCTAGGGTAGTATAGGGGCAGGCTAGGGCAGTATATGGACAGGCTAGGGCAGTATATGGACAGGCTAGGGCAGTATATGGATAGGATAAGGTAGTATATGGACAGGCTAGGGTATTATAGGGGTAGGCTAAGGTACTATAGGGGCAGGCTACGGTAGAGCAGTACATAGAAAGGCTAGAGTAGTATAGGGACAGGCTAGGGTAGTATACGGGCAGGCTAGAGTAGTACATGGATAGACTAGGGTAGTATATGGACAGGGTAAGGCAGTATAGGGACAGGCTAGGGAAGTATAGGGGCAGGCTATGGTAGTATAAAGACAGGCTAGGGTAGTATATAGACAGGCTAGGGTAGTATACAGACAGGCTAGGGAGGTATAGGGATAGGCTAGGGCAGTATAGGGGCAGGCGAGGGTAGTATATAGACAGGCTGGGGCAGTAGAGGAGTGGGCTAGGGTAGTATAGGGGCAGGCTATGGTAGTATAAAGACAGGCTAGGGTAGTATACGGACAGGCTAGGGAGGTATAGGGATAGGCTAGGGCAGTATAGGGGCAGGCGAGGGTAGTATATAGACAGGCTGGGGCAGTAGAGGAGTGGGCTAGGGTAGTATAGGGGCAGGCAGAGCGATGTGTAAAAAACTGAATTTGACCTGATATCAGCCTCTGGTAGTCTCTGTCCAGCAGAGTTTAGACTGGGGGGATGGGAAGAAGCACAAGAAGCCAATCACGTGTGCTGCAGTCCAAGAAAGTGCAGAGTGACAGAGAGATGAGCTCATCATTCCGCTGCATCTCCTTTCACTGTCCAATCAGGATTGGAACTGATTAGCAGTAGATAGGCAGCACTGATGGGAAACTGATGGGCAGCACTGATGGGAACTGATTGGCAGCACTGATGGGAACTGATTGGCAGCACTTATTGGCACTGATAGGGCACTGTTGAAGCTACAATGATACTGTAATCAGTGCAGATGTCCCCTTTGCTGGTTACTGGCTCTTTGCTGTCACAGCGTGAGGAAAGGAATGCCGATATCCGGCAAGTGTGTTTAGTAAAGTTGTTGTGTTATTGCCCAATCACACACATATAACATCCCCTGAGATGTATTATGGTACAATAGGATTTCCCGGGGCAAGCTATTTGGGGTATTGTATCTACAAAAAAATGTACCTACATCCCTTGTGGGGAGACGTTGTATGTAGTCCCAAGGGAGGGGGGCGAGCACACTGACTAACCCCCAGTCAGAACGGCTCGGATGGTGGGGGCAAGCTCACTGAGGAGGAACAGGAAGTGAGAAATTCAGACAAAGAAAAAAAAAATTAGAAGGGAAATGGAAGGAAAGGGTAAGTGAACCAACAATGCACGAGCTTAAAGGAACCTATTTAGAAAAATAAAAAATTAACCTTTACAACCCCTTTAAAGCCTATAACACCCTTAAAGCGGGGGTTCACCCTATTAATAAAAAAAAATTTTTTTTTTTCCTCTAGCATAAAATTCGGCATTGTAGCGCGAGCTATAGTATGCCTGTCTTTATTTTTTTAGCCCCGTACTCACTGTGCAATCGTAGAGACAAGATTCTGACTCCCCGCGGGGAATGGGCGGAACTATGGAGAGGGAAGGTGATTGACGGCCGGCTATGGCACGTCACGCTTCTCCGGAGATAGCCGAAATAGGACTTGGCGCTTCACGGTGCCTGCGCATAGTCTGTGCGCAGGCGCCATATAGCGCCGTGAAGAGCCGAGACCTGTTCCGGCTGTCTTCGGGGAGCGTGACGTGCCAGAGCCGGCCGTCAATCACCTTCCCTCTCCATAGGAACGCCCATTCCCCGCGGGGAGTCGGAATCTTGTCTCTACGATTGCACAGTGAGTACGGGGCTAAAAAAATAAAGACAGGCATACTGTAGCTCGCGCTACTGTGCCTCATTTTATGCTAAAATGTTGCTATGGAGGGTGAACCACCGCTTTAAAAACCACCAAATCTTTGGCATTGACTTCAATGTACTTCACCAGGATGGCCAAAATTTGCCCATTTCTTATTCCAGTTATCTTGCCCGCGCCTGACCTTTTCAACCCAATACACATTGGGCTGGATTCAAGTAGAATTGCGCTTTTTTTATGGAGGCGCAGGGCAACGTTTTTGCCCTGCGCCCCCGCAAATTTACTGCGCTGCCCTTGATTCACGGAGCAGTAGCTCCGTAAATTGCGTGGGCACGCCAGCAAAATGCCCGGCGTAAGCGCGCGCAATTTAAATGATCCCGTAGGGGGCGGGAATCATTTAAATTAGGCGCCGATCGTAGAGCGCATGCTCCGTCAGGAAACTTTCCCGACGTGCATTGCGGCAAATGACGTCCCAAGGACGTCATTTGCTTCAAAGTGAACGTGAATGGCGTCCAGCGCCATTCACGAATCACTTACGCAAACTACGTAAATTTCGCGACGCGGGAACGACAGGTATACGTAACATTGGCTGCCTCTGCTAATAGCAGGGGCAGCCTTACGCAAAAAACGCCGTACGGAAACGACGTAAATTGCGTACGCAGGGCTCGCGCAACGTTGTGAATCGCCGTTAGTATGCAATTTGCATACTATACGCTGAGCACAACGGGAACGCCACCTAGCGGCCATCGCAAGATTGCAGCCTAAGATATGTGGGCATAAGAGCCTTATGCCGCGCATATCTTAGGCTGCAGTCGGCGTAACGAGGTTCCTGAATCAGGAGCATTCGTTACGCCGGGGCAAGTAAGCAATTGCACTGTGTAACTTATGGTTACACAGGCGCAATTGCTTCTTGAATCCAGCCCATTCTGTATAGTCCACTCAATAACAGTCAAACCCATCCACTATGAACAAAGTTTAACGTTCCTACAGAAATTGAGAATTTACCTGTTCTTCTTGGAAGCGAAGAACTGAACAGGAGACCCAGGACGGGGAGGAGCCTCAGCATTGTCCCAGCCGTGGCACAGAGTGTGAAAGTTGCCCGGGTTGATCCACGTGTCCAAGAATCAGTGCCCAATCCTCATCTTTTTTTATATAGCCAGGCCCGGGTTGGTAAAAACAGATCCTCAAAAGATTGTAAAATATTCCCAAAAGAATAATCCTGTAACCAAATCCCACTAAGGTTGACGAGAAGACTTCAGATGGATCCAAGATGTCTCCACCCAATGGGTTGGCAACCAGAACTTGTCCCGTCTACTTGCCACAATGCGGATGGAGCTAAGGGGTCCAAAGCCCAGCTGGCCCTCTCGTGTTACCTCACCAGTAGAGCCATCAGAGAGTCCAAGTCTGATGGTTAGCTCTGCGGACAACGGAAAACATCAGATTGGATATTTTCAGGAATATTCCAGAGCTCCTGTAACTTTCCCACGTCCGCCTCCTCTGGCTTCCACAGGTTTCTGGGATTTGGTTCATGGAAAGAGGAAAAAGGCGTAGCAGGACTGTGAGTACAGGAAACCCTTAGAACTGAGCTCTCGGTGATGGCCTCCAATGGAGGAAATCGCGGTCTGAGTAACTCTGGGAAGATGACAAAGCCTACCACCCCCTCCCCCCCCCCTTCGTGTGAAATCCATTGTTATTCTACACAAGAGATCAATGTTAGCCATGGTGTCCCCCCCCGTGATGGCCATAAACTAGAAATGGAGACACGTCTAGAGTTGTCCCGGCCCAACCTGCAGAGAACATTTCTAGGATGGGATTCCAAAAGGACATATTTTGTATATTATAGCGCAAGTTTCTCATGAATCACCGATGACCAGTTATCATTCGGGGCTCAACTTCCTGCGATTCTTCTGCAAACCAAACACAAGACTAGAGCATTGTTCTGCGACACAAAAGGGTTCTGCTCTTTAAAAACACTCAGTGAAAACGAAAAAAGTTTCTCCGCAAAGAAGATAATAAACATTAATGCGTCCTGCTGTGTATCTGGACTGTACGGAAAAAATCGCGGCCTGAGGACTCTGGAGAAGAGATGAGAAAATGGGGCAAAGTTCAGTTCACGCGAGGATCAGTAAACCCCGAAAAAAGTTCAGTAAATCCGAACATAGCGCCAAACCCCAATAAAATCTTGTGTTTTAATAATTAAAAAAAATATATATATATACCGTATTATCCGGCGTATAAGACGACTCGGCGTATAAGACGACCCCCTAATTTTCCAGCCAAAATGTTGGTTTTGGGATATACTCACCGTATAAGACTACCCCCTTTCCTACTAGTCATGCCTCGCCTCACGGTGCCACCATTACATGCCAGACTATGCCACTACATGCCAGACTGTGTCCCATTACATGCCAGACTGTGCCCCATTACATGCCAGACTGTGCTCCATTACATGCCAGACTGTGCCCCATTAAATGCCAGACTGTGCCCCATTACATGACCAGACTGTGCCCAATTACATGACCAGACCGTGCCCCATTACATGACCAGACCGTGCCCCATTACATGACCAGACCTGCCTCATTACATGACCAGACCTGCCCCATTACATGACCAGACTGTGACCCATTACATGCCAGACCTGCCCCATTACATGACCAGACTGTGCCCCATTACATGCCAGACCTGCCCCATTACATGACCAGACTGTGCCCCATTACATGCCAGACCTGCCCCATTACATGACCAGACCTGCCCCATTACATGACCAGACCTGCCCCATTACATGCCAGAACTGCCCCATTACATGACCAGACCGTGCCCCATTACATGACCAGACCTGCCCCATTACATGACCAGACCGTGCCCTTACCTTATCCCATGCGAATCGCGGCCGTGTAACCTAGCATCTTACCTTACCAGAATCGCGGCCGTACGATTTTTCAAAAGCCGCGCCTCCGACGTCTTCTGTTCCGTGATAGGCGGAACATTCAGCTTCCCAGGAGGCACTGTGTTCAGTGTTCGCCTATCACGGAGGCCCTCTCGTCCGAGGACGAGAGGCCCTCCGTGATAGGCGGACACTAAACACAGGACGAGAGGCCCTCCGTGATAGGCGGACACTGAACACAGTGCCTCCTGGGAAGCTGATTGTTTCCGCCTATCACGGAACAGAAGACGTCGGAGGCGCGGCTTTTGAAAAATCGTACGGCCGCGATTCTGGTAAGGTAAGATGCTAGGTTACCGGCGTATAAGACGACCCCCGACTTTTAAGAAGATTTTAAGGGGTTAGAAAGTCGTCTTATACGCCGGAAAATAGGGTATATATATATATATATATACTGTATATATATATATATATATATATTTATTAGGTTTTTTTTTTTTTAATACCATTTAACCACTTAACCCCCGGACCATATTGCTGGTCAAAGACCAGAGCACTTTTTGCGATTCGGCACTGCGTCGCTTTAACTGACAATTGCACGGTCGTGCGACGTGGCTCCCAAACAAAATTGGCGTACTTTTTTTCCCACAGATAGAGTGAATGAAACTGACACAGCCACCCCCCCAAGCCAAACGAATGTCCCCAAAAAAGGCCACCACATCACCGCTTTACTCACTAGTACTTGTCCTGGCCCGGGAATGCCTAAAGGAGCACAGTCCCCGCCCCCTGCATGTGATTGGAGAAATCATAAATCTCGCCTCTTGTGTCCAATCACTGTGCTGTGATTCGTTACACCACAAGCTAATTTTTGGGAAGGGGGTGTCCCTGAATGGTAGTTTGGAAATGTGGTCACCCTAATAGGGGTTGATATGTTTGAGGGGTTTTGCAGCCGGTTGCGTTTTTTGGAAAGGGTCGGGGACTTTTTTTCCTGCGTGTAATAGACTTCAATAGAATCGCACCAGAAACACAAGTGATTTTTGATGTGTTTTGCATTTTGCAGGTTTTATTTTTCCGTTTAAACACTGTATATAGCTGGTTGCTAAGGAACGGGCCAGGAAGCCAGCTGCCGTGACCTTAACAACCGATGAGTCATCAGCTGTCAGTGGGATTCCCCGCTGACAGCCGAATGTAAAAAAAATTTAAAAAATTGAAAAAAAAACAGTGTGGGCCCCACCCCAGGTCCATACCAGGACCTGTGAATCTAGTATGGATTTGGAGGGTACTCCCCACGTCAAAATGTTTAAAAAAATGGCGTGGGGTCCCCCCCCCCAGGTCCATATCAGGCCCTTCGGATCTAGTATGGATTCGGAAGGGGACCCTCACACCAAAATTTAAAAAAAATGGCGTGAGGTCTCCCCCAAAATCTATACCAGACCCTTATCTGAGCATGCAGACCAGCGGGTCAGGAAAGGGAGGGAAGGAGCAAGCGCACCCCCTCCTCCTGAACTATACCAGGCTGCATTCCCTCAACATGAGGCAATGGGTGCTTTGGTGTTGGGGGCCTCTTCCCCACAACCCTGGCTGGTGGTTGTGGGGTCTGCGGGAAGGAGGTTTATTGGAATCTGGAAGCCCCCTTAACCACTTCCTTACTGGGCACATATACCCCTTCCTGACCAGGTGAAATTTCAGCTTCCGGCACTGCGTCGCTTTAACTGACAATTGCGCGGTCATGCGACGTGGCTCCCAAACAAAATTGACGTCCTTTTTTCCCCACAAATAGAGCTTTATTTTGGTGGTATTTGATCACCTCTGCGGTTTTTATTTTTTGCGCTATAAACAAAAATAAAGCGACAATTTTGAAAAAAAAACAATATTTTTTACTTGTTACTATAATAAATTGCCCAATTTTTTTTAAAAAAATAATTTTTTCTCAGTCTAGGCGATACGTATTATTCTACATATTTTTGTTAAAAAAAAAAAAAAAAAAAATCGCAAGAAGCGTCTGGTTTGCGCAAAAGTTATTGCGCTTACAAAATAGGGGACAGAATTATTTTTTATTATTTTTTTTTACTACTAATGGCGGCGATCAGCATTTTTTTTCGTGACTGCGACATTATGGCGGAGACATCGGACACTTTTGACACATTTTTGGCGCCATTCACATTTATACAGCGAACAGTGCAATAAATATGCACTAATTACTGTATAAATGTGACTGGCATTGAAGGGGTTAACACTAGGGGGTGAGGAAGGGGTTAATGTGTACCCTGAATTGTGTTACTAACTGTGGGGGGAGGGGGGTGACTGGGGGGGTGACCGATGCTGTGTCCCTATGTACAAGTGACACAGATCCGTCTCCTCTCTCCCCTGACAGGACGTGGAGCTCTGTGTTTACACACAGAGCTCCACGTCTTGTCCCTGTAGCCGCCGATCGCGAGTCCCTGGCGGACATCGCGGCCGCCAGGCACTCGCATCGGCATCTCAGCGATGCGGCAAGCGCGCGCGCACCTCCGCCGGACGCGCGCGCGCCCGCGCCGCTGGCTGCGCGCGCAGGCCGTAAAAACACGGCCTCCCAGAGATGTAGAGCCACCCTGCGGCTGTACAAAGTCGTACGGCCGTCGGGAAGTGGTTAAGAAAGGGGGCCCACGGATCCAGTTCCCCCATGTGAATAATTATGGGTGTATTTGTACCCCTACCCATTCACCACAAAAAAGCAGTTAAGAGTTAAAAAAAACAAGAGGGGTTTTTGACAAGTCCTTTATCAAAAATGTCCGACGTCATAGCACCAACGTGACTTCTTTCTCCGATACTGATGTTTTCTTCCTCCGGTAGTTCCTTCTCCCTCCGGTGCAGTCTTCTCCTTGTGCGGTCTTCTACTTGTGCGGTCTTCTACATGTGCGGTATTCTCCTTGTGCCGTCTTCTCCTTGTGCGGTCTTCTCCTTGTGCCGTCTTCTCCTTGTGCTGTCTTTTCCATTTGCCGTCTTCTTGAGTCTTCTCTATGTGCCGTCTTCTCCATGTGCCATCTTTTCCATTTGCCGTCTTCTTGAGTCTTCTCTATGTGCCGTCTTCTCCATGTGTCGTCTTCTCCTTGTGCTGTCTTTTCCATTTGCCGTCTTCTTGAGTCTTCTCTATGTGCCGTCTTCTCCATGTGTCGTCTTCTCCATGTGCTGTCTTTTCCATTTGCTGTCTTCTACTTGAGTCTTCTTCATGTGCCGTCTTCTCCATGTGTCGTCTTCTTCTTGTTTTGTCTTTTCCATGTGTCATCTCCATGTACCATCTTCTCCATGTGCAGTCTTTTCCATTTGCCATTTTCTCCTTGAGTCTTCTCCATGTGTCATCTTTTCCATTTGCCATTTTCTCCTTGAGTCTTCTCCATGTGCCATCTTCTCCATGTGTCGTCTTCTCCATGTGTCGTCTTCTCCATGTGTCATCTTCTCTGTGTGTCGTCTTTTCCATGTGTCGTCTTCTCCACGTGTCGTCTTCTCCTTGTTTTGTCTTCTCCATGTGCCTTCTCCATGTGCCATCTTCTCCATGTGCCGTCTTTTCCATTTGCCGTCTTCTCCTTGAGTCTTCTCCATGTGCCGCCTTCTCCATGTGTCGTCTTCTCCATGTTTTGCATTCTCCAGGTGCCTTCTTCTCCATGTGTCGTCTTCTCCATGTGCCGTCTTCTCCATGTGCCGTCTTCTCCATGTGCCGTCTTCTCCATGTGCCGTCTTCTCCATGTGCCGTCTTCTCCATGTGTCTTCTTCTCCATGTGTCTTCTTCTCCATGTGTCGTCTTCTCCATGTTCCGTCTTCTCCATGTTCCGTATTCTCCATGTGCCGTCTTCTTCCTCGCCACCGCTTTCCTCCCGCTGTGGGAGGAAACCAGAGTACCCAGAGAAAACCCACGCAGACACAGGGAGAACATGCAAACTCCAGGCAGATGGTGTCATAGTCGGGATTCAAACCAGTGACCCTTTTGCTGCCAGGTGAGGGTGCTAACCACTACACCACTGTGCTGCCCTTCACAGCAATTCAAAAATTATTTTCAATCTATATAAGTCTGCAGCTTTCATTAAAATCAGTGGCGGCTGGTGCTCATTATTTTTTTTTTTGGGGGGGGGGGGTTGGTACAAACTAACACCAACACCCCCGGCGGGAAACAGCCGGCCAATAGGAGCTTCCTGATTGTTTGAGAGGAGAATGAGGAAGACAATAGCGAATACTCATTCACTATTGTCACACAAGTGTGTGTGCTCGGGGCACAGTGCTCTGCGCCCCAAGCCCACCCTTTTTGAAGCCTATTAGAGCCTCTGGCTCTGATCACGTGCTTCAAAAATAAACAACCCCATTGGAATCCATGCGTCCGGTGACCCGCATGTAGATTAGGGGGCTGGAGCCATGGATGGGGGATTCGGCGCCCCTGCGCCCCTTCTGGAGTGGCCACCACTAATTAAAATAAGACCCTTATGGGCTTCCGCTGGAGACTACAAGTGGCTGCTGCAGCACAGATTGCACAGACATGATTCACTGTTGTCACCATCCTGAGAAATTCCATGAGGCCATCACTGGGGTGAAGACAGGAAGTGGCTGGAGGAGGGACAAATTAGGTTTCCTGCCTTGCCAGACAGGACTTTGCTGTGTGGCAGAGCTGTGTAAATCCCAGGGCTGTATGGACAGGAATAGAAATCTGTGTACTTAGCGGTCTGCCTGGCATTCGATGCTGAGCAGTGTGGGAAAACTGCTGTGTACTGTTGTTGTTTTGAAGTGTAACTACTGGGAGAAGTCAGGGGAACTCCGGAGGCCGAGTTCGGCGCGGGGAATGCGGCGGGCTGTTTGTACAGCGATGCCGATAGGACGAGGGGGGGAAGTGAGGAACAATAGTGCGAGGTAAAGTCTGGGACGTTTGGAGATTGCAGAGAGAGATTGGAAAGCCGAGCACACAAATAACAACACTTCTCACACACCAATCTCTGGGATACACAATGGTGTGTACAATGCACATCGCCGCTACCGACTCGGCTATCACCGCCGCCACCGGCTATTCCACGCACCCCCGATTCCCACTGGGGGGACCGCATTGTACATAGTCTCTGTTATTGTTTTAAAGTTTAGATAGGACCCTCTCATTTTCTTGTACTTGCTATTCTGTAAATGTATAGATAAAGGGCTAGATTCAGAGAGAGTTACGCCGGCGTATCAGTAAATACGCCGTCGTACCTCTGAATCTACGCCGTCGTAAATTTAAGCGTATTCTGGAAACCAGATACGCTTAAATTAGGCTAAGATACGAGCAGCGTAAATCTCCTACGCCGTCGTATATTAGAGGTGCATATTTACGTTGGCCGCTAGGTGGTGCTTCCGTTGATTTTGGCGTAGAATATGCAAATTAGCTAGATACGCCGATTCAGAAACGCACGTGCGCCCTGCGGATTTTTTTTACGTTGTTTGCGTAAGGCTTTTCCGGCGTAACGTTACTCCTGCTATATGAGGCATAGCCAATGTTAAGTATGGACGTCGTTCCCGCGTGGAATTTTGAAAATTTTTACGTCGTTTGCGTAAGTCGTTCGCGAATAGGGCTTTGCGTAAATTACGTTCACGTCGAAAGCATTGACTATTTGCGACGTGTTTAGGAGCATTCGCACTGGGATGCGTTCACGGCCGGCGCATGCGCTGTTCGTGAGAAACGTCATTTACGTGGGGTCATACTTTATTAACATAAAACACGCCCACCTCTTGACAATTTGAATTTGGCGCACTTACGCCGGCAGATTTACGCTACGCCGCCGCAACTTACGGAGCAAGTGCTTTGTGAATACTGCACTTGCCTCTCTAAATTGTGGCGGCGTAGCGTAAATAACATACGCTACGCCCGCACAAATTTACGTCGCCGTACCTGAATCTAGCCCAAAGTATATACACTCACCGGCCCCTTTATTAGGTCCCCTTTGCTAGTCCCGGGTTGGACCCCCTTTTACCTTCATTCTTGGTGGAATAGATACAACAAGGTGTTGGAAACATTTCTCAGAGATTTTGCTCCACAGTGACATGATGGCATTACACAGTTGCTGCAGATTTGTCGGCTGCACATCCATAATGGGAATCTCCCGTTCCGCCACATCCCAAAGGTTCTCTATTGGATGAGATGTGGGGAGTGTGGAGGCCTTTGGAGGACAGGGACCTCATTGTCCAGTGGTGAGATGATTGGATCTTTGTGACATGGTGACATTATCCTGCTGGGAGGAGCCATCAGAAGATGGGGACACTGGAGTCATAAAGGGATGGACAATTTAGACATGTGCAATTTGTTTAGTTCCAAATTCGTTTTTTTAACAAATTTCGACAAATTCATTCATCCAAATTAACGAAAACCCATTTAACCACTTAAGGACCGCCTCCTGCACATATACGTCCGCAGAATGGCACGGCTGGGCACATGTACGTACATGTACTTCCTCTTTAAGTGCCCAGTCGTGGGTCGCGGGTGCGTGCCCGCGACCTGGTCCGAAACTCCGTGACCGCGGGACCCGCGGACCCGATCGCTGCTGCCGTCCTGTGATCGGTCCCCGGAGCTGAAGAACGAGGAGAGCTGTGTGCAAACACAGGTTCCCCGTTCTTCACTGTGGCGCCGTCATTGATCGTGTGTTCCCTTTTATAGGGAAACACGATCAATGACATCACACCTACAGCCACACCCCCCTACAGTTAGAAACACATATGAGGTCACACTTAACCCCTTCAGCACCCCCTTGTGGTTAACTCCCAAACTGCAATTGTCATTTTCACAATAAACAATGCATTTTTAATGCATTTTTTGCTGTGAAAATGACAATGGTCCCAAAAATGTGTCAAAATTGTCCGAAGTGTCCGCCATAATGTCGCAGTCACGAAAAAAATCGCTGATCGCTGCCATTAGTAGTAAAAAAAATTTTTTTTTATAAAAATGCAATAAAACTATCCCCTATTTTGTAAACGCAATAATTTTGGCGCAAACCAATCGATAAACGCTTAAAATAAAAATAGGTAGAAGAATACGTATCGGCCTAAACTGAGGGAAAAAAAATGTTTTATATATTTTTGGGGGATATTTATTATAGCAAAAAGTAAATAATGTTGAATTTTTTTCAAAATTGTCGCTCTATTTTTGTTTATAGCGCAAAAAATAAAAACCGCAGAGGTGATCAAATAACACCAAAAGAAAGCTCTATTTGTGGGAAAAAAAGGACGCCAATTTTGTTTGGGACCCACGTCGCACGACCGCGCAATTGTCAGTTAAAGTGGCGCAGTGCCGAATCGCAAAAACTGTCCAGGTCCTTTAGCTGCCTAAAGGTCCGGGTCTTAAGTGATTAAGGAATTGTTCCGAATATACGTAAATATTCAAAAAGATTGTAAATTAAAAAAATAGTAAATTTGAAAATTAGTAAATTCAGGAAATTCATAAATTCGTAAATAAAAAAATGTGTAAAGTTCGTAAATTCGTAAATTAGAAAATCAGAAAAAACAGAAAATTCGAAAAATCTGAAATAATTACTAACTATTACATTATAGGCATTGGAATTTTCTTTTTCAAATTTGGCTGTTAGTGAACGTAACGAATGCGAATTTATCCGAAATAACGAATGTCGTATCCAAACGAATGGAACGTGACAAATTAATAATAATAACTAGCATTATTAATAAAAAAATAAATGTTATTATTATTATTATTTATTAATAAATCATTCCTTTTCATTTGTTTAGATGCGGCTAATTTCGGATAATTCGCAACTTTCAGATAAATTTGTATTCATTGCGTTTACTAACAGCCAAATCTGAAAGGAAATTCCAATACCTCTAATTTAATAGTTAGTTAGATTTCCGTTCTTTCGAATTTTCGGATTTTCTTTCTTATTTTCAGATTTTAGATTTTCTAGAATTTTATAATTTGCGAATTGCGATCATAATAAATTGACCCAAAAAAAAAAATGAACCAAACGAAAATGAACACATTTTTCGTCAGTGCAAATGTCTAATGCACAGGGGGCCAGATTCTCTAACATTCTGCGGCGGCGTAGCGTAAGCCATTTACACTACGCCGCCGCAACTTACTGGAGCAAGTGCCGTATTCCTCAAGCACTTGCTCCGTAGTTTGCGGAGGCGTAGTGTAAAAGGCCCGGCGTATCCCCGCGTATTTCAAAGGGGGCGGCTTATATTTAAATTAAGCGCGCCCCCGTTTCGATCGAACTGCGCATGCGCCGGGCTAAAAATAGCCCAGTGCGCATGCTCCAGTTCTCGGCGGAAAACGTCAATGACGCCGACGTGTGCGTCATTGATGTAAAGTCGTATTCAAGAACGACTTAGGAAAACGACGTACCCGACGGGAAAAGACGATGCGGACCCGACGCCATACTTAACATGGCATACGTGGGACTGGCGTAAGGTTACCCCTCATATAGCAAGGGTAACCTTACGCTTACGCAAACGACATAAGCGACGGTTACGCAACGCGAATTCGTTCGGGAATCGGCGTATCAGGCTCATTTGCATAAACAAATGAGATCTGAACGTAAACGCCACCTAGCGGTCGACGTAGTATTGTATTTAGGATCCGACGGTGTAAGTGATTTACACTAGTCGGATCCTAGCCTAAATCCGGCGTATCTTGTTTTGTGAATACAAAACAATGATACGCCGGCGGGAATTTCGAATTACGCCGGTGTATCAGTAGATACACCGGCGTAACTTGTTTGAGAATATGGCCCAGGGTCAGCAACAATACTCAGGTAGGTCGTGGTGTGTAAATGATGCTCAATTGGTACTACCGTGTTTCCCCGAAAATAAGACGTACTCCGAAAATAAGCCGTAGCGGGATTTCGACGCAAGATCGAAATATAAGACACCCCTCCGAAAATAAGACGTAGTGATGGCGTGTCAAATCCCCGATAATAAGACGTAGCGATGGCGTGTCGAATCCCCCGAAAATAAGACGTAGCAATGGGCGTGTCGTATGCGGCGCGGAGCGGTAAACAACACGTGATACGGTAGTACTGTACTGGTGCGGAGCTCAGAGCTGTAAAGAAGTGAGGAGAAGCTCTGTACCACCTCTCTCACCCCACAAACACCAGGGGATAGGGGGAAAAGCTGCTACTGAGCCCAAAGAGATCACCCAGCTCCACTGTGCTCCACTCTGTCTACAGGTGGACAGAGGAAATTCCAAGAAGCGCAAGTGTGGTTCAGGTAGGCAACCTTTATTTTCTGAGCTGGAAGACATGATTAGTGAATGGGTTGCTCACAGGAGAGCAAAGGCTTTGGTTGTGCGCAGGGCTGATATTCAAACATTTGCCCGTGAAATGGCACCACAATTCGACATATAAGACACCCCCCGAAAATAAGCCATAGTGTGATTTTTTGAGGGAAAAAAAATATAAGACGGTGTCTTATTTTCGGGGAAACGCGGTAAGGGGCCCAAAGTGTGCCAAGACAATACCCCCCCCCCCCCCCCCCCCCATCACCCAGCCTGATCCAGTAATACAAGGAAGGATGGATCCATGCATCTAATGATTGGTAAGCTGCAATATATGACATTGTTTGTGTAGCGCTACCCCCGGAGGAGCCGCTAAATGATTTGGGGACCGGCCTACTAAGTTGCCCTGGCAGTGTCTAGGGGTGCAACTGTGAGAATAGCAGCAGTGAGTGGAGGTCCAGACATCCAATAAAGAGTTTTCAGTGCTTTATTGTCCAGGCCAAACACGGCCAACATCAACATACATTAGGAAGGTCAAGGTTGATGAAGGAAGAAATAAAACCATGCGGTATCAGGCCTGGATATAGAACTGAGCAATACACTGCTCTGCATTAAACCGAATGTATACACGTCGCCACTCTGGAGTGGGTAAAGTGCCCCCGGACAGACCCCTATGATAGGCCTGGCAGCCAGAGCGTCACTCTGAATAGTACTGGGAGGAGCAGGCCTCTCACACAGACCTGTCTCTAGGGCCCCCGTCACAGGCCAATTTCTATAGAGGTCTTAAAGGGGAGGTTCACCCTAAAAACTACTTTTTCTTATTACACTGGCCCCCCACATTACAATACAATTATGCCTACTATGTTTTTTTTGATGCTGTACATACCTTTGTACAGCATATTCACCCGTGGCTTCCGGGTTGCGAGTCCCGCGGGAGTGGGCGTTCCTAACATGTCTGTGATTGACGTTTTGACCAAAAACGAGCTCCCCCCGTCGCGTAAGCCGCGTCACGGTTGGCGAAAGGAGCCGAACGGCGAGTCGGCGCTATACTGCGCATGCGCATTGCCGTTCGGCTCCTTTCGCCAATCGTGACGCGGCTTACGCGACGGGGGGGAGCTCGTTTTTGGTCAAAACGTCAATCACAGACATGTTAGGAACGCCCACTCCCGCGGGACTCGCAAGCCGGAAGCCACGGGTGAATATGCTGTACTAAGGTATGTACAGCATCAAAAAAATAATAATAGCCTTAATCCTATTGTAATGTGGGGGGGCAGTGTAATAAGAAAAAGTAGTTTTTAGGGTGAACCTCCCCTTTAAGTAAATAAGGACAGAGAATCCTCCCAGTAAACTTCTTTTGCAAATGGTCCCCGGATGACAGCAAGCATAGCTGTCAGTGGTCCGGTCACCCGATCCCAAACTAGGATCCTTTTAGTAGGCCTTGGAACCCAGTGGAGCACTGGGGTCCCTTCTCTCATCAGGAAGAGGTTCGCTGCAAAGTTCAGCTCTGGCCAGGTGGGCCACGCCGGCGGGGTCCATGGATGCACGTACCCTGAAGGTGGGTACCGCACCTGGAACGGGGACCCTGCGGAAAGTTTTTCGACACAATGACCTCTCTCACAGATATACCCTCCCCCAGCATGCCCCACGAGGGAAAACATCCTCTGATTGGCTGCTGAGAGAAGATCTGTTCTGCCAGAAGCCCTCTAGCGCCAGCTGCCGGCCAAGGGTGGCACTGCACTCCCCGACCACAGTCTGACCCAGTGGAACTTCCAGAATGACAGAGATCATCAAATTTAGATAAACATTGAACGGGGAGCAAGGTAACTCTCCCGTTCCCCACTAAATTAAAGCAAGGGGGCGCTACATTTGTTTGGGTTTAATACGCTTTACCACTTCCCGCCCAAGGACGTTATATGACGCCCTGGACTTTCAGTGGGGATATCTAAAAGATGCCTGCAGCTACAGTAATGAGGTGATCAAATACCACCAAAAGAAAGCTCTATTTGTGGGGAAAAAAGGACGTCGGTTTTGTTTAGGAGCCACGTCGCACCACCGCGCAATTGCCAGTTAAATCGACGCAGTGCCGAATCGCAAAAAGGGGCCTGGTCTTTTAGCTACAAAATGGTCCGGGGCTGAAGTGGTTAATGTATAGTTTCCTGAACGTATGCATGTGATAAACAGCAGTGCAAATATTGTGCAACACAATGAAAATTCAGACAGCCGCTATTTTATTCTCCAGGGCCACTGCTTTCAGATATTGTATAACGTTTGGGGGGGGGGGGGGGGTTTAAAGTAATTTTTCGCCCCCAAAAAATTCTGATTTTAACATCGTCTAATAATATGGATACAATGTAACAGATGATTTTCTCAGAGGGCGGTATTTGGGGTGAAGTCTCCCAGCTGTCTTGCGGAGTCCTCGCGGTTTCCTTGTCGCGCTCCGGGATCCAGAATAAAGATAGCAGAACAATGGGGAGGAAGCTTGGGGCTGTCTCAGGTCTGGGGCTCCAGGGACGGGGGGGAGGGGCTGCGGACACAGGGAAGTTTTATGTTTCAGAAGTTGTTTTTTTCCTGCAATTCTTCAGCTGCTGGCACAGAACCAGCGCCGGGTCCGATCTCCCAGCAGTGTGAGACCTCAGCGCCTTTTCCTTTATGTGGCCCATCAACAGCAAGAGGTCTATTTATAATGAGGGGGGGGGGGTCTCCAAAAGAAGGAAAAAACAAACAAGAAGATCATAACAGTTACAATGATAATAAATATAACAACAACAATAATAATAATAATAATAATAATAATAATAATAGAAACAACAACAAAGATAATATTATAAATAATAATACCATCAATAATAATAATAATAATAATAATAACATTACATACATACAAATAGAGCTTTCTTTTGGTGGTATTTGATCACCTCTGCGATTTTTTTTTTGTGCGCAACAACTAAAAAAAGACTGAAAATTTTGAAAAAAAATATGTTTTTATTTTTTTCTGTTAATTTTTTTGTAAATAAGTACGTTTTCTTTCAATTACGGGCACTGATATGGCGGCACTGATGGGCACCGATGAGATGGCACTGATGGGCATCGATGAGGTAGTACTGACGGGCACAGATGTGGTGGTACTGATTGGCGGCGCTTGTATGCGGCACTGATGGGCACACATAGGCGGCACTGATGGGCACACACAGGGCGGAACTGATGGGCACTCATGGGCGGCACTGATGGGCACTCATGGGCGGCAATGATGGGCACTCATGGGCGGCACTGATGGGCACTGATGGGCGGCACTGGGCACTCATAGGCGGCACAGATGGGCACTCATGGGCGGCACTTATGGGTGGCACTGATGGCTACTTATGGGTGGCACAGATGGGCACTGATAGGTGGGCACTGGGCATGGATGGGCACTGTGGGGTGGCACTGATGGACACTGTAGGGTGGCACTGATGGACAATGTGGGGTGGCACTGATGGACACTGGGGCGGCACTGATTTAGCTATGTTGCCAGTCAGTGCCCATTTGTGGGCACTGATTGGCATCTTTTTTTTTTTTAATGCTTTTTTTTTTTTTTTTTGACAGACTTTTTTTTTTTTTTTTTTACAGACTTTTTTTTTGCCCACCCTGGTGGTCCAGGGTGGGCATCCCTGGTGGTCCATGTGGCGATCCGAGGGGGGGCTGCGCTGATAAACAATCAGCGCGAACCCCCCCTGTCAGGAGAGCCGCAGATCGGCTCTCCTCTACTCGCGTCTGTCAGACGCGAGTGAGGAAGAGCCGACAACGGCTTTTCCTGTTTACACCGTGAACAGCCGTGATTGGACACGGCTGATCACGTGGTAAAGAGTCTCCGTGAGAGACTCTTTACCAAGATCGGTGTTGCGGGGTGTCAGACTGACACCCCGCAACAACGATCGCCGCGATGCGCGCCCCCGGGGGCGCACAGCGGCTCAGAATCCTGAGGACGTCATATGACGTCCGGTCAGGATCAGACAACCACTTTGCCGCCGTCAATATGTCATTGGCGGGCGGCAAGTGGTTAATAATAATCATTATAATATTGACCCATTAAAGCTGCACCCTGGGAATGAAACCAAATGTCCCCTTGCAGTGGGTTTGCTGTATTCCTCACTCCAACAGGGTCCTTTAATTATTGAAACTGAGAATAATAATAATAATAATAATAATAATAATAATAATAATAATAATAATATTTCTGACTCATTAAAGCTTAGCTCTGGAAATGAGAAACAATGTACACTTACAGTAAGCCTACTTTTTTTCTGGCTCCAGCAGGATCCCTCAATCCATGCAACTGAGAATAATAATAATATTACTAATAAAAATAATAATTATTATTATTTTGATAATAACTATATTAATAATAAGTATTATTAATTGATATATTATTATTACTGTTAATATTGTTTATATTGTTGATATAGTTATTATTATAACCAATAATAATAATAAGTATTATTATTATTAATATAGTTATTATCAATATTTATTATTTTTAATAATAATAATAATAATAATAATAATAACATTTTATTATTAGTAGTAGTAGTATTAACTATATTAATAATTATTATTGTTAGTATAAGTATTGTTAATAATACCTATACCAACACTAGTAATGATATTAACAACAATAATAATAACAATGCTAATACTAACAATAATAATTATTAATATAGTTAATAATAATAATCATTATAATATTAACCCATTAAAGCTGCACTCTGGGAATGAAACCAAATGTACCCTTGCAGTGGGTTTGTTGTATTCCTCACTCCAACAGGGTCCTTTAATTCTTGAAACTGAGAATAATAATAATAATAATAATAATAATAATAATAATAATAATAATAATATTTCTGACTCATTAAAGCTTAGCTCTGGAAATGAGAAACAATGTACATTTACAGTAAGCCTACTTGTTTTCTGGCTCCACCAGGATCTCTCAATCCATGCAACTGAGAATAATAATAATAAAAATAATTATTATTATTATTTTGATAATAACTATATTAATAATAAGTATTATTAATTGATATATTATTATTACTGTTAATATTGTTTATATTGTTGATATAGTTATTATTATCACCAATAATAATAATAATAATAATAATAATAATTATTATTATTATTATTATTAATATAGTTATTATCAATATTTATTATTTTTAATAATAATAATAATAATAATAATAATAATAATAATAATAATAATAACATTTTTTTATTAGTAGTAGTAGTATTAACTATATTAATAATTATTATTGTGTTAGTATAAGCATTGTTAATAATATCTATACCAACACTAGTAATGATATTAACAACAATAATAATAACAATGCTAATACTAACAATAATAATTATTAATATAGATAATAATAATAATACTACTACTACTAATAATAATAATAATAATCATTATAATATTGACCCATTAAAGCTGCACCCTGGGAATGAAACCAAATGCAGTGTGCTTGCTGCATTCCTCACTATAACAGGGTCCATTAGATCTTGCTAGAGAATAATAATAATAATAATAATAATAATAATAATAATAATAATAAATAATAATATTTCTGATTTATTAAAGCTCTGGAAATTAGAAAAAAAATTACAGTAAGCCTTTTTTTCTGGCTCCAACAGGATCCCTCAATCCATGCAACTAAGAATAATAATAATAATAATAATAATAATTATTATTATTATTATTATTATTATTATTATTAATTTATATTTTATAATAACTATATTAATAATAAGTATTAATTATTGATATTAATATTGTTCATATTGTTGATATAGTTATTATCACCAATAATTATAATTATTATTAATATAGTTATTATCCATATTTATTATTTTTAATAATAATAACATTTTATTATTATTACCAAATTAATAATTATTATTGTTAGTATTAGCATTTTATTATTATTATTGTTGTTGTTAATATCATTAATAGAGTTGGTATACGTATTATATAGTTATTATTATCAATCTTTATTATTTTTAATAATAACAATATTTTATTATTATTTTATAATTATTATTATTATTATTATTATTATTATTAGATCATTATTTTGATATTAACTATATTAATAATAATATTTATTATTATTATTAGCATTGTTATTATTATTATTGTTAATATTGTTAATAGTGTTGATAGTTATTATTATCACCAATAATAGTAATTATTAATAGAGTTGTTATTATTATCAAATGTATTATTTTTATTATTAATAATAATAATAATAATAATAATAATTAGGGTTGTCCCGATACCGATACTAGTATCGGTATCGGGACTGATTCCGAGTATTTGCGGGAGTACTCGTACTCCCGCAAATACCCCCGATACCAAAATAGAATACTCCCCCCCCCCCCCGCCGCCGCAACCGCTTTGAATAGCTGTAGTATTTCCCGCCGCGCATAGACACTCCCCCTTGCTCGGATGAACTGTCCAATCTCGAGCAAGGGGGAGTGTCTATACGCAGCGCGGCGAGAGACTACAGCTATTCAAAGCTGTAATGTTCTCCGCGCGTATTAACCAAGCGGGGATGCGGCGCGGCAGCGGGGATACGGCAGCATATACAGTAAGAGGGACATGGCTGCTTTTTTGGGGGGGACATGGCTGGATATGGGGAGGACATGGCTGCATATGGGGGGGGGACATGGCTGGATATGGGGGGGTCATGGCTGGATATGGGGGGGTCATGGCTGGATATGGGGGGACATGGCTGGATATATGGGGGGGGGGACATGGCTGGATATGGGGAGAGACATGGCTGCATATGGGGGGACATGGCTGGATATGGGGGAGAAAATGGCTGCATATGGGGGGGACATGGCTGCATATGGGGGGACATGGGTGCATATGGGGGGACATGGGTGCATATGGGGGGACATGGGTGCATATGGGGGGACATGGCTGGATATGGGGGGACATGGCTGGATATGGGGGGGACATGGCTGCATATGGGGGGGACATGGCTGCATATGGGGGGGACATGGCTGGATATGGGGGAGACATGGCTGGATATGGGGGGGCATGGCTGGATATGGGGGGGACATGGCTGGATATGGGGGGGACATGGCTGCATTTGTGGGGGGACATGGCTGCATATGTGGGGGGACATGGCTGCATTTGGGGACACATTTAAAAAAAAGTATCGGTATTCGGTATCGGCGAGTACTTGAAAAAAGGTATCGGTACTCGTACTCAGTCCTAAAAAAGTGGTATCGGGACAACCCTAATAATAATAATAATAATAATAATAATAATAATAACATTATTATTATTATTATTTTGATATTAACTATATTAATAATATTATTCATATTGTTATTATAATTATTGTTATTAGTCAGGGAGTTAAAAGTGTCCCTTAGTTTAGGGGACACCCAATCATTGCCTAATGCACCAAAATAAGTGCATGTAATTGTTTTTGTTGTAATGCAGCGCACCGCAATGCATGGTGTTGTATTACTGGGGGTTGTTGTGTGCCGCTAAGTCAGTGTTTCTCAATTCCAGTCCTCAGGCCCCCCCAACAGGTCAGGTTTTCAGGATTTCCCTCAGATGAAAAGGCTGTGGTGATTACTAAGGCAGTGAAACTGATCAAATCACCTGTGCAAAATAATGGAAATCCTGAAAACCTGACCTGTTGGGGGGGCCTGAGGACTGGAATTGAGAAACACTGCGCTAAGTACATCTATTAGCAATACCATTGGAATGTTATGTAGAATGCATGGCACCGCAGCGCCCCAAAATGCTTGTTTTTGCATGTTTCGGTGCAACAGTGTGACCCCCCGGCCTTGAGAACATCCAAGTTCTATCAGAGTCCTCCGGCTCTCCGGGGGTTAAGTCTTCTCTTCACCGTCTCCTTTGTCTCAAGATGTTTTCCTGTTATTGTTTTGAGGACGATGAAGTTCGCGGGACATCCTGACAGGCTGTGCGAGCCGCGAGCCCCGTGGGCCCTCATTGGCTGGCCCGGGGCGGCCCCACGACTGAGGATGTCACCACTTTGTCTTAGGATTTCATCGGCAGCCAATGGCGCGCCCTCTGCTTCCTGCCCCCCAGTACGCGGAGTGGTAATCCAGCAGATGGAGTGGAGGGCGGAGGTCAGCGATGGGATGTATGATTATTCCCGGATCTCAAGTGGACTGCATGGGAAGACGCTCACATTGCGCCGTTATCTCATAGCGTGGGGTTATTTATTTTTTAAGGCTGGGTCACACCTACGCATTGCACTAACGCACGTGGATTGAACACCTGTTATTGTGCATTTTGTTTAGAAGCCCGTTCATTTTGAGTGAGTCGCAATGCACCAAAGATGGCAGGGGGGTCTTGAGGGTAGGTGGGGGTCTTGAGGGCAGGCGGGGGTCTTGATGACAGGTGGGGGGTCTTGAGGACAGACGGGGGTCTTGATGACAGGCGGGGGGTCTTGAGGACAGATGGGGGTCTTGATGACAGGCAGGGGGGTCTTGAGGACAGACGGGGAGTCTTGATGACAGGTGGGGGGTCTTGAGGACAGATGGGGGTCTTGATGACAGGCGGGGGGTCTTGATGACAGGCGGGGGGTCTTGAGGACAGACGGGGGTCTTGATGACAGGCAGGGGGGTCTTGATGCCACACTTTTCTTAAAAAGATGCACCGCAATGCACAGATCTATCACAGCTGTGCGCGGTGGTGATCTACAACGCACATACGCCGCAGTGCATTGAGTAAGCTGTCATTGCTGCACCTCCGAAAACTAGGAAAGACGATCCGCACTCTGGTTGTCGCTCTTCAAAAAATCTTAATTTTATTGAAAAGCCACAGTGTAAACGCAGATAAAATCAGTTGACGCGTTTCAGCCTATAAGGCCTTAGTCACGCCGCCGCCGTAGCCGTCGGTAGCGGCGGAGGCGATCAGGACCGTTCGGCAGCTGTGTGGGGTTGCGAGTGAGGGAAAAATCTCCTTCACCCGTCCCCATAGCTCTGCTGGGCGGAAGTGACGTCAAAACGTCAGTCCCGCCCAGCGTCTTAAAGCAACATTTTTTTTTTTGTCATTTGAAAAAATGACAGTTTCAAATATTTATTTTTTTCTTGCATTTTAGTCTAAATATGAGATCTGACGTCTTTTTGACCCCAGATCTCATATTTAAGAGGACCTGTCATGCTTTTTTCTATTACAAGGGATGTTTACATTCCTTGTAATAGGAATAAAA
The DNA here is from genome assembly GCF_905171775.1 of Rana temporaria. Taxonomy (NCBI): domain Eukaryota; kingdom Metazoa; phylum Chordata; class Amphibia; order Anura; family Ranidae; genus Rana; species Rana temporaria. The sequence goes on along the minus strand of NC_053495.1, from coordinate 205,008,768 downwards.
GTGATAATAATTTTTTTTTATTTCAGTGTAAAAAAATTATAAACTAAATAAAAATAAATAAGAAAACCGCAAAAAAAAATTTAAAACGCCCCGTCCCGACGAGCTCGCGCACAGAAGCGAACGCATACGCGAGTAGCGCCCGCATATGAAAACGGTGTTTAAACCACACAAGTGAGGTATCGCCGCGATCGTTAGAGCGAGAGCAATAAATCTAGCCCTAGACCTACTCTGTCACTCAAAAAATGCAACCTGTAGAATTTTTTAAACGTCGCCTATCGAGATTTTTAAGGGTAAAAGTTTGACGCCATGCCACGAGCGGGCGCAATTTTTAAGCATGACATGTTGGGTATCATTTTACTCGGCGTAACATTATCTTTCACAATATATAAAACAATTGGGCAAGAATTATTGTTGTCTTATTTTTTGATTCAAAAAAGTGTTTTTTTTTTTCAAAAAAAGTGCGCTTGTAAGACCGTTGCGCAAATACGTGTGACAAAAAGTATTGCAATGACTGCCATTTTATTCTCTAGGGTGTTAGAAAAAAATATATATATAATGTTTGGGGGTTAAGTAATTTTCTAGCAAAAAAAACTGTTTTAGTCTCGTAAACACCGAATCTGAAAAACAGGCTCGGTAATCAAGTGGAGGGGGGTCTTGATGACAGGCAGGGGGGTCTTGATGACAGGCAGGGGGGTCTTGAGGACAGGCGGGGGGTCTTGATGACAGGGGGGGTCTTGATGACAGGCGGGGTCTTGATTATAGGAGGGGTCTTGAAGACAGGCTGGGTCTTGAAGTCAGGCGGGGGGGTCTTGAGGATAGACAGGGGTCTTGATGACAGGCGGGGTCTTGATTACTGGCGGGGTCTTCATTACAGGCGGGGGGTCTTGATTACAGGTGGGGTCTTCATTACAGGCGGGGGGGATCTTGATGAAAGGCGGGGGTCTTGAGGACAGGCGGAGGGTCTTGAGGACAGACGGGGGGTCTTGATGACAGGCGGGGGGTCTTGATGACAGGCGGGGGGCTCTTGATGACAGGCGGGGGGGGCTTAAGGACAGGCGGGGGTCTTGATGACAGGCGGGGGGTCTTGATGACAGGCTGGGCCTTGAAGTCAGGCGGGGGGGTCTTGATGACAGGCGGGGGGTCTTGATGACAGGCGGGGGGGTCTTGAGGATAGACGGGGGTCTTGATGACAGGCGGGGTCTTGATGACAGGCGGGGGGTCTTGATGACAGGCGGGGGGGTCTTGAGGATAGACGGGGGTCTTGATGACAGGCGGGGTCTTGATGACAGGCGGGGGGTCTTGAGGACAGACGGGGGTCTTGATGACAGGCGGGGGGTCTTGATGACAGGCGGGGAGTCTTAATGACAGGCAGGGGGGTCTTGAGGACAGGCAGGGGGGTCTTGATGACAGGCAGGGGGATCTTGAGGACAGGAGGGGGGTCTTGAGGACAGGAGGGGGGTCTTGATGACAGGCAGGGGAGTCTTGATGACAGGCGGGGGGTCTTGAGGACAGGCGGGGGGGTCTTGATGACAGGCGGGGGTCTTGATGACAGGCGGGGGGGTCTTGAGGACAGGCTGGGGGTCTTGATGACAGGCGGGGGGGTCTTGAGGACAGGCTGGGGGTCAGGGCTGATCCTAGGGTCACGGCGCCTGGGTGCAGAAATAATTCTGGCGCCCCCACATGGGCGTGGTCATCTTACCAACTCCTCCCCTTTACAAATGTTTCTATGGCAACGACTCAAACACAGAGATGCTCCCCTAACACGGACAAGGAGAACACGTCAGGCACGGACCGCCCCCCAGCGACGTCACTGCACAGCTGGTCTCTCCCCACACAGAGACAGCCGCTGCTTCGCTCTCCTCCTCTGACAGGAGGAGGGAGGGGGAAGGGCTTGGGCAGGAAACACAGTGGTTTGCGGCAGTGACCGGTGGAGAGAGCTGCCTCTGGACACGTACAAGGAGAGGAGGAGGGGGGAGCACTCTGGCGCTTCAGTGCCCCCATCTCTGTGGCACCTGGGTGCACTGCACCCCACACACCTGCCTAGGATCAGCCCTGCTGGGGGTCTTGATGACAGGCGGGGGTCTTGATGACAGGCAGGGGGGTCTTTATTACAGGCAGGGGGTCTTTATTACAGGCGGGGGGGCTTGATTACAGGCGGGGGGTCTTTATTACAGGCGGGGGGGCTTGATTACAGGCGGGGGGTCTTGAGAATAGACGGGGTCTTGATGACAGGCGGGTCTTGATGACAGGCAGGGGGGTCTTGATGACAGGCGAGGGGGGTCTTGATGACAGGCGGGGGGGTCTTGATGACAGGCGGGGGGTCTTGAGGGTAGACGGGGGTCTTGAGGACAGGCGGGGGGTCTTGATGACAGGTGGGGGGTCTTGATGACAGGCAGGGGGGGGGGGTCTTGATGACAGGCGTTCTCTGTGCCCACTCTTGCTCTCATAAACACTTTTTCTGCACAGCCCAGTCCTGCAGTCCGTAGAGCGCCGGTAATACTTGGCGCTGGAATGCCGGGGTCAGGACGCTGGAGAGGTCTCCGCACAGCAGAATGAAGATAACGAGACACAGGAAATAGGAGGATGTGCACATTATTCTGGAGATTGATAACTGCGCTCCACCTATCGGGCGCTCCGCTTAAAATAGAATATTCAGCAAACAACAAGAAAAGCTATAAACAGAATTTATCAGCAGATGAGTTATTTAAAATGTATCATCAGCCAAAACTTATTTTTTTTTTTTTTTTAGAGTTATGAAATGTGTGACGGTGACAACGGCCTCACCAGATGGGACCAGAGGGAAAATCTTCAAAAACGTATGAAAAAGTGTGAGAGAAGCCTAGAGCCTGACCGGCAAATTTTTATTGCTGTCTGTGTCCCTGCCACAGATTTTACCTCACTTCCTGTCTGGTGGAATCGTTGTCACCCAATCAGGAAGTGAGGAGAAATCACTCTAACAGAGACCCAGGTACATAAGTATCTAACAGAAGTTTCTTCCCGCTCCATCAAAAAAATGGGAAGAAGTTTTGGGTAGATGTACACTTTATACATAAAGGAACAATTACGGTAGTGAGCAATTTCGGCCAAGGTAAGGCACACAGTCCGATAAATGCTCAAAAATATATATAAGTCATTCTCCTGCGCCCAAGTTGTGAACTGCGAGGTGTGTATAGTAGAATTCTTCCTTGGCGACCTTGCTGCCCCCTCACAGGACAATGGAGATCCTTAAAAGCTGCAAAATAACAATAACAAGAGAGCCGGGCACCGACCTAGCCCATTACCACAAAGAATTTTGTTTCAAAATAAAATAACATTCGTTTTACTCACAAACACATGTTATAAGTGCGCATGTCACAACAAGCGGAACCCATCGCCTTAAAGGAACACTAATAGGTAGATTCAGGTACGGCCGCGCAGTTTTAACACGGTGTAGCCTAGCGTGTTTACACTACGCCGCCTTATGTAAGAGAGGCAAGTACATGATTCTCAAAGCACTTACCTCCTTACTTAGGGCGGCGTAGTGTAATCGCGGCGGGCGTAAGGGCGCCTAATTCAAATTGGTTGGAGGGGGGCGTGTTGTATGGAAATGAGGCTTGACCTCACGTTTTTTGACTTTTTTGCTACTGCGCATGCACCGGGCGCCTACATTTCCCAGTGCGCATTGCGGCTAAGTACGCCGTACGGGCCTATTGATTTAGACGCGGATGTAAACGACGTAACTCCCGATTCGCGGACGACTTACGCAAACAACGTAAAAAAATCGAACCTCACGGCGGGAACGGCGGCCATACTTTAACATTGTTATTCCACCTCATAGGTGGAATAACTTTAGGCCGCCTAAGGCCTTACGGAAACGACGTAGTTCGACTGCGGCGGCCTGGCGTACGTTCGGGAATCGGCGTACAAGCTCATTTACATAATCTACGCCGGCCGCAATGGAAGCGCCACCTAGCGGCCATCCGAAAAATTCCAATCTAAGATAGGACGGCGCAAGCCGGCCTATCTTAGATATGTTTAAGCGTATCTCTGTTTGAGCATACACTTAAACATAGGTCGGCGTAGATTCTGAGTTAGGTCGGCTTATCTACTGATAAGCCGGCCTAACTCTTTCTGAATCTACCTATAAAGGTTCGTTTTTTATTAGATCAATCGATTGCTGTAAGCTAGAGCATTTCAATATCACTTACCTCGTTTTTCCTTTTGACCTCCAAAATACAGTAATCCAGGTTTGAAAATGCCATTTCCTGTCTCTCCTCTTCTTGCTTTCCCCCATCATCTGAGCCGTTTTGCATGGTGGAAAGTAGAATGTGCTCACCCCCTCCCTATGACTACAGCCCTGCGTGAAGATGCTCTATTATCCCTCACAGGCATGGAGGCTAAGCCTGATAGGAACTGTAGTTCCCATTAGGCCCTGATGCAGCAAGAATGAATGCGCACCGCAAACCAGGAAGTCAGTGAGAATAATGATTCAGGAGTGCCGGAGGTGAATAAAACAGCTCGATTTCAACAGGTATCAAACTAGTTATAATGCAAAATATTACTTTTTACTTTATCAGCTACTGTCAGACTTTAATTTAAGAGGAAAATATTTTTGTCTTTACAACCCCTTTAAGAACTGCTGCATTCCACCAGTAGTGTGGGAAGAACAGGAGACGTCTGTGATTTGACGCGTTTCGAGGGCGAACCCTCTTCTTTAGAGCAAAAATAGTGAATTAAATGCATAAATATGTAGCAAGTATATTTGTTCACAGCTGGGGGCCCGAAAAAAACTATTATTGATGCAACATTTAAATAGGGCAGTTTTGGAGAGAGAGCGAGAATAAGAGAGAAAGAGAAAGAAAGAAATGTAGCAAGGTCCCAGGCCTCCTATGGTCTGATAAGAACCTCCAGGGCCAAAGATATCTGACATCCTTCTGTATATGGTGTATAATCAATTGATCTTCAACAATCAACCGTGGTAATTACTCCTGGGCTCTGGCAAGTAAAGGAAGACAGATTTTGAGCTGGTAGGATAAGTGCATCTGTATGCCGGGCAGTAGGTGGCACTGTGCTCCTTTTAAACTACATTTATTGACACAATTTTGCAAATGCATTGGGTCTACATGACCACCTTGACCAAGCTTTTAACAATTCGTTTTTTTTTTCCATGGCAGATGCAAAGGGCTCTAGGTATAAGAAGTACAGCACTGCGGTATATGTCAGAGCTATATAAATGTATAATAATAATTAGGGTTGTCCCGATACCGATACTAGTATCGATATTGGTACCGATACCGAGCATTTGCTTGAGTACTTGTACTCGGCAAATGCTCCGATGCTTCACCCTGGACAGTCAGGGTGATCAGTGCGGTGGGGAGTTACAAGCACCGATCACTACTGACTGTCCTCGTATTCTCCTCCAGCCCCCCTCCGTTCTGCTGCTCTACCCCTCTGTGCTGCCGTCTCCCTCCATGCTGCTCTCTCCCTCCATGTCCCCCTCCGTGCTGCTTCGTGTCTCCTTCCGTGCCGATTCGTCTCTCCCTCAGTGGCGATTCGTGTCTCCCTCTGTGCCGATTCCTTTCTCCCTCCGTGCCGCTTCGTGCCTTCCTCCGTGCCGATTCATCTTTCCCTCAGTGCCGATTTGTGTCTCCCTCCGTGACGATTTGTCTCTCCCTTCGTGCCGATTTGTCTCTCCCTCCGTGCCGATTCGTCTCTCCCTCAGTGCCGATTCGTCTCTCCCTCAGTGCCGATTTGTCTCTCCCTCCGTGCCGATTCGTCTCTCCCTCCGTGCCGCTTTGTGTCTCCCTCCGTGCCGATTCGTCACTCCCTCAGTGCTGATTTGTGTCTCCCTCCGTGCCGTTTCGTCTCTCACTCCGTGTCGATTCGTCTCTCCCTCAGTGCCGATTTGTCTCTCCCTCCGTGCCGATTCGTCTCTCCCTCCGTGCCGCTTTGTGTCTCCCTCCGTGCCGATTCGTCACTCCCTCAGTGCTGATTTGTGTCTCCCTCCGTGCCGTTTCGTCTCTCACTCCGTGTCGATTCGTCTCTCCCTCCGTGCCGATTCGTCTCTCCCTCAGTGCCGATTTGTCTCTCCCTCCGTGCCGATTCGTCTCTCCCTCCGTGCCGCTTTGTGTCTCCCTCCGTGCCGATTCGTCACTCCCTCAGTGCTGATTTGTGTCTCCCTCCGTGCCGTTTCGTCTCTCACTCCGTGTCGATTCGTCTCTCCCTCCGTGCCGATTCGTCTCTCCCTCCGTGCCGATTCGTCTCTCCCTCCGTGCCGATTCCTGTCTCCCTCCGTGCCGATTTGTCTCTCCCTCCGTGCCGATTCCTGTCTCCGTCCGTGCCGCTTCGTGCCTTCCTCCGTGCCGATTCATCTTTCCCTCAGTGCCGTTTCGTCTCTCCCTCCGTGACGATTTGTCTCTCCCTTCGTGCCGATTCGTCTCTCCCTCAGTGCCGATTCGTCTCTCCCTCAGTGCCGATTCGTCTCTCCCTCCGTGCCGATTCGTGTCTCCCTCCGTGCCGATTTGTCTCTCCCTCCGTGCCGATTCCTGTCTCCCTCCGTGCTGCTTCGTGCCTTCCTCCGTGCCGATTCATCTTTCCCTCAGTGCCGTTTCGTCTCTCCCTCCGTGACGATTTGTCTCTCCCTTCTTGCCGATTCGTCTCTCCCTCAGTGCCGATTCGTCTCTCCCTCAGTGCCGATTCATCTCTCCCTCCGTGCCGATTCGTCTCTCCCTCCGTGCCGATTCGTCTCTCCCTCCGTGCCGATTCGTCTCTCCCTCCGTGCCCCTCCTCCAGGGCAGCCATCACAAATTTTGGGGCCCCTTACTCAGCTTTAGGCAGGGCCCCCCTGGAGCAGAGAACCAGGGGGGGGGTGCTAATGTAAAAAAAAAAAACAAGTGTAATCTGTTCTCTCCTCTCTCCTGATGCGAGATGATAAGTGGGCGGGGCCCCTACAGGTGTAATGCAAAAATTAAATAAATAAGTAAAAAATGGGAGGGGGGGGGGACAGCCGGACCATCGGCCCTTTACATGTGTATTGCAAAAAAAAAAAAAAAAGGGAGAGGGGCCAGCCGAACCTGTAACCTGGGGATCATCAGGCCCCTTACAGGTGAAATGCAAAAAATGTATAAAAAAACTGGAGGGGGGCCAGCCGGGCCCCTTACAGGTGTGATGCCTGTACCCCCCTGATGGTGGCCCTGTCCTCCTCAACCACTTCAATCTGTCAGGATGGAGAACAGAGGTAGGAGCCAGTAAATCCGGCTCCTACCTTTTCCGAATGTACAGTCAGTGATCACTGACTCTGTCCATTCACATAACTGAAACATCGTAAACTGTGTTTACAATGTTTCAGTTTATGAATGGAAAGGAGCCGCTGTCTTCTCTCCTTTCATTTTCAGAGCAGCTGATGCTGCTGAGAAAGGGACTGGGGAATCTGTGTCCCTAGTCCCTTTTCCTGTCTCAAAGGGGAGATATCAGAGGTCTGTTAAGACCCCTGATATCTCTCCAAAGCCCCCCCAACAGGGCTGATAAAAGAAATCCAATAAATAAAACAAATTGTATTTTTTTTTAATTTAAATTAAAAAAGACACACTGACACTGTCCACCCCCCCCCCCTTTAAAAAAAAGAAAAGAAAAAGAAAGCATTGTAAAAAAAAAAAAAATAATAATAATAATAATTAAATAAAAATTGTAAAAAAAAAAAAAAATACTGACACATGTGCCACTGTCACATGAGATTAAAAAAAAAGTATCGGTATCGGCGAGTAGTATTGGTACTCGGTTTTAAAAAAGTGGTATCGGGAAAACCCTAATAATAATAATAATAATAATAGTGTGTGACTGCAGGGGTACATTAGAGTGTATTATACAATTATATAGCTCTTAAATATTACAGTGTTTTTTATACCTAGAGCCCTTTGTATCTGACAAAGGAAAAAAATACTAAGGGCCAAATTCAGAAAGCCGTGCGCAAAGTTGCGGCAGCGTAACTTTTCTTATTTACGTTAAGCCGCCGCAACTTAACACGCAAGTGCTGTATTCACAAAGCACTTGCGTGTTAAGTTGCGGCGGCGTAGCGTAAATTGGGCGGCCTAATTCAAAATAGGAGGGTAGGGGGGCGTCTCCTATTTAAATTAGGCGCGTCCGCGCGCCGAACGTACTGCGCATGCGCCAGCCTTAGAAAAATCACAGTGCGCATGCTCCGAATTATGACGGTGTTTTCGACGTGAACGTAATCGACGTAAATCCCCATTCACGGACGAGTTACGCAAACGACGTAAACATTTTCAAAATTCCCGCGGTCACGACGTCCATACTTAACATAGGATGCGCCTGCTTTGGGCAGCTTTATCTTTACGCCGGGAAAACCCTTATGTAAACAGCGTAAAGTGACTGTTTGGGCCCGCGTACGTTTGTGAATTGGCGTATCTCGCTGATTTACATATTTTTGGCGTAAATCAGCGAGAATGCCCCCAGCGTCCATTTTAAAATTGCAGTTAAGATCCGAGGGTGTAATACAATTACACCTGTCAGATCTTTGCTGCAAACCGGCTTATCTTGTTTTCTGCATACAGAAAAACAGATAAGCCGGCGCAAAGTGTGAGTTATGCCGGCGTATCACTGATACGCCGGCATAACTCTTTCTGAATCTGGCCCTTAATTGTTAAAAGCTTTCTGACCAGAGTCCAAAAGTCCAAATTAGGTCTCTTTTTCTTTTTCATAAATTTAACCTGATAAGTCAGAAAATTCTGCTGACATTGAGTGCATTATATATTCAAGACGCCATTTCCTAGAGAACCTGTAGAATGAATAATGGACAGAAACTGAAATATGGAAAACACAACATGCACCACTTATGTATCAAGTGTCTGCAGAATGCCCTCTCTACAATGCTGCCACCTTGTGGGATTTATCTGAAATGCAGTATTTCTTCTATTATACGAAAAGCTCCAATTTTAGTGCCTGATACTGTATGTTGTTTATGACATATTCAGAAGTCGTTCACGTGGATTATTTTACCATTTTAATCTCTGCATCATTGGAGCTTACATTTTAATATTCTGGCATTCTATACATTCATATAGCTCTGACATATACCGAGTGTTGTACAGAGAACACTGAGCCACTCACATCAGTCTCTGCACCAGAGGAGCTTGCACTCTAATGTCCCCCACAGTCACATGCTATTATTATACATTTATATAGCTCTGACATATACCACAGTGGTGTATGGACAACACTGAGCCAGTCACTTCAGTCTCTGCACCAGAGGAGCTTCTCCACCAGGTGGTGCTGTTGGCTCACTCTCCTGTGATCTCAGAGAGACAGCGAAGCCTGGGGCCTCTCATGCAGGCTTTTCCCAGGCAAGCATGGACCATATTGGAGAAGACAAAGGTGGAGGCTCTCCAGAGGCACTGAGGCCTACTCCATGTGCTCAAGCTGCAATGGATCCTGGGCCTGTCCGTTTGCAAGAGTCTCCTGGTCAGCGTCACTGAACCCACTTCCTCTAAGCTCAGATCATCCTATAACAGCCCCCAATCTGTGACTAGACAGTGAATGAAGCAGCAGCACAGACATGTGCTCATCCCTCTTTTTCTCCGTTCTCACCTTCAGTGAGATCTCCCTACAGTACTTTTTCTCTGCCAGTAGTCTGGTGGTCAGCATCATTGAACCTACTTCCTCTAAACTCAGGTCATCCCAGGCCAGCCCCCAATCTGTGACTGAACAGTGAATGAAGCAATAGCACAGCGATGAGCTCATCTCTCTTTTGCTCCGTTCTCACCTTCAGTGAGATTCCCCCTACAGTACTATTTCTCTGCCAGTAGTCTCCTGGTCAGCGTCATTGAACCCACTTTCTTTAAGCTTAGGTCATCCCCTACCAGCCCCCAACCTGTGACTGGACAGTGAATGAAGCAGCAGCACAGTGATGAGCTCATCCCTCTTTTGCTCCGTTCTCACCTTCAGTGAGATTCCCCCTACAGTACCATTTCTCTGCCAGTAGTCTGGTGGTCAGCATCATTGAACCCACTTCCTCTAAACTCAGGTCATCCTGGATCAGCCCCCAATCTGTAACAGAACAATGAATGAAGCAACAACACAGCGATGAGCTGAGCTCATCCCTCTTTTGCTCCATTCTCACCTTTAATGAAATTTCCCCTGAAATACCTTTTTCTGCCAGTAGTCTGCTGGTCAGCATCATTGAACCTACTTCCTCTATGCTCAGGTTATCCCGGACCAGCCCCCAACCTGTGACTGGACAGTGAATGAAGCAGCAGCACAGTGATGAGCTCATCCCACTTTTGCTCCGTTCTCACCTTCAGTGAGATTCCCCCTACAGTACTTTTTCTCTGCCAATAGTCTGCTGGTAAGCATCACTGAACCCACCTCCTCTAAGCTCAAATCATCCTAGGCCAGCCCCCAATCTGTGACTAGACAGTGAATGAAGCAATAGCACAGCGATGAGCTCATCCCTCTTTTGCTCCGTTCTCACCTTCAGTGAGATTCCCCCTACAGTACTATTTCTCTGCCAGTGGTCTGGTGGTCAGCATCATTAAACCTACTTCCTCTAAACTCAGGTCATCCTGGATCAGCCCCCAATCTGTGACTGAACAGTGAATGAAGAAGCAGCACAGTGATGAGCTCATCCCTTTTTTGCTCCATTCTCGCATTCAGTGAGATTCCCCCTGAAATACTTTTTTCTGCCAGTAGTCTGCTGGTCAGCATCATTGAACCTACTTCCTCTATGCTCAGGTTATCCTGGACCAGCCCCCAACCTGTGACTGGACAGTGAATGAAGCAGCAGCACAGCGATGAGCTGATCACGTGGTAAAGAGTCTACATCATAGATCGGAGATGTGGTGTGTCCGAGCGATACACAACCAATCGCCGCACTGCGCGCCCCCCGGCTCGGCCATCATCCTGCTATAGGCTGAGCGGGAAGGTGTTAAAATGACTGTAGTGTGTTTCTGAAAATCAGCAAATGCACTGCAAAACACATAAGGATTGGTTTACAAGGTCGCAAACCAAAAGTTGTGTGACTTGCTTGCGACTTCCTTGTGACGCGCCCAGAAGCGATTCAGTTCGCATGCGCCGCGCTTTATAAGTTTTTCATTCATTCATTCATTCATACAACGTTGCCGCCTATGACACTCGTCACACCAAAGTCGCACAAAAGTAGCGCAGGAACCTTTTTTTTTGTGTGGCTGCGACTTGAGTTGCATTGGTTAACCGCTTCCCGACCGCCGCATGTAGATATACGTCGGCAGAATGGCATGTACAGGCACATTGGCGTACCTGTACGTCCCTGCCTTTCCGCGGGTCGGGGGTCCAATCGGGACCCCCCCGCTACATGCGGCGATCGGATACCCGCGGGGAGCGATCCGGGACGACTGCGGCACGGCTATTAGTTTCTAGCCGCCCCCTCGCGATCGCTCCCCGAAGCTGAAGAACGAGGAGAGCCGTATGTAAACACGGCTTCCCCGTGCTTCACTATGGCGCTGCATCGATCGAGTGATCCCTTATATAAGGGAGACTCGATCGATGACGTCAGACCTACAGCCACACCCCCCTACAGTTGTAAACACACACTAGGTGAACCCTAACTCCTTCAGAGCCCCCTTGTGGTTAACTCCCAAACTGCAACTGTCATTTTTACAATAAACAATGCAATTTAAATGCATTTTTTGCTGTGAAAATGACAATGGTCCCAAAAATGTGTCAAAATTGTCCGAAGTGTCCGCCATAATGTCGCAGTCACGAAAAAAATCGCTGATCGCCGCCATTAGTAGTAAAAAAAAAAAAATTTATAAAAATGCAATAAAACTATCCCCTATTTTGTAAACGCTATAAATTTTGCGCAAACCAATCGATAAACGCTTATTGCGATTTTTTTACCAAAAATAGGTAGAAGAATACGTATCGGCCTAAACTGAGGGAAAAAAAATGTTATATATGTTTTTGGGGGATATTTATTATAGCAAAAAGTAAAAAATATAGCATTTTTTTCAAAATTGTCGCTCTATTTTTGTTTATAGCGCAAAAAATAAAAACCGCACAGGTGATCAAATACCACCAAAAGAAAGCTCTATTTGTGGGGAAAGAAGGACGCCAATTTTGTTTGGGAGCCACGTCGCACGACCGCGCAATTGTCTGTTAAAACGACGCAGTGCCGAATTGTAAAAACCCCTTGGGTCATGTAGCAGCATATTGGTCCGGTCCTTAAGTGGTTAAGATGGCACCCATTGTTTTGACTAATCATGGGACTTTATGTGTCATAAGTTGTAGCAGTAGAGAAGCTGAATACAGGATTGCCTGTGACCTTCTCCTGAGCGATGCAATGTAATCTTCTTCTCAGCTGCTCCCTCTAGTGGACACTGGTCTCCCTATGTCTATATACAGTATATACTCTGTATACTCATGTAATGAATGAATCTGTGTATTCTTTCCTCTCTCTTTCTCCAGCAGATGAAAAGCGATAAAATCCAAGCACACTGCCAGCTTCCTCTCCTCTCTTCCCTCTTGCCACTCAGTCCGGGTTACACTTTAACCAGCTCTTCCACCTTTGTACCCTTCCTGGTGCCAGACTCCACCCCTCACCTTCAGGAAGAGAGGACAGGTAGGAGACGCTGTGCACAGACTGCCCAGCATGGTGCTCACCTAGGAAAGCCGGGAACAAACAGGTGAGTGCACAGGGAGGGGGGCATACTGGGTGCATGGGCTGCCCAACAAGGTGTTCACCTAGGAGACCCATCAACAAACAGGTGATTGCTCAGGGAGGGGGGCACACTGGGTGCATGGGCTGCCCAGCATAGTGCTTACCTAGGAGACCCAGCGACAAACAAGTGAGTGTTCATTGAGGGGGGCACACTGGGTGCAGGGGCTGCCCAGCATAGTGCTCACAACAACAAAACCTGGGGAATGCCCAGGGAAAAACCAAGCCTACTTACCGACCAGCTAGCAGAACAACCAATTAACCTGTCTAACAGTATGACTATGCGTTAAAAACAGGGGTTTTGTACGCACGCATTTGCAACCGCATGCGTGAGCCACAGAGCCGCGCCAAGGCCAGCATAGTGCTCACCTAGGAGACCCAGCGACAAACAAGTGAGTGTTCAGGGAGGGGGGCACACTGGGTGCAGGGGCTGCCCAGCATAGTGCTCACCTAGGAGACCCAGGAACACAACAGGTGATTGCTCAGGGAGGGGGGCACACTGGGTGCAGGGGCTGCCCGGCATAGTGCTTACCTAGGAGACCCAGCAACAAACAAGTGAGTGTTCATAGAGGGGGGCACACTGGCGGCAGGGGCTGCCCGGCATAGTGCTCACCTAGGAGACCCAGCGACAAACAAGTGAGTGTTCATTGAGGGGGGCACACTGGGGGCAGGGGCTGCCCAGCATAGTGCTCACCTAGGAGACACAGGAACAAACAAGCGATTGCTCAGGGAGGGGGGCACATTGGTGCATGGGCTGCCCAGCATAATGTTTACCTAGGAGACCCGGCGACAAACAAGTGAGTGTTCAGGGAGGGGGCACACTGGGTGCAGGGGCTGCCCAGCATAGTGCTTACCTAGGAGACCCAGAAACACAACAGGTGATTGCTCAGGGAGGGGGACACACTGGGTACATGGGCTGCCCAGCACAGTGCCCACCTAGGAGACCCAGCAACACAACAGGTGATTGCTCAGGGAGGGGGGCACACTGGGTGCATGGGCTGACCAGCATAGTGCCCACCTAGGAGACCCAGCAACACAGCAGGTGATTGCTCAGGGAGGGGGACACACTGGGTGCATGGGCTGAACAACATAGTGCCCACCTAGGAGACCCAGCAACACAGCAGGTGATTGCTCAGGGAGGGGGGCACACTGGGTGCATGGGCTGCGCAGCATAGTGCCCACCTAGGAGACCCAGCAACACAGCAGGTGATTGCTCAGGGAGGGGGGCACACTGGGTGCATGGGCTGCGCAGCATAGTGCCCACCTAGGAGACCCAGCAACACAACAGGTGATTGCTCAGGGAGGGGGACACACTGGGTGCAGGGGCTGAACAGCATAGTGTTTACCTAGGAGACCCAGGAACAAACAGGTGATTGCTCAGAGAGGGGGGCATACTGGATGCATGGGCTGCCCAGCACAGCGCCCACCTAGGAGACCCAGGAACACAACAGGTGATTGCTCAGGGAGGGGGACACACTGGGTGCATGGGCTGCCCAGCACAGCGCCCACCTAGGAGACCCAGGAACACAACAGGTGATTGCTCAGGGAGGGGGACACACTGGGTGCAGGGGCTGAACAACATAGTGTTCACCTAGGAGACCCAGCAACAAACAGGTGATTGCTCAGGGAGGGGGACACACTGGGTGCAGGGGCTGAACAACATAGTGTTCACCTAGGAGACCCAGGAACAAACAGGTGATTGCTCAGAGAGGGGGGCATACTGGATGCATGGGCTGCCCAGCATAGTGCCCACCTAGGAGACCCAGCAACACAACAGGTGATTGCTCAGGGAGTTGGGCACACTGGATGCATAGGGCTGTGTATGTCTACTGTTGCACACAGTGTAGGGTGTCCCTGTATGCAAGGGTGACTACATAGGATGCTGCAAGAGAAAGGTGTCCCCCATCACTTTAATATATGTGGGTGATAAATTCTATATATATATTATACAGTAGATCCTGCCCCGTGTCTGTGATTGTTACTTTTCATCCGGGTGTGTCTTTGTCTTCCTATGACAGGTCCAATCATCATGCTGCTCCTGTGCATTACGCTGCTCCTCCCCGCCACCTCCGCTCACCTCTGCACCTTCACCAGCCAGGTAAGATTCACCTTTACTGACAATCACACTACAGGGCAGGCTATGGAGAACTACTCTCCACCAATCTAATAGGCAGACATTAATACAGACAAACAGACAATATATTGAATATAACCAGGGCGCTTTTTTTTTCAGCAGGAACGTTGAGGGGGGGGGGGGGCTACTCAGTTCGGGCACCTCCAGCACTGGATGTATGTAATGGCAAGGGGTGCTGGAATGTCTATTGATGCTGGCTGCTAGGCTGTCTATTGTTGCGGGGGGGGGGGTCTATTGTTGCTAGTGGGGGATCTACTGCTGCTTGGGGGGTCTTATGTTGCTGGGAGGGATCTACTGTTGAGGGAGGGGTCTCCTGATGCTGGCTACTAGGGGGATCTGTTGTTGCGGGGGTATTGTTGTTAGGGAGGACTCTAGGAATGGTCTAAACAATTTGGACTAAATGTTTGTCAGATGATGGACAGTTAAAGGCAAAACTTGCGATGAAAACCTACGCCGGCGGCCTCCGGCGCAAGGCGGGCCAATTCAAATGGGCGTGTGCCATTTAAATTAGGCACGCTCCCGCGCCGGACCTACTGCGCATGCTCAGTTTCGCAATTCCCGTCGTGCTTTGCGCGCCGTGACGTCATTTTTTCGAACGGCGACGCGCGTAGCGTAATTCCGTATTCCCGGACGGCTTATGCAAACGATGTTCATTTTTAAATTTCGACGCGGGAACGATGGCCATACTTTATACAGCAATACGATTGTAAAGTTAAGGCACCAAAAACGACGACTAACTTTGCGACGGGAAACTAGACTAGCGGCGACGTAGCGAACGCGAAAAACCGTTGTGGATCGCTGTAACTCCTAATTTGCATACCCGACGCTGGTTTACGACGCGAACTCCCCCCAGCGGCGGCCGCAGTATTGCATCTTAAGATCCGACAGTGTAAAACAATTACACCTGTCGGATCTTATGCCGCGTACACACGGTCGTTTTCTGCGATGTAAAAAAACGACGTTTTCTGTGAAGTAAAAAACGACGTTTTTGAAACTTCAATTTTCAAAAACGATGTTGCCTACACACCATCGTTTTTTCACAGTGCTCTAGCAAAGCGAGGTTACGTTCACCACGTTTTTTCCATTGAAGCTCGCTTCATAACTAGCTTCTGGGCATGCGCGGGTGTAAAAACGTCGTTTGAAACGTCGTTTTTTGCTACACACGGTCAATTTCTGTGAAGTCAAAAACGACGTTTTGAAAAACGACACATAAAATTGAAGCATGCTTCAATTTTTTTTGGTCGTTTTTCAGAAGACATAAAACGTCGTTTTCTTCCACACACGGTCAATTAAATTGACGTTTTTAAAAACGTCGTTTTTTTACATCGCAGAAAACGACCGTGTGTACGCGGCATTAGGGATATCTATGTGTAACTGGTTCTATGAATCAGCCGCATAGATACTCTGAGAGATACGACGGAGTATCTCCACTGTGAATCTGGCCCATAGAGACCCTGGCCCAGATTCAGGTAGATCCGCGCAATATTTGCGTGGGCAAAGAGCAAAGATTTTTCTCTGCGCCCACGCAAATATTTCGATTTGCCCGCGATTCACGGAGCAGTAGCTCCGTAAATTGCACGGGCGCTATGCTAATTAGCCCTGCGTAAGGGCGCCTAATGTAAATGATCCCGCCGGGCATCTAACCTGTTATGGTTCAGGGGAAGAGAGGACGCACACTCGGTTTCCGCCTTTTGTGACCTGCAAGGATGAATGTTCGGATAAAGGTTTGGTATGATCTTTTTGGAGGGACCACATCCTTTTTGTTTTTTTGCATGGGGTTCCCCCTTAAAATTCACAACAGACCCAGAAGACATCCAACACCACTGTCCTAAAGGGGCCCCATGCCAAAAGATGAAAAAATATTGTATGGGGTCTCCCCCAAATGCCATACCAGAACTTAAAGGGTCCAGTATGAATATGAAGGGGGGCCCCACATGTTCTTTTTTACAATATCTTCACCCCCTGGGCCGGATTCAGATAGGTTAGCGGATCTTTAGATCCACGTAACCTATCTGATTTACGATCCACCGGCGCAAGTTTTTGAGGCAAGTGCTTAATTCAGAAAGCACTTACCTCAAAACTTGCGGCGGCGTATAGTAAATTCCGCGGCTAGGGGGCATCTACAATTTAAATCAGTCGCGTCCCCGCGCCGATGGAACAGCGCATGCGCCGTCCGCGAATTTTCCCAGCGTGCATTGCTCCAAATTACGTCGCTAGGACGTCATTGGTTTCGGCGTGAGCGTAACTTGCGTCCAGCTCTTCTCTCAATCGACGTATGCAAACGACGTAAAAATTCAAAACTCGGCGCGGGAACGACGGTCATACTTAACATAGGATACCCCTCACATAGCAGGGGTAACTATACGCCGGAAAAAGCCGAACGCAAGCGACGTAAAAAAAAAAAAGCGACGGGCGTGCGTTCGTTTCTGAATCGGCGGAAATCCTCATTTGCATATTCGTTGCGTGTAAAAAACGAAACGCCACCTAGCGGCCGGCCTGGAATTGCAGCCTAAGGCCGGGTACTCACGACCAAACATGTATGGTGAAAGCGGTCCGTCGGACCGTTTTCACCATACATGTCTGCCAGAGGGCTTCTGTACGATGGTTGTACACACAATCGTACAGAAGTCCGCGCGTAAACAATACGCGGGGCGTGTCCGCGGTGTCGCCGCGTCGATGACGCGGTGTCGCCGCGACAATGACGCGGCGACGTGGGCGGCCCGCCTTTAAAATGCTTCCACGCATGCGTCGAAGTCATTCGACGCATGCGAGGGACGGCGGGCGCCTGGACATGTACGGTAGGTCTGTACTGACGACCGTACATGTCCGAGCGGGCAGGATTCCAGCGGACGGTTTTAAAACAAGTCCAGGAATATTTGTCCGCTGGGAAAAGGCCCGGCGGGCAAATGTTTGCTGGAATTCGGCCCGCTCGCGCCCACACACGACCAAACATGTCTGCTGAAACTGGCCTGCGGGCCAGTTTCAGCAGACATGTTTGCTCGTGAGTATGGGGCCTAAGGGAGATCTATGCGGAACCTGATTCTATGAATCAGCCGCATAGATCCGACCGACGGAACTCAGAGCTACGACGGCGTATCAGGAGATACGCCGTCGTATCTCTATCTGAATCCAGGCCCCTTAGTTTATATTCTGCTGCCAGGTGGAAATCCCCGGTTAAAAGTTGGCTTTCATGGAAGGTTCAGCCATTGCAGAACTTCGAACAAGAACAACCCAGTCTGAACCTAGGTTTGGACCAAACATGTAGATCATCCTTTCTGCTAACGAGGGACCTCATTTTTGGACAGGAACAGGCTTAGGATAATTAAAAGGAGATTATGTATCCCCCAGGAGCCACTTAATGTTTATTGTAATGCTAAAACCACTAAGCCCTCCTCAATTCTACCTTCTCCAATGCACCAACATGGGAAAATCTCTGAAAAGTGTCCTGATTTATTTCCCTGAATTGTCTTTCAGTGCCCCTAATCGCTGCTGTTACAGACTGTTACAAATCAATGCTCCCACTCCTGACTTATGGGGCCCTGGGGCCACACAATAAGTTCCAAAGAGCTTCATGTGGCCCTCTGGCCCTAGGTTCAGCCATCTAGGGGTGACATAGTCAATCTTTTACACTATAATTTATACTGTGTGTCTGAAGGGACTCTGTCCTTTTTTTTGCGATGAGAGGGATTCTATCTCAGAAGGTAGGAGACCATCTCAGAAGGTAGGAGACCATCTCAGAAGGTAGGAGACCATCTCAGAAGGTAGGAGGGCCTCTCCAAAGGTAGGAGGCCATCTCAGAAGGTAGGAGGGCCTCTCCGAAGGTAGGAGGCCATCTCAGAAGGTAGGTGGCCATCTCAGAAGGTAGGAGGGCCTCTCAGAAGGTAGGAGACCATCTCAGAAGGTAGGAGACCATCTCAGAAGGTAGGAGGCCATCTCAGAAGGTAGGAGACCATATCAGAAGGTAGGAGGCCATCTCAGAAGGTAGGAGGCCATCTCAGAAGGTAGGAGGCCATCTCAAAAGGCAGGAGGCCATCTCAAAAGGGAGGAGGGCATCTCAAAAGGGAGGAGGCCATCTCAGAAGGTAGGAGGGCCTCTCAGAAGGTAGGAGACCATCTCAGAAGGTCGGAGGGTCTCTCAGAAGGTACTGTAAGAGAACATGTCAGAAGGTAGGAGGGTCTCTCAGAAGGTACTGTAAGAGAACATGTCAGAAGGTAGGAGGCCATATCAGAAAGTAGGAAGGCCTCTCAGAAGATAGGAGGCCATCCCAGAAGGTAGGGGGCTTCTCAGGAGGTGGGAGGCTATGTCAGAAGGTAAGGGGCCATTTCAGATGGTAGGAGGGCATCTCAGAAGGTAGAAGGTGATCTCAGAAGGTAGAAGGGCATCTTATAAGATAGAAGGTGATTTCAGAAGGTAGGAGGCAATCCCAGAAGGTAGGAGGGCTTCTCAGGAGGTGGGAGGCTATGTCAGAAGGTAAGGGGCCATTTCAGAAGGTAGGAGGCCATATCAGAAGGTAGGTGGTCATCTCAGAAGTTAGAAGGTGCTCTCAGAAGGTAGAAGGTAGGAGGGTCTCTCAGAAGGTAGGAGGCACTCCCAAAAGGTAGGAGGGCCTCTAAGAAGGTAGAAGGTGATCTCAGAAGGTAGAAGGCGATCTCAGAAGGTAGGAAGGTCTCTCAGAAGGTAGGAGGCCATCTCAGAAGGTAGGAGGCCATCTCAGAAGGTAGGAGGCCATCTCAGAAGGTGGGAGGCTATCTCAGAAGGTAAGGGGCCATATCAGAAGGTAGGAGGGCATCTCAGAAGGTAAAAGGTGATCTCAGAAGGTAGGAGGGCATCTCAGAAGGTAGAAGGTGATCTCAGAAGGTAGAAGGCGATCTCAGAAGGTAGGAAGGTCTCTCAGAAGGTAGGAGGCCATCTCAGAAGGTAGGAGGAGAACTCAGAAAGTAGGAGGAGAACTCAGAAGGTAGGAGGCAAACTCAGAAGGTAGGAGACAATTTCAGAAATTAGCAGGCTATCTCAGAAGGTAGGAGGGCATCTCAGGCCCTGTACACACGGTCGGACAAAACCGATGAAAACGGACTGAAGTTCAGTTTCATCGGTCCAAACCGACCATGTGTGGGCCCCATCGGTCCGTTATCCTTCGGTTGCAAAATTTAGAACTTGCTTTAAAATTGAACCGCTGGACGCCTAACCGATCGGCCAAAACCGATGGTTAGTACACAAAAGCATCGGTTCCAAACCCGGGCATGCTCAGAATCAAGTCGACTCATGCTTGGAAGCATTGAACTTCATTTTTCTCAGCACGTCGTTGTGTTTTACGTCGCCGCGTTGGACTCGATCGGTTTTTGAAATGATGGTGTGTAGACACATCAGACCATCAGTCAGCTTCATCGGTTTACCGATGAAACTAAACTTCAGTCCGTTTTCATCAGTTTGAACTGATTGTGTGTACAGGGCCTCAGAAGGTAGGAGGCGATCCTAGAAGGTAGGAGGCCATTTCAGAAGGAAGGAGGCAATCTCGGAAGTAAATGTTTCTGAGAAAAGAAGAGCAGAGAAGATATACTGGTAATATTTAAACAAACATTAACTGTAACCGCTGAAGCGTTAAATGCCTATTTTCCATTTGTGAAGGTGACTCATTCTGGGACTTTTTCATTTGACATACAGCAAACATTATAAAACCTCTTTGCCGGCAGTTTATGGCATTATTGCTAGGTGTCCAATCAGAGTGAAGAACTGTACAAAAAGTTTTGACATCATCATGTTTTTAAACAAACAAGAAGCCTGCATATAAATTCTCCACTGACAACCCTCCCGGGCAGTGCTCATATGTCAGACCTACCCAATGTTGAATGGTTACATACTTGACAATTTTCAGGTCATTTTTTTTTTTAAATTCACTAAGCTTTCTAATAAAAAAAACAATGAAAATATTAACACGGTATTTGCGCAATGGTTATGTCACACAGTATTTGCGCAATGGTTATGTCACACGGTATTTGCGCAGTGGTTTTGCAAACGCAATTTTTGAGGGGGAAAAGCATCACAAATTCTTATCTCTATGATTTTATGGACCTGGAGAGCATTGAGGCCATAACATTTGCATGACAGCCAAGGGGCCTAGCATGTTCAGCAGGATAGTTCAGCAATGGCAACCTCCATTATCCTCTCATGACAGAGACCCTTTAAATGCTGTGGAAATTGGGTAACATTTTGGCAATTGTTGAGTGTATGTGGTCAACACGAGAGCTGAGTAAAGAGTAATCCTGTCTTGCTTGCTGTTTGTTCAGGTGAGTGCGGACTGCCGTCATAAAGGCCTCACTGACATCCCACTTACGCTTCCCGGTGATCTCCGGCACTTGGACCTCTCCAGTAACGCCATCCATCTATCTCATCCCTTGTCTACGAGGTTCTCAGAGCTCTTCCACCTCAATCTCTCCAACAATCCATTGCATGTCCTTCCTTCAGGGGCCTTCAAGAACTTACCACAACTCCAGACCTTGGATCTAAGCAACTGTGGAATCTCCGAACTCCCACCTGACTCCTTGCAGGGTCTAAAGAAACTCCAGAGATTGTTTCTGAGCCACAATCATCTAAGGACTGTAGATGTAGAGAACCTCGGGGAGCTCGTGAAACTGGACCTAACGGACACCTTTATAACATCTTTGGGTTTTGGCCAACCCCCAGGAAGAGACTTCCTCTTACAGTTGGACAATCGAGGATTCTGTGACTGCTCCTCGGGAACACATCTTGGAGGAACCCCGGAACATGGTAACAAAATGGAACCTTCATTGTTGGGTGTTTAGGGATCTCAGAAAATCTTTTTGGGGAATATCTTTAGCAACATGGTATAAAGTCTGACTTCTTACAAAAATGTTTGCTTTAGATTTGGATAGAGCTGGGGTAAGTTAAAGGGGTTGTAAAGGTTTGTTTTTATTTTCTAAATAGGTTCCTTTAACCACTTCAATACAGGGCATTTTCACCCCTTCCTGCCCAGAGCAATTGTAATGCCTTGTACACACGATCGGAATTTCCGATGGAAAAAGTCTGACTGACTTTTTCCATCGGATATTCCGATCGTGTGTAGCCCCATCAGAGTCTTTTCATCGGAAATTCCGAAGAATTCCTTTGGTATTTAGATATAGAACATGTTCTATTTTTCTCCGATGGAATTCCGATGAGAAAGCCAGATCGTGTGTACGCGACATTAGTTTTCAGCGCTGTTGCACTTTGAATAACAATTGCGCGGTCATGCAACACTGTACCCATATGGAATCTTTATATTTTTTCCCCCACAAATAGAGCTTTCTTTTGGTGGTATTTGATCACCTCTGCGGTTTTTATTTTTTGCGCTATAAACAAAAGAAGAGCAACAATTTTGAAAAAAACACAATGGCCCGGATTCACATACATTGGCGCATATTTATGCCGGCGTAGCGCAGAGAGGCAAGCACCGAATTCACAAAGCACTTGCCTCCCAAACTGCGCTGGGTTTCCTCGGCGTAAGCCGGCGTAGGTGGAAGTGGGCGTGAGCCATGCTAATGAGGCGTGACCCCATGCAAATGATGGGCAGAGTGCCATACAAGCACTTAAAACGACCGATTTGGGTGCGCTGTGTACAAAGTGCAGGGTTTAGGGGTGCGCTATGTACAGAGTTCAGGGATTCGCTGTGTACAGAGTGCATGGTTCAGGGGTGCGCTGTGTACAGAGTGCAGGGTTCAGGGGTGCGCTGTGTACAGAGTGCATTGTTCAGGGATTCGCTGGGTACAGAGTGCAGAGTTCAGGGGTGCGCTGTGTACAGAGTGCAGAGTTCAGGGGTGCGCTGTGTACAGAGTGCAGAGTTCAGGGGTGCTCTGTGTACAGAGTGCAGAGTTCAGGGGTGCTCTGTGTACAGAGTGCAGAGTTCAGGGATGCACTGTGTGCAGAGTTCAGGGATGCACTGTGTACAGAGTGCAGAGTTCAGGGATTTGCTGTGTACAGAGTGCAGAGTTCAGGGGTGCACTGTGTACAGAGTGCAGAGTTCAGGGATTCGCTGTGTACAGAGTTCAGGTGTGCGCTGTGTACAAAGTGCATGGTTCAGGGGTGCACTGTGTACAGAGTGCAGGGTTCAGGGGTGCGCTGTGTACAGAGTTCAGGGGTGCGCTGTGTACAGAGTGCAGAGTTCAGGGATTCGCTGTGTACAGAGTGCAGGTGTGCGCTGTGTACAAAGTGCATGGTTCAGGGGTGCACTGTGTACAGAGTGCAGGATTCAGGGGTGCGCTGTGTACAGAGTGAAGAGTTCAGGGGTGCACTGTGTACAGAGTGCAGAGTTTAGGGATTCGTTTTGTACAGAGTGCAGAGTTCAGGGGTGCACTGTGTGCAGAGTTCAGGGGTGCACTGTGTACAGAGTGCAGAGTTCAGGGATTCGTTTTGTACAGAGTGCAGAGTTCAGGGGTGCACTGTGTACAGAGTGCAGAGTTCAGGGGTGCTCTGTGTACAGAGTGCAGAGTTCAGGGATTCGCTGTGTACAGAGTGCAGAGTTCAGGGGTGCGCTGTGTGCAGAGTGCAGATTTCAGGGATTTGTTGTGTACAGAGTGCAGAGTTCAGGGGTGCGCTGTGTACAGAGTGCAGCGTTCAGGGGTGCGCTGTGTACAGAGTGCAGGGTTCAGGGATTTGTTGTGTACAGAGCGCAGGGTTGAGAAGTTTGTGACATACAGAGTGCAGAGTTAAGGAGTGTGTTTTGCAATATGCAGGGTTCAGCTCTCTTTTCGCAGGCTGTCCACATCTCACTTCCACCTCTGCCCCTGGGGGCGAGGGCCACATGAAATGCTCTGGTGGGCCAGATTCAGCCCGCGGCCTTGTGTTTGACACTCGTGATCGGGCACCTCCCTCCCCAGCCAGTTATTCCATCACGGAGGCTCAGCACCATATGTGGGATTACCGAGGGTGCCAGCCTGCCTAGCAACACAGACTTTCATTGACTTGAATTGAGGTGTTGGGTATTGTTTGCAAATTGCCAATGCCTGCCGTATGTTTGAGGCGGGATTGAAATTACGGAGACGCAAACGCACCCCAAATTTTTTTAGTAGGTGTGAGAGGCCGCCGCCTATTGATTTAAAGTGCTGTCATTGGCTTTGCAAAGCACTTAGAAGGCTCCAATGATGCAAAGCAATCGCCTGTTCTGCACTCCCGCCGCGTGACAGCGGCCTAACAATAACAAGTGCGCAATAGTGATAGAGAGCAACGGAATTCAATGTAAACCTCCAACACAAACATTACCAGCCGAGTGATAGACAAAAGGTTACCAGTTCACTCCGGGGAACGTACAATCCTTGTGCTGAGTTATCAGCTGGTGATGTTACATAGGATGGGAGGAGCCATCTTTATCACACAAATGAAAATTCAACTTGAAATTCGGGGTGTCGCCTTTGTTTTGGCAAATTCAAACCGGCCATACATTATACAATTTTCTTATTCAATTTCCTTTAAATTTACCTTCAACAATCCTGCCTGATTGCATACACATTGAAAGTGTTTAGGTTTTGACCTCATATCAGTGGCGGCTGGTGCTCCAAATTTTTTGGGGGGCGCAAACAAGCAAAAAAACTTCGATTGCAGCCACTGTGCCCATCAAACGCAGTTACTGTGCCCATCAATAGCCGCCAGTTTGCCCCATCAAATGATGCCAATTTGCCCCATTAAATGCCGCCAGTTTGTTCCATCAAATGCCGCCAGTTTGTCCCATCAAATGCCACCAGTTTGCACCCTCAAATGATGCCAGTTTGCCCCATCAAATGCCAGCAGTTTGCCCCATCAAATGTCGCCAATCTGCCCCATCAAATGCTGCCAGTTTGCCCCATCAAACAATACCAGTTTGCCCCATCAAATGCCGCCAGTCTGCCCCATCAAATGATACCAGTTTGCCCCATCAAATGCCACCAGTTTGCCCCATCAAATGCCACCAGTTTGCCCCATCAAACGCCGCCAGTTTGCCCCATCAAACGATACCAGTTTGCCCCATCAAACGATACCAGTTTGCCCCATCAAATGCCGCCAGTCTGCCCCATAAAACGCCGCCAGTTTGCCCCATCAAATGCCGCCAGTCTGCCCCATCAAATGCCGCCAGTCTGCCCCATCAAATGCCGCCAGTCTGCCCCATAAAATGCCGCCAGTTTGTCCCATCAAATGCCGCCAGTTTGTCCCTTTAAATGCCGTCAGTTTTCCCCATCAAATGATGCCAGTTTTCCCCATCAAATGATGCCAGTTTTCCCCATCAAATGCCGCCAGTTTGTCCCCTTAAATGCCGCCAGTTTGTCCCATCAAATGCCGTCAGTTTGTCCTATCAAATGATGGCAGTTTGCCCCATCAAATAATACCAGTTTGCCCCATCAAATGCCACCAGTTTGCCCCATCAAATGCCACCAGTTTGCCCCATCAAACGCCGCCAGTTTGCCCCATCAAATGATGCCAGTTTGCCCCATCAAATGCCGCCAGTCTGCCCCATCATATGCCGCCAGTCTGGGAAGCTCTCTCCCAAGGGAGTTAGCTTGCGGGCACGCTCCCGTGTGATACAGTGGCGGCCATAGCCGCCAAGTGTATCACTCGGCACCTCCCCCTGGCGTGCCGCGTCATTGATTTGATTGACAGCAGCGGGAGCCAATGGCAGCGCTGCTATCAATCATCCAGGGAAGAGCCAAGAACAGCCGAGATCTGGCCAAAAAGCCAGCGTGTTCACGACGCAGGACTTTCGAGAGCTCAGGTAAGTAAGCGGGGGGGCTGGGGGGCTTGTAAGCATCGGATGTTTTTTCACCCTAATGCATAGGATGCATTAGGGTGAAAAAACAGGAAGCTTTACAACCCCTTTCAGTTATTCGATACAGACAGGATATGCTTCCCGTGAAGAGAAGTGTTTTCAGGGATCATCTAAAAATGTAAAGAGTAGGAGATAGTCAGACAGATTGGGGTAGGTGGTTCCAGAGGATGGGAGAGGCTCTGCAGAAGTCCTGGAGGTGAATGTGGGAGGAGGTGACGAGGAAGCAGGAGGTCTTGAGAGGAGCGCAGCGGATGGTTTGGGGTGATATTTTGAGACAAGGTTGGTGACGTACAACATGTTGTAGTAGTTTTTAGTATTTAGAATTTTGTTCCCTGGGGAATCAGAAGCTAGTAGAGGGATTAGCAAAGAGGGGCGGCTGACAACGAGCCGTTGGTTAGGTGGATGTTAGAATGATAAATTCCTGTGCTGTTTTTCCAGTGTCCGGCTTGTTCTGCTCCTGCGAGTCACTGAGAGAGAAGAGGGGTCATCCTGTACAGAGGGTCAGCCATGATTTCCAGGTCCGTAATCGCTTTATCCGTGATGTCACTGAAAAGCCAGACAACGGAACATCACTAAACAACAGTAAGTCCCACATGTAATGTACCCTGTTTCCCCAAAAATAAGACCTACCCTGAAAATAAGACCTAGCATTATTTTCCAGGAGGGCTGCAATATAAGACCTACCCCGAAAATAAGCCCTAGTTAAAAATGCTTCTAAAATCCACTCTATTACAGTATTATATAATGTACAATGTGTGTGTTTCTGTAATATAATTACGGGGAAGAGAGCTCCGGCGGATCACAGAAGCGCAGAGCGGCGCTATAACAAAGGTATTTGGCACAATTATATTACAGGAACACGCACATTGTACATTATATAATACTGTAATAGAGTGGATTATAGGATTTTACAAGCATTTTAACTCGGTTCCCACTGGGGATTCCTGACAGGCAGGGAGGGAGAGGGGGAGAGAGGACATCACATTACATGGTAAGACCTACCCCGAAAATAAACCCTACTGTGTCCTTTGTTGGCATAATTAATATAAGACCCGGGCTTATTTTCGGGGAAACACGGTAGTCATGTAACATAAGAGTTCAGAACATCGAAAACATAGAGGGCTGGATTCAGATACATTGGCGTATCTGTCCGCCCGGCGTAACGTATCTGAGATACGTTACGCCGCTCTAACTTTGGGCGCGAGTTCTTTATTCAGAAAGAACTTGCGCCCTTAGTTACGGTGGCGTAACGTATCTGTTGCGGCGTAAGGCCGCGTAATTCAAATGGGGATGTAGGGGGCGTGTTTTATTTAAATTTGTGTTGACCCCGCGTTTTTTACGTTTTATTTGAACGACGCATGCGCCGTCCGTAAAATATCCCAGTGCGCATGCTCGAAATCCCGCCGCAAGGACGTCATTGCTTTCGATGTGAACGTAAATTACATCCAACGACTTACGCAAACGACGTAAAATTTCAAAACTCTGCGCGGGAACGACGGCCATACTACCTACCGTATATACTCGAGTATAAGCCGAGTTTTTCAGCCCTTTTTTTAAGGCTGAAAATACCCCCCTCGGCTTATACTCAAGTCAGTGTACCTGAAACTATTGACGGGCTGCGGGCGTCCATTGTTTAAAAGTCACGGTCTACTCCTGGTCCCTTCCGTGATAGGCGTTTCCCAGCAGACACAGTTCTGCCTATCACGGACGTTCTTTTATCTTCGGACTCAGTTTCCCAGCAGACACTGGGCTAGATTCAGAGAGAGTTACGCCGGCGTATCTACTGATACGCCGTCGTAACTCTGAATCTACGTCGTCGTAAATTTAAGCGTATTCTGGAAACCAGATAGCTTCCGTCGTTTTCGGCGTAGAATATGCAAATGACCTAGATACGCCAATCCACAAATGTACGTACGCCCGGCGCTATTTTTTTTTACGTTGTTTACGTTAGGCTTTTTCGGCGTAAGGTTACACCTGCTATTAGGAGGCGTACGCAATGTTAAGTATGGCCATGTTTCCCGCGTCGAAATTTGAAAATTTTACATCGTTTGCGTAACTCGTCCATGAATGGGGCTGGACGTAATTTACGTTCACGTCAAAACGAATGACGTCCTTGCGGTGCACTTTGGAGCAATGCACTCTGGGAAATTCCACGGACGGCGAATGCGCCGTTCGGGAAAAACGTCAATCACGTCGGGTCACCAATAATTAACATAAAACACGCCCCCTCATCCTCATTTGAATTAGGCACGCTTACGCCGGCCCCATTTACGCTACGCCGTCGTAACTTAGGAGGCAAGTGCTTTGTGAATACAGCACTTGCCTCTCTGACTTACGGCGGTGTAGCATAAATACGATATGCTGCGCCGCCGTAACAATGCGCAAAGCCACCTGAATCTAGCCCACTGTGTTCAGTGTTCCGCCAATCACGGACGTCCTTTCATCCTCGGACAAGAGGACGTCCGTGATTGGCGGAACACTGAACACAGTGTCTGCTGGGAAACTGAGTCTGAGGATGAGAGAACGTCCGTGATAGGCAGAACTGTGTCTGCTGAGAAACGCCTATCACGGAAGGGACCAGGAGGAGAACGCATTTCAAACATGCTCTATTTTTTCACTAAGTTTTAAACAATGTCGTTTTTCGGGTTGTAAAAAATTATCGTGTGTGGGCTTTAACGACGTGAAAAACCTGTGCATGCTCAGAAGCAAGTTATGCGACGGGAGCGCTCGTTCTGGTAAAACTAGCGTTCGTAATAGAGTAAGCACATTCATCACGCTGTAACAGACAGAAAAGCGCGAATCGTCTTTTACGAACACAAAATCAGCTAAAGCAGCCCAAAGGGTGGCGCCATCCGCATGGAACTTCCCCTTTATAGTGCCGTCGTAGGTGTTGTACGTCACCGCGCTTAGAGCATTTTGTTTTTTTAATGATCGTGTGTAGGCATTTAATGATGAAGTTGAAAAAAACTTTTTTTCTAGAGCCTGAAAAACTTTGTTTTTTACAACCCGAAAAATGATCGTGTGTACGCGGCATTACTCTCCGGCAACGCCTACTACTGGGCAGAGGAAGATCACTCCGCCAGGGAAGGCAAAGTTAATAAGCAGGCAGGCGGCTGGCCGGGACTTGAGCCACGGCAGAAGAACATGCGAGCGGAGCTGAATGGGCAAGCGCCCGCAACTGAAGAAATATTCCCTACGCTCCGACCAGCACATGATCATCAGAAAGGGGCTCAGATAATGGAAAAAAATACACCCCACCTAAGCTAGTAGGAGTGGCGAAGCGGGGGAGTGTAACCAGAGCCGATCCGCCCTATAGGCTCTCACTATGCAAGCCGCTTAGGGCCCAGCAAAGCTGTGGAGGCCCCCCCAAATTTTACTAGAGGCCCCGCCTGGTGAGAAGTCATTTTCGGCCCCTCACCCCGCTTCTCAACTTGCTGGCTGCATGGGAGAAGAGGTAAGATGTCGCCCCCCCGCTTCCTCACTTTAATGTAAGATGTCATTTTCGACAGCAGAACCCCCACCCCCGCTTCTCAACTTTAATGTCACTGTCGGCAGCGCCCCCCGCTTCTCAACTTTAATGTGACATGTCATTTTGCTTAGGGCCCCAAGAAGGTCAGGATCGGCACTGAGTGTAACTCAGATTTTTACTTTATTAATTCTGCACTGACTGTCTTTGAAATTGCCCCAGCCCCTGTTCAAATCCAATCCGGGGACAGACTTGGTCCGGACAGTGTTCTCAATCCGGGGACTGTCCCCGAAAACCGGGGATGTCTGGTCACCCTATTTTAATATGCTTTCTACCAGTGGCGGCCCGCCCATAGGGGGCGCTCGGGCGCCGCCCCCCCAAGCTGTGGAAGGAAAAAAAAAATTTTTTTTTTTTTAAATGTCACTTTAAGAGTGACCAGGCGCCGGACATGCGGCGGTCTATGGGAAGCTTCCCAGCCTGCAATCAGCTGATCGCAGGCTGGGAAGCTGATTTGCCCGTGTTTAGGGCGTGTGCAGGGCGCAAGCTGTGCGCCCGCACACACTCCCACTTCATTTGATTTGCTAGCATGTCCGCTAGCTATCATGGGATTGGCAGGACCGGAGCAGAGGTCAGTGGGCGGATCGTCACATGACTTTCGGCGGCATCTCTCTGTAGCGTGTGGGGGCATTATTGAGGAGCGGCGCCAAGAAGGTAAGTGTTACTTCCCGTCTCCATCCCCCGCATCAGCACTCCCGAGTCCCGCCGCCGCTAGTACTGCCAGCCAGCTCCGCCACCACCAGCATAGCTGTGTTTGTGGCCAACCGTGAGCTCTCTTCCAGCAGCGGCACATTGAGATGGAGGGGGGAATTTCAAGCACGCACTGTGCTCCGGACTGGTGAGTGCTGTGGCGGCAGGACTCTGAGTGAACTGCGGGGGGGGGGGAGGGGGCCGCTGCTGGATTGTAGCTGAGAGCCCACGGCCAACACAAACACAGGTATGCGGCGCTGCGGGGGGAGAGGAGGGGGGGGGATTCCAGCAGCATACCTGTGTTTGTGTTGGCCGTGGGCTCTCAGCTACAATCCAGCAGCGGCCCCCTCCCCCCCCCCCCAGTTCACTCAGAGTCCTGCCGCCACAGCACTGATATTCACTCAGCTAATGGGATCTCTAAAGGGGGGGGGGCTGCTAATGTTAAGGGACTCACCCCCCCCCCCAGGCACTCATCCCACCATCCCTCCCCCCAGGCACTCATCCCACCATCCCTCCCGGGCACTCATCCCACCATCCCCCCCGGGCACTCATCCCACCATCCCTCCCCCCAGGCACTCATCCCACCATCCCCCCCCGGGCACTCATCCCACCATCCCTCCCCCCGGGCACTCATCCCACCATCCCTCCCCCCAGGCACTCATCCCACCATCCCCCCCGGGCACTCATCCCACCATCCCCCCGGGCACTCATCCCACCATCCCTCCCCCCCCGGCACTCATCCCACCATCCCCCCCGGGCACTCATCCCACCATCCCTCCCCCCAGGCACTCATCCCACCACCCCCCCCCGGGCACTCATCCCACCATCCCTCCCCCCCGGCACTCATCCCACCATCCCTCCCCCCAGGCACTCATCCCTCCCCCTTGGGCACTCATCCCACCATCCCTCCCCCCAGGCACTCATCCCACCATCCCTCCCCCCAGGCACTCATCCCACCATCCTCCCCCCAGGCACTCATCCCACCATCCCCCCCGGGCACTCATCCCACCATCCCTCCCCCCAGGCACTCATCCCACCATCCCCCCCGGGCACTCATCCCACCATGCCTCCCCCCAGGCACTCATCCCACCATCCCCCCCCCGGGCACTCATCCCTCCATCCCTCCCCCCGGGCACTCATCCCACCATCCCTCCCCCCAGGCACTCATCCCACCATCCCCCCCCCGGGCACTCATCCCACCATCCCTCCCCCCAGGCACTCATCCCACCATCCCCCCCGGGCACTCATCCCACCATGCCTCCCCCCAGGCACTCATCCCACCATCCCCCCCGGGCACTCATCCCACCACCCCCCCGGGCACTCATCCCACCATCCCCCCCCCCAGGCACTCATCCCACCATCCCCCCCGGGCACTCATCCCACCATCCCTCCCCCCAGGCACTCATCCCACCATCCCCCCCCCGGGCACTCATCCCACCATCCCTCCCCCCGGGCACTCATCCCACCATCCCCCCCCCGGGCACTCATCCCACCATCCCTCCCCCCAGGCACTCATCCCACCACCCCCCAGGGCACTCATCCCACCATCCCTCCCCCCAGGCACTCATCCCACCATCCCTCCCCCCAGGCACTCATCCCACCATCCCCCCCGGGCACTCATCCCACCATGCCTCCCCCCAGGCACTCATCCCACCATCCCCCCCCGGGCACTCATCCCACCACCCCCCTGGGCACTCATCCCACCATCCCCCACCCTGGGCACTCATCCCACCATCCCTCCCCCGGGCACTCATCTCACCACCCCCCCCTGGGCACTCATCCCACCATCCCCCCCCCGGGCACTCATCCCACCATCCCTCCCCCCCAGGCACTCATCCCACCACCCCCCCGGGCACTCATCCCACCATCCCTCCCCCCCAGTGGCGGTTCGTCCATAGAGGGCGCTGGAGCGATGCCCCCTCTGGCTCTCACCGCCACTGAGTCAAATAACATAGATTCATGCATTGCACGAATCTATGTTATTTTCGCCGCTGCCGCTTTTATTCAGATGGTCGGCGCTCAATGTCCGGCCATCTGAATAACGCCAGCTGGTTGGCTGTAGGGAAATGTCTATCAAAGCCAACAGCTCTGATAGGCTTTCCCAATACAGCCCTCGGGTCCCGGAAGCTTATTCTCGGAGCGCACAGACTGTACGCCCCTTGAATAAGATGACAGGCGCCTCAGCCAATCAGGTTGGCCGGTTCTGGCTACCAGTAACCTGATTGACTTAGACGCCTGTCAGTCATCGAGGGCGGGAGAAGACATCGTGGGACGTGGATGCCTGACTCCAGTAAAGGTAAGTGCCGGGCGGGGGGGGAAGAAAGCAATTTACAGGGCACAGTGGGGACAATTGGCACAGCGGCGACCATTAAAGGGCACAGTGGTGACAATGGATGGCACAGTGACTGCGTTTAATGGCATGGCACAGTGGTGACAATGGATGGCACAGTGGCTGCGTTTAATGGCATGGCACAGTGGTGACAATGTATGGCACAGTGGTGATAATGTATGGCACAGTGGTGACAAAGGATGGCACAGTGGCTGCGTTTAATGGCATGGCACAGTGGTGACAATGGATGGCACAGTGACTGCGTTTAATGGCATGGCACAGTGGTGCAAATTGATGGCACAGTGACTGCATTTGATGGCATGGCACAGTGACTGCGTTTAATGGCATGGCACAGTGACTGCGTTTAATGGCATGGCACAGTGGTGCGAATTGATGGCACAGTGGCTGCATTTGATGGCATGGCACAGTGGTGCAAACTGATGGCACATTTGCTGCATTTGATGGCATGGCACAGTGGTGCAAATTGATGGCACAGTGGCTGCGTTTGATGGCATGGCACAGTGACTGCGTTTAATGGCATGGCACAGTGGTGCAAATTGATGGCACAGTGACTGCGTTTAATGGCATGGTACAGTGGTGCAAATTGATGGCACAGTGACTGCGTTTAATGGCATGGCACAGTGACTGCGTTTAATGGCATGGCACAGTGACTGCGTTTAATTGCATGGCACAGTGACTGCGTTTAATGGCATGGCACAGTGGTGCGAATTGATGGCATGGCACAGTGGTGCAAATTGATGGCACAGTGGCTGCATTTGATGGCATGGCACAGTGGTGCAAATTGATGGCACAGTGGCTGCGTTTGATGGCATGTAACAGTGGCTGCGTTTGATGGCATGTAACAGTGGCTGCGTTTGGGCACAGTGAGACTGCAATTTTTTTTTTCCTTTGCGCCCCCCCAAATATTTTGAGCACCAGCCGCCACTGCTTTCTACGTGATTCTAGAGCAGTCATTCTCAACCAGGGCTCCGGGGCCAACACTACTTGGCATCAGGGCAGCCATCAGGAATTATGGGGCCCCTTACACAGCTTCAGGCATGGGCCCCCTGGAGCAGAGAAGCGGGGGGGGGGGTGCTGCCGCCTGAAATTGAGAAGCGAGGGGGGGCCTTTTACAAAAAAAATAAGAAAT
Organism: Rana temporaria; assembly: GCF_905171775.1. Classification (NCBI taxonomy): domain Eukaryota; kingdom Metazoa; phylum Chordata; class Amphibia; order Anura; family Ranidae; genus Rana; species Rana temporaria. Next base: position 204,975,471 of record NC_053495.1, on the reverse strand, counting down.
AAAGAAAAATATATATAAAAAATATCCGGGGCCTTGGGGATCTCTGGGCCCTTTAATAAAAAGAAAAAAAAAAGAAATAAAAAATATATAAAAAATATATATATTTTTTTTAAAAAAAGGGGGGGGCCCTTTAATAAAAAATGAATAAAAACAAATATATATATATAAAAAAAAAAACATTTAGAAAAAAAACAAAGGGGAGTTTCCATCCAGGGCCCTGGGGACCTCTGGGCCCTTTAAAAAATATATATAAAAATATATAAATAAAATTAAAAAATAAACATTTATAAAAAAAAAAGGGGGGGGTTGCCACATGGGGACCTCTGAGCCTCTGAGCCTTTCAATAAAAAATATATATATATAAAAAAAAAGAACTAAAAAGAAAAAAAAAGAAATTAAATAATAAAAAAATGTTTTAATTTCTTTATAAAAAAGGGGGGTTGCCATCCGGGGGTCCTGGGGACCTCTGGGCCCTTTAATAATATATATATATATATATATATATATAGAATAATATTAAACCTTTAATAAAAAATAAAATAAAAATATATTAGAAAAAATATTTTTTTATATAAAAAAAAGGGGGGGGGATCCATCTTGGGCCCTGGGGACCTCCAGACCTCTAAAAAAAATAAAAAAATTGGCCCTTTAATAAAAAATAAAATAAAAATATATTAAAAAAATATATATTTTTTTTAATAAAAAATAAATAAAAAAAGGGGGGTTGCCATCTGGGCCCTGTGGGACCTCCAGCCCCTTACAGGTGTACTGCCTGTACCCCCCCTGATGGCGGCCCTGCTTGGCATAGCCAGCTGCCTGACACCAATGGTCTTTTTAGCTGTATGTAAAGGGGGGCATTCTTTCCAATGACCACCAATGTAATGGGCATTCTCCCCACGGCCCCCTAATGAATTGGTTTTAGCAGGAGTGCCAAAAGACCTGAAATGATCTCCTTTGAAGTAAGAAGGTTGAGAAAGGCTGCAGAATGAGATGAACGGCACCCAGGGTTTGCTATTGATAATAAGTTCTTTGTGCTGCTCAAAAAGCTCAAATAATAACTCTGAGAGTGAGACTGACACGTATTTTGCATTGATTATATCTGTTACATTATTTGAGGATGTCAGAAGTGCGTGTTTTGCCCTTGCTAAACCAATAATTGTATCTGCGGTACAAAACGGGTTATTTTTGCCTCCAGGAAGAAGGAAGCGGAGTATAATGAATGTTTTGCCAGCAGCAGATGAAATGGCTGACTCACCCTGACGGTTTTCTGTTTATATCGCAATCATGTCTCGGGTTCATTCGATCTCCTCTGAGTGTTTGCAGAAGATTTTATCCATGTCATAGTGTACACACAACACACATTGGACACCCAGCTACAGCTAACAGTTCCTGCCCTCTCCTGACACACTGGGAGTCTTTAACCACTTAAGACCCGGACCTTTAGGCAGCGAAAGGACCAGGCCAGTTTTTTGCGATTCGGCACTGCGTCGCTTTAACTGACAATTGCGCGGTCGTGCGACGTGGCTCCCAAACAAAACCGACGTCCTTTTTTTCCCACAAATAGAGCTTTCTTTTGGTGGTATTTGATCACCTCTGTGGTTTTTATTTTTTGCGCTATAAACAAAAATAGATCGACAATTTTGAAAAAAATGCAATATTTTTTACCTTTTGCCATAATAAATATCCCCCAAAAATATATAAAAAAAAAAATTTCCTCAGTTTAGGCCGATATGTATTCTACATCTTTTTGGTAAAAAAAATCGCAATAAGCGTTTATCGATTGGTTTGCGCAAAATGTATAACGTTTACAAAATAGGGGATAGTTCTATTGCATTTTTATTAATTTTTTTTTTTTTACTACTAATGGCGGTGATCAGCGATTTTTTTCGTGACTGCAACATTATGGCGGACACTTCGGACAATTTTGACACATTTTTGGGACCATTGTCATTTTCACAGCAAAAAATGCATTAAAAATGCATTAAAAATGCACTGTTTACTGTGAAAATGACAATTGCAGTTTGGGAGTTAACCACAAGGGGGCGCTGAAGGGGTTAAGTGTGACCTCATTTGTGTTTCTAAGTGTAGGGGGGTGTGGCTGTGGGTGTGACGTCATTGATCGTGTTTCCCTATAAAAGGGAACACACGATCAATGACGGCACCACAGTGAAGAACGGGGAAGGTGTGTTTACACACGGCTCTCCCAGTTCTTCAGCTCTGGGGACCAATCCCGGGACTCCAGCGGCGATCGGGTCCGCGGGTCCCGTGATCACGGTCACGGAGCTTTGGACCGGGCCGCGGCACGCACCCGCGACCCACGGCTGGGCACTTAAAGAGGATGTACATGTACGTGCTTGTGCCCAGCCGTGCCATTCTGCCGACGTATATGTGCAGGAGGCGGTCCTTAAGTGGTTAAATGATTCTCCTCCACTAAGATGTCCTTTACTTTGGGTATCATTTCACTACACTTTTACTTACAAAGTAAAATACTTCAGAACCAAAATTTGGGGAATTAATTGTGTTTTGGACCATGACATAGGTACAGTGCCTTGCAAAAGTATTCCCCCCCCCTTTTGTGTTTTTTTGCCTCACAACCTGGAATTAACATGGATTGTTTGAGGATTTGCATCATTTAATTTACAGAACACGCCCACAACTTTGAAGATGTTTTTTTTTTTTTTATTGTGAAGTAAACAACAAATAGGACAAAATAACAGAAAAGGTGTCAATGTGCATAACTATTCCCCCCCCTAAAGTCAATACTTTGTAGAGCCACCTTTTGCGGCTATCACGGCTCTTTGGATAAGTCTCTATGATCTCGCCACATCTCACCGCTGGGATTTTTGCCCATTCCTCCTCCTTGCAAAACTTCTCCGGCTCCTTCAAGTTGGATGGTTTGCGCTTGTGAATAGCAATCTTTAAGTCTGACCACAGATTTTCTATCGGATTGAGGTCTGGGCTTTGACTAGGCCATTCCAACACATTTACATGTTTCCCCTTAAACTACTCAAGTGTTGCTTTAGCAGTGAGTTTGGGGTCATTGTCCTGCTGGAAGGTGAACCTCCGTCCTCGCCTCAAATCACACACAGAGTGCTACAGTTTTTGCTCAAGAATATTCCTGTATTTAGCACCATCCATCTTTCCCTCAACTCTGACCAGTTTCCCAGTCCCGACTGCTGAAAAACATCCCCACAGCATGATGCTGCCACCACCATGTTTCACGGTGGGGATGGTGTTCTTTGGGTGATGTGATGTGTTGGGTTTGCACCAGACATAGCGTTTTCTTTGATGGCCAAAAAGTCTAATTTTAGTCTCATCAGACCAGAGCACCTTCCTCCATACATTTCGGGAATCTCCCACATGCCTTTTCGCAAACTCAAAACGCGCCATTTTGTTTTTTGCTGAAAGTAATGCCTTTCTTCTGGCCACTCTGCCATAAAGCCCAACTCTATGGAGCGTACGGCTTATTGTCCCCCTATGTACAGATACTCCAGTCTCTGCTGTAGAACTCTGCAGCTCCTCCAGGGTCACCTTAGGTCTCTGTGCTCCTCTCTGATTAATGCCCTCCTTGCCCGCTCCGTGAGTTTTGGTGTGCGGCCGTCTCTTGGCAGGTTTGCTGTTGTGCCGCGTTCTTTCCATTTGGTTATGATAGATTTGATGGGGCTCCTAGGGATCATCAAAGATTTGGATATTTTTTTTATAACCCAACCCTGACTTGTACTTCTCACCAACATTGTCCCTTCCTTGTTTGGAGAGTTCCTTGGTCTTCATGGCAGTGTTTGGTTAGTGGTGCCTCTTGCTTAGGTGTTGCAGCCTCTGGGGCCTTTCCAATAGGTGTGTCTATGTAATGACAGGTCATGTGACACTTAGATTGCACACAGGTGGACGTCATTTTACTAATTATGTGACTTCTGAAGGTAATTGGTGGCACCAGAGCTTTGTATGGGCTTCATAACAAAGGGGGGTGAATACATACGCACATGGCAATTATCAGTTTTTTATTTTATGAAAAATTGTTTTATGTATTTATTTTTCTAATTTTACTTCACCAACTTAGACTATTGTGTTCTGATCCATCACATAGAATTCAGATTAAAAAAACATTGAACTAAAGGCTGTAATGTAATAAAATAGGTAAAAAGCCAAAGGGGTAAATACTTTTGCAGGCACTGTAAACTTACGGATTAGATTATGGTTAGATGTTGGGTTTAAAGGGTAGGATTTGCAATTAGGTTGAAGGTCAGGGGTAAGAGGTGGGGTTAGTTAATGGTTATGGGCTGGGTTGAGGGCAAGGGGAGGAGATTGGGGCTAAGTTTTAGACATTAGGGTTATGGTTTGAGGATTACATGTTAGGTTGAGGGTAAAGGGTAGGCTTGGACATTAGATGATAGGTTGAGGGTTGGGGGTTAGGCTGACAGTCATTGTTTTGGTTTGGATTAGTTAGATGTTAGGATGAGGTCTAGGGTTAGGATTTGGGAATAGATGTTGGGTTAGGGTTAGATTTGGGGTCAGGGGTAGAGTCTGAGGTTAGTTTTCAGAGGTTAGTTTGAGGTTAAGGAGTAATATTTAGAATTAGATGTTAGGTTAAAGGTTAGGTGTGAGGCTTAGAGTTAGGGTCATGGTATTTGGGTTATTTGGATGTTGGGTTGAAGTGGGGCTAAGCGTTAAACGCTAGACTGAGGGTTAGGGATATGGTTTAGGTTAGGTGATAGATTTCAGATTGAGGATCAGTGAACCGGTCTAAGTTTAGATTTCAGGGGGCAGATCCACAAAGATATTACGCCGGCGTATCTATTGATACGCCGGCGTAATTTAAAATTTCCCACGTCGTATCTTTGTTTTGAATCCTCATCTGGATCTGGATAGATCCGACAGGCATACGTCTTAGTACGCCGTCGGATCTAAGCTGCAATTTTTCGGCGGCCGCTAGGTGCCGTTTCCGTCGAATTCTGCGTCGAGTATGCAAATTAGCTATTTACAGCGATCCACGAACGTACGTCCGGCCGGCGTATTTTTTTCCGTTGTTTGCGTTCTGCTTTTTCCGGCGTATAGTTAAAGCTGCTATTCTGTGGCGTACTCAATGTTAAGTATGGGCGTCGTTCCCGCGTATAATTTTCAAATTCTGAAAGTCGTTCGCGAATAGGAATTTGCGTAGAATGACGTCACCGTCGTAAACATTGTCTGGTTCCGGTTTAATTTCGAGCATGCGCACTGGGATACCCCCACGGACGGCGCATGCACAGTTAAAAAAAATACGTTGTTTACGTCGGGTCACAACGTATTTACATAAAACACGCCCCCATTACTTCTATTTGAATTCCGCGCCCTTACGCCGCCAGAGATACACTACGCCGCCGTAACTTATGGCGCAAATTCTTTGAGGATTAAAAAAAAAAAAGATAAGTTACGGCGGCGTAGCGTATCTTAGATACGCTGCGCCCGGCGTAAAGCTACGAGGATCTGCCCACAGTTTGAGTAGAGGCAAGATTTAGAACTAGATGTTAGGTTAAGGGTTTGGTGTGAGGCTGAGAGTCAGGGTCATGGTTGTTGGATTATCTAGATGTTGGGTTGAAGTTCAGGGGTAGGGCTTGGAATTGTTAGGCTGAGGGAAAGTCCTATATTAAGGGTCAGGAGTACAGTGGAGGGTAAGTGATAGATCGTTTGAGGAACAGGGTAGAGTTTGGGGTTCGATATTAGATGATGGGTTATGTATTAGGTTGAGGGTCCTGGATAAGGTCTGGTGATAGGCTTTAGCTGTTACGGTGAAGGTCAGACTAAAGTTTGAGGATAATTATTACTAAGATTAGGAGTTAATTTGAGGGTAATAGGTATAGTTTGAAGCTAAACTGGACTCATAGGCCGTGTACAGACGACCAAACATGTATGATGAAACCGGTCCGCCGGACCGTTTTCACTGTACATGTCTGCCCGGGGATTTCTGTATGGTGGCTGTACTCACCATCATACAGAAATCCGCGCGTAAACAATACGCGGGGCGTGTCTGGGCGGCCCTGCCAGTTCAATGCTTCCACGCATTCGTCAAAGTCATTCGACACATGTAAGGGATGGCGGGTGCTCGGACATGTACGGTAGGTCTGTACAGACAACCGAACATGTCCGAGGGGACAGGATTCCAGCGGGCTGTTTTAAAACAAGTCCAGAAATTTTTGCCCGCTGGAAAAAGGCCCGGCGGGCAAATGTATGCTGGAATCCTGCCCGCTCGGGCCTACACACGACCGAACATGTCTGCTGAAACTGGTCCGCGGACCAGTTTCAGCAGACATGTTCGGTCGTGTGTACAGGGCCTTAGGGGTAGAATAGTGGTTGAAAAAACTAAAATTTTCGAACAATTGTGTGATATTCTTATTGTTAATGGGGTCAAATCCACAATCAGTTTCTACCACAGTGATAAGATCATTCAAAGGAGCAGGATGGAAAGTTTTTCTCCAACACATGATCGTGATTTGTTTCCATAAAATGATAAAGATTGTTGCAAATTATTTTTTTTTTTGTGTTCCTCAGCTTCTCCTTCACCCCCACCTGTATCTCAAGGCAGAAGCTGGCCATATTTTGTGGGGTTCGTGCTCATCGCCATCACTCTGTCTCTTCTAATAGCCGCTGCCGCCAAGTGCAAGGTTTTCCATCGATATTTCCGCAGCTACCGCCATCGTCCCTTGCCAGAGAACGAGTGGGCAGCCGAGTCGCAAAGCGAGCTACCGGGCGTCCCCATCCCCCACCAAGACGACGAAGATGGCTTCATAGAGGACAATTATATTCAGCCAGAGGACCATCAGAAAGAGGAGGATGAAGATGAAGTGTCTCATGATGACTTCTACAGTATCTGAGACTTCTTCTGGATCAAATCAGGAGCTACTACGACACCTTACCAGAAATTAAAAGAACTGGTAGACAATAACGGGCAACCAACTAGCTGTTGGCGATTGCTTGGAACACCATGAAGGCCCAGAGGCCTGGACTGGCTACCCGCCACCTCTTTCATTTGCCAGAGAGATTGATTTGAATGGGACAGACGTTCATCTGGTGCAACACTCCTTTGGGCTGCTCACCTGTTATATTTTAATATTAATATTTAATTTTGTGCAGCCTTTACTCCAAACACATTAAATGTTTAACTCTGCATAGCAGGGAAGGGTTGAAGTTCACCTCTGAGACACAAGTAAAACATGACGTCCCTTCACTGATATATCTAAGTAAGCGACCTGGATTCATTGATGCTTCCTGCCAAGCTGGCCAGGGACACCACCCCTAAATCTTCATGAGGGCTCTAGGCCCAAGGTCTACACACGATGCTTTTCCAATGGGGCTCCATGTCTGAGGCTCACCACTTCTATTAATGAAGGTCCACACAGGATGCTTTTCCAGTGGGGCTCCAGGATCAAGGCCCTCCACCTCAAATAACGAAGGTCTACACAGGATGCTTTTCCAGTGGGGCTCCATGTCTGAGGCCCAACACCTTGAATAAGAAGTCCCACACATGGTTCTTTTCCAGTGGTGCTCCATGTCTGAGGCCCACCACCTCTATTAAGGAAGGTCCACACAGGATGCTTTTCCAGTGGGGCTCCAGGTCTGAGGCCCACCACCTTGAATAAAGAAGTCCCACATGGTTCTTTTCCAGTGGGGCTCCATGTCTGAGGCACACCACCTCTATTAATGAAGGTCCACACAGGATGCTTTTCCAGTGGGGCTCCAAGTCTGAGGCCCACCGCCTCGAATAAATAGGCCCACACAGTATGCTTTTCCAGTGGGGCTCCAGGATCAAGGCCTTCCACCTCAAATAACGAAGGTCCACATAGGTTGCTTTTCCAGTGGGGCTCCATGTCTGAGGACCAACACCTTGAATAAAGAAGTCCCACACATGGTTCTTTTCCAGTGGGGCTCCATGTCTGAGGCCCACCACCTCTATTAAAGAAGGTCCACACAGAATGCTTTTCCAGTGGGGCCCCAAGTCTGAGGCCTACCGCCTCGAATAAATAGGCCCACACAGGATGATTTTCCAGTGGGGTCGCAGTCACGAAAAAAAATCGCTGATCGCCACCATTAGTAGTAAAAAAAAAAAAAATTATAAAAATGCAATAAAACTATCCCCTATTTTGTAAACGCTATAAATTTTGCGCAAACCAATCGATAAACGCTTATTGCGATTTTTTTTTTTTTACCAAACATATGTAGAAGAATACGTATCGGCCTAAACTGAGGAAAAGAAACGTTTTTTTAAATATTTTTGGGGGATATTTATTATAGCAAAAAGTAAAAAATATTGCATTTTTTTTCAAAATTGTCGCTCTATTTTTGTTTATAGCGCAAAAAATAAGAAACGCAGAGGTGATCAAATACCACCAAAAGAAAGCTCTATTTGTGGGGAGAAAAAAAGGACGCCAATTTTGTTTGGTAAACCACGTCGCACGACCGCGCAATTGTCAGTTATAGCGACGCAGTGGCGATTCGCAAAAACTGGCCTGGTTCGTTACCTGCATTTTGGTTCGGGTTTTAAGTGGTTAAATAACGCGAATGAGTTAAAATATTTCACATGACTGTTCAAAGTTTTCTGCTTGTTCTTGAAATGATGCACACTCCAATAAAGCTAAACCTCAGACAGAGATAAAGGACACCGTTTAATGCAATTCTGTAATCACTGATACATTAATAAGGGTCTTTATGTAAAAAATATATATTTATATAATTTTATTTCAAACAAATACATATTTATATCAAAATGTGTGTGTGTATTATATATATATTATTTATATATATATATATATATATACAGCCCTCAAAATTTCCACTCACCTACTAGCATTTGGCGAGTGGATTTAAGCTGGGGGCGAGTGATGACAGGGCTGCATGACCAATCTCCCTCCAATCTGTGCCTACACTTAGAGTCCCGATGAGATTGGCGGCCGAAGAGGAAAGGTGCATGCTCGGAAAAAGTAGCCAGGTGAGCCGCGCACAGGCAGAGCAGTACACAGGTGCTCTCCTTACAATTCTCATTAAGCCATGGGACCTGATAGTATGACCTCTCTGAGCCGGCCCCCCTCCCCCCCCCCCCCCCCCCCCCCCCCGACCAATGTAGCTGGAGAGCAGAAAGTAATGAGTGAGGTGGAGGATTGCAAAAATGACCACTCCGGTGCAGCGCTCACTGAAAGTTGCCCTGACATGACAGCGGCAGCCTTCTAGTTTGTGCAGTTTTCTTCTCCTTGTGCTCTATGTAAGTGTCCAACAGTTCAGCCTGAGCACTGTGAACAGACTGGTCTCAATGTGTGCTGTGCGCTGTCAGTGTGCGCTGTGCTATGGTGTCAATGGCTGTGCAGTTGTGTGGATCTCAGCGCTGGATTGTACTCCCTCCCGCTGTGCTGCACCTCCTCTCCTCTCTGCCTGCCTGAATAAAAGGGGGAAGTGGGGACATGCAAGCGTGGAGCCGCACACAGAGCCTCCTGATGATGAGATGAATGGGAGAGAGAGAGAGAGGATGGATGGGAGTTGCAGAGGAGACAGCAAGAGAATGGGGAAGAGACCCAGTTCCAGTGCCATGTCCCTCTGGTCTGCCCCCAGTGCCCTGTCCCTCTGGTCTTCCCCCAGTGCCCTGTCCCTCTGGTCTGCCCCCAGTGCCCTGTCCCCCTGGTCTGCCCCCAGTGCCCTGTCCCCCTGGTCTGCCCCCAGTGCCCTGTCCCTCTGGTCTGACCCCAGTGCCCTGTCCCTCTGGTCTGCCCCCAGTGCCCTGTCCCTCTGGTCTGACCCCAGTGCCCTGTCCCTCTGGTCTGCCCCCAGTGCCCTGTCCCTCTGGTCTTCCCCCAGTGCCCTGTCCCTCTGGTCTGCCCCCAGTGCCCTGTCCCCCTGGTCTGCCCCCAGTGCCCTGTCCCCCTGGTCTGCCCCCAGTGCCCTGTCCCCCTGGTCTGCCCCCAATGCCCTGTCCCTCTGGTCTGACCCCAGTGCCCTGTCCCTCTGGTCTGCCCCCAGTGCCCTGTCCCTCTGGTCTGCCCCCAGTGCCCTGTCCCTCTGGTCTGCCCCCAGTGCCCTGTCCCTCTGGTCTGCCCCCAGTGCCCTGTCCCCCTGGTCTGCCCCCAGTGCCCTGTCCCTCTGGTCTGCCCCCAGTGCCCTGTCCCATTTTGTTAAAGTTGTTGTTGGTAATATTTAATTTTGTAACTTGATTCTCCATAAAACATTGTCATTCCATGAGATAATCTACGAGGGCGTTTACGGGTGCAATTTGGCGCAGGGCAGTGTATGAATTAGGTGGGGTAACTGGTGGCGAGTAACTCTTGAGGCCTGGCTAGTAGCTCAGGACTTGAAATTTTGAGCCCTGTATATATATACACTGTACAAATGCCTCAAGGATTTGCACAGCTGTCACAAATAAACCCCATAATCTGTGTAATATACTTATTATATTATATTATATATTTATGATCGTCAGCTCCATCTAGTGGCCATAAGGTGGCATTTTGCTGATTCCGGTATTTCAGGAAAATACCACATTATGGCCGCTAGGTGGAGTTGATGATCATAGGAAACAAATATAAGATGACATCTCACACATAGGCCCAGATTCTCAAAAGAGATACGACGGCGCATCTCCAGATACGCCGTCGTATCTCTGCCTAGCGCCGTTGTATCTATGCGACTGATTCTTAGAATCAGTTACGCATAGATATTCATTAGATCCGACAGGCGTAAGGCCCCGTACACACGATAGAATCCATCCGCTGAAAAATCCCAGCAAATGGGTTTCAGCGGATAGATCCTATGGTGTGTACACGCCAGCGGATCTGTTTCCGCGGATATTTCTCCCCTGGGATGGATTCCAGCAGATCGAATATTTGCTGACATGCCAAACAAATCCATCTGCTGGAATCCATCCCAACGGATGGATCCGCTGGTCTGTATAGACTCACCGGATCCATCCGTCTGAAGGGATCCCCTGCATGCGTCGTAACGATTCGACGCATGCGTGGAATTCCTTATATGACAGCGTCGCGCACGTCGCCGCGTCATAATCGCGGCGACGGCGCGACACGTCATCGCCAGAGGATTTCGGCACGGATTTCAATGCGATGGTGAGTACACTCCATCGCATTAAAATCTGCTGAAATCCTCGAGAGGATTTATCCGCGGAAACGGTCCGCTGGACCGTATCCGCGGATAAATCCTCCCGTGTGTATGGGGCCTTAGTCTCTTACGCCGTCGGATCTTAAATGCAATTTTTTTTTTTGCCTGCTAGGTGGCGCTTCTGTCGATTTCCCCGTCGAGTATGCAAATTAGCTAGATACGCGCATTCCCGAACGTACGCGCGGCCGACGCAGTAAAGTTACGACGTATACGTTAGGCTTTTCCCGGCGTAAAGTTGCCCCTGGGTCTATGAGGCGCAGCCAATGTTAAGTATGGCCGTCGTTCCCGCGTCGAAAATGTAAAAATTTACGTTGTTTGCGTAAGTCGTCCGTGAATGGGGCTGGACGTCATTTTACGTTCACGACGAAACCAATGACGTCCGTGCGACGTCATTTGGAGCAATGCACACTGGGATATTTTAGGGACGGCGCATGCACAGTTCGTTCGGCGCGGGGACGCGCTTCATTTAAATGAAACACGCCCCCTACCCGTCGAATTTGAAATCCGCCGGGTGATTTACGCTACGCCGCCGCAACTTTACAGGCAAGTGCTTTGTGAATAAAGCACTTGCCTGAAAAACTTGCGGCGGCGTAACGTAAATGAGATACGTTACGCCGCCGCAGAGATACGCCGATCTCTGTGAATCTGCCCCATAGTACACACAATACAGGGATTATTTGTATAACATTCACACAGCAATTTTTTTTTGCCCATTTTTCAGAACCCAAAAAATGCTCTGAAGCCCACACACGATAGTTTTTAATGACAAAAAAACGGTCGTGTGTACGCGGCATTAGTGTTTCTGGTGTAAGTACCGGAATTGTTTGTTTTATCAGCCTTCTGTACAGTAGAATTCAGACTGGGAGAGGGAGAAATCGAGAAGGTGTTGAGGAGTCTCGCACCCGCGGGCTGTCTGAGCGGTCCCGGGCCGGATGTCACACAGACACAGCGAGCAGAATGAAGCCGCCTCCCCCCCCAGTGTTTATGTGCACACAGGGGGAGGGAACCTGCTGTGACCTGGCCGTGCTGATGGCTGAGCTACTGAATGGGATGGGGGAGGGGAGGTCCGTCTGTGCTGAAGGGGGGTCTGTGCTGTATGGAGGGGTCTGTGCGGAATGGGGGGGCTGTGCTGAAGGGGGGTTCATCTGTGCTGAATGGAGGGGTCTGTGCTGAAGGGGGGTCTGTACATTCTCTAGGCTATATTTATATGGGCATGGAGTGAAGCTGAATTATCTCAAGAGCTATTTCACACTGCCAACTGGCCGCGTTATCGGTAAAGCGCCGCTAAAAAGTGCTGCTTACCATCGTTTTAGCTGTGCTATTCGGCCGCTAGCGGGGCACTTTTAACCCCTGCTAGCGTTTTAAGAAAGGGTTAAATGTGTATAACCGCTGCGGAAGCACCCCCCCCCCTGAAAAAAATTTCAAGGTAGATCTGAACTCGTGTCAGAGAGGCAAGTACTGTATTTACAAAGTACTTGCCTCCTAACTTACGGCGGCGTAGCGTAAATAGGGCCTTCGTAAGCGCGCCTAATTCAAATGAGGATGAGGGGGCGTGTTTTATGTTAATGAGGGGTGACCCGACGTGATTGACGTTTTTTTTACGAACGGCACATGCGCCGTCCGTGTACATATCCCAGTGTGCGTTGCACCAAAGTACGCCGCAAGGACGTATTGGTTTCGACGTGAACGTAAATTACGTCCAGCCCCATTCACGGACGACTTACGCAAACGACGTAAAATTTTCAAATTTCGACGCGGGAACGATGGCCATACTTAACATTACTAATCCAGCTATTTGATGGAATAACTTTACGCCTGAAAACGCCTTACGTGAACGGCGTATCTTTACTGCGACGGGCGCACGTACGTTCGTGAATCGGCGTATCTAGTCATTTACATATTCTACGCCGAACTCAACGGAAGCGCCACCTAGCGGCCAGCCTAAATATTGCACCCTCACACACTACAACTCCCACAATGCGCCCGGTAATGACCTGCAGCTTCCTGTCTTCTTACCCCTCCACCCTCCAATGGGGGCAGGGAGATGACCAAGCTGTGTTTCCTATCTGCAGTAGAGAATAATGAGGTCACCAGCCTACCTGCGCTGTTTGGCAGGTCTGTATAAATCTCAGGTCTGGATAGACAGAAATACAAATCCTTTGGCAGGTGAAGCGGCTCCCATGTTTGTATTTCCTCTGTGTGTTCTTCTGCAGTTCAGATACAACAAAGCAATTACAGGCCGAAATCAAACAGCGTCTGTGTGTTTAGGGGCGTACACGGGCCCTGCGGCTGATCATGCGCTGGTAAGACATCGGCTAAAACAAATTGATCACAGATAGCGTGTAACTAAGATATGTCAGTTATTAAAGGCGTGGCTGGCCACACTGCTCTCCGAACAACAAGGAACTATTTTACTGATCGTCATATACACCGATCAGCCATAACATTTTCACCACTGACAGGTAAAGTGAATTGGTTATCCCATGACAATGGCATCTGAAATTTGGTGGGAAATATATTAGGCAACAAGTAAACATGTTGTCCCTGAAGTTGATGTGTTAAAAGCAGAAAAAAAATGGACAAGCGTAAGAATATGAGGGACTTTGACAAAGGCCAAATTGTAATGGCAAGACAACTGGGTCAGAGCAACTCGAAAAAAAGGACGCACGTGTGTGATGTTCCCGGCTCGTTGATGGAGGTGGGGAGGGAAGGCTCATTGATGGAGGTGGGGAGGGAGAAGGCTCATTGATGGAGGTGGGAAGGGAAGGCTCGTTGATGGAGGTGGGGAGGGGAGGCTCATCGATGGAGGTGGGAAGGCAAGGCTCATTGATAGAGGTGGGGAGGGAGAAGGCTCATTGATGGAGGTGGGGAGGGGAGGCTCATTGATGGAGGTGGGGAGCAAAGGCTCATTAATGGAGGTGGGGAGGGAAAAGGCTCATTGATGGAGGTGGGGAGGGGAGGCTCATTGATGGAGGTGGGGAGGGGAGGCTCGTTGATGGAGGTGGGGAGGGAAGGCTCATTGATGGAGGTGGGAAGGGAAGGCTCATTGATGGAGGTGGGGAGTGGAGGCTCATCGATGGAGGTGGGAAGGCAAGGCTCATTGATAGAGGTGGGGAGGGAGAAGGCTCATTGATGGTGGTGGGAGGGAAGGCTCATTAATGGAGATGGGGAGGGAAAAGGCTCATTGATGGAGGTGGGGAGGGGAGGCTCATTGATGGAGGTGGGGAGAGGAGGCTCGTTGATGGAGGTGGGGAGGGAAGGCTCATTGATGGAGGTGGGAAGGGAAGGCTCATTGATGGAGGTGGGGAGGGGAGGCTCATCGATGGAGGTGGGAAGGCAAGGCTCATTGATAGAGGTGGGGAGGGAGAAGGCTCATTGATGGTGGTGGGAGGGAAGGCTCATTAATGGAGGTGGGGAGGGAAAAGGCTCATTGATGGAGGTGGGGAGGGGAGGCTCATTGATGGAGGTGGGGAGGGGAGGCTCATTGATGGAGGTGGGGAGGGGAGGCTCGTTGATGGAGGTGGGGAGGGAAGGCTCATTGATGGAGGTGGGAAGGGAAGGCTCATTGATGGAGGTGGGAGGGGAGGCTCATCGATGGAGGTGGGAAGGCAAGGCTCATTGATAGAGGTGGGGAGGGAGAAGGCTCATTGATGGAGGTTGGGAGGGGAGGCTCATTGATGGAGGTGGGGAGGGAAGGCTCGTTGATGGAGGTGGGAGGGAAGGCTCATTGATGGAGGTTGGGAGGGAAGGCTCGGTGATGGAGGTGGGGAGGGAAGGCTCATTGATGGAGGTGGGGAGGGAAGGCTCATTGATGGAGGTGGGGAGGGAAGGCTCATCGATGGAGGTGGGGAGGGAAGGCTCATTGATAGAGGTGGGGAGGGAGAAGGCTCATTGATGGTGGTGAGAGGGAAGGCTCATTAATGGAGGTGGGGAGGGAGAAGGCTCATTGATGGAGGTGGGGAGGGAAAAGGCTCATTGATGGAGGTGGGGAGGGGAGGCTCATTGATGGAGGTGGGGAGGGGAGGCTCGTTGATGGAGGTGGGGAGGGAAGGCTCATTGATGGAGGTGGGAAGGGAAGGCTCATTGATGGAGGTGGGGAGTGGAGGCTCATCGATGGAGGTGGGAAGGCAAGGCTCATTGATAGAGGTGGGGAGGGAGAAGGCTCATTGATGGTGGTGGGAGGGAAGGCTCATTAATGGAGATGGGGAGGGAAAAGGCTCATTGATGGAGGTGGGGAGGGGAGGCTCATTGATGGAGGTGGGGAGAGGAGGCTCGTTGATGGAGGTGGGGAGGGAAGGCTCATTGATGGAGGTGGGAAGGGAAGGCTCATTGATGGAGGTGGGGAGGGGAGGCTCATCGATGGAGGTGGGAAGGCAAGGCTCATTGATAGAGGTGGGGAGGGAGAAGGCTCATTGATGGTGGTGGGAGGGAAGGCTCATTAATGGAGGTGGGGAGGGAAAAGGCTCATTGATGGAGGTGGGGAGGGGAGGCTCATTGATGGAGGTGGGGAGGGGAGGCTCATTGATGGAGGTGGGGAGGGGAGGCTCGTTGATGGAGGTGGGGAGGGAAGGCTCATTGATGGAGGTGGGAAGGGAAGGCTCATTGATGGAGGTGGGAGGGGAGGCTCATCGATGGAGGTGGGAAGGCAAGGCTCATTGATAGAGGTGGGGAGGGAGAAGGCTCATTGATGGAGGTTGGGAGGGGAGGCTCATTGATGGAGGTGGGGAGGGAAGGCTCGTTGATGGAGGTGGGAGGGAAGGCTCATTGATGGAGGTTGGGAGGGAAGGCTCGGTGATGGAGGTGGGGAGGGAAGGCTCATTGATGGAGGTGGGGAGGGAAGGCTCATTGATGGAGGTGGGGAGGGGAGGCTCATCGATGGAGGTGGGGAGGGAAGGCTCATTGATAGAGGTGGGGAGGGAGAAGGCTCATTGATGGTGGTGAGAGGGAAGGCTCATTAATGGAGGTGGGGAGGGAGAAGGCTCATTGATGGAGGTGGGGAGGGAGAAGGCTCATTGATGGAGGTGGGGAGGGAGAAGGCTCATTGATAGAGGTGGGGAGGGGAGGCTCATTGATGGAGGTGGGGAGGGAAGGCTCATTGATGGAGGTGGGGAGGGAAGCTCATTGATGGAGGTGGGGAGGGGAGGCTCATCGATGGAGGTGGGGAGGGAAGGCTCATTGATAGAGGTGGGGAGGGAGAAGGCTAATTGATGGTGGTGGGAGGGAAGGCTCATTAATGGAGGTGGGGAGGGAGAAGGCTCATTGATAGAGGTGGGGAGGGAGAAGGCTCATTAATGGAGGTGGGGAGGGAGAAGGCTCATTGATGGTGGTGGGAGGGAAGGCTCCGTGATGGAGGTGGGGAAGGAAGGCTCATTGATGGAGGTGGGGAGGGAAGGCTCATTGATGGTGGTGGGAGAGAAGGCTCGTTGATAGAGGTGGGGAAGGAAGGCTCATTGATGGAGGTGGGGAGGGAAGGCTCATTGATGGTGGTGGGAGAGAATGCTCATTGATGGAGGTGGGGAGGGAAGGCTCATTGATGGAGGTGGGGAGGGAGAAGGCTCATTGATGGAGGTGGGGAGGGAAGGCTCGTTGATGGAGGTGGGGAGGGAAGGCTCATTGATGGAGGTGGGGAGGGAGAAGGCTCATTGATGGTGGTGGGGAGGGGAGGCTCATCGATGGAGGTGGGGAGGGAAGGCTCATTGATGGAGGTGGGGGAGGGAAGGCTCATTGATGGAGGTGGGGAGGGAAGGCTCATTGATGAAGGTGGGGAGGGAGAAGGCTCATTGATGGAGGTGGGGAGGGAAAGCTCATTGATGGAGGTGGGAGAGAAGGCTCGTTGATGGAGGTGGGGAGGGAAGGCTCATTGTGTGGCAGGCGCAACACTATAAAGTGCCTCATGCGCTGTGGCATTAGAAGAATTGTGATATCTCTGACTTTTCAGTCCAACAAGACTGTCTATTACTCTGAAATTCCTCTATTGCAGTTCTATACAAGCAGTAAGGTTTAAAGAGCACACCAAATGCTTAAAATAACTTATTTATTAACTTCTTTATTAACGCAGAAATTGACGCCATTCTACCTGAATCTACCCCTGTATGTCTGCCCTGCTCTCTGTCTTCATGTGGAATGAATTTGCAGCACATGTACAGTATTAGGAACCTTCCAGACAGAATGGATTCAAAGGTAGCTGTGATAGGTCAAGACTCTGCTCAATGCGAGATTAGTTGTGATTGGCCAAGGCTACTGATGAGTCACAAAAGCTTAACTCTATGCTTTCTGGTATAAATTCTACTGTGTAATTTGAGCTTACCTTCACTGTCATATAAATAAACGATTCTTAAAGGCATATTTTTTCTTTTGCTTCTGTGAACACAACATACAACTGTTATATGACATTCAAGCATAAAATCACAGTGAATAACTTTGCTTTGTCTCTCACATATAAACATGAGCATTACATTTAGGTATTTAGCAGGTTTAGCTGTATAAAGAATGTAGGTTATATTAGCTACCTAGGACAGGTTCTAGCTGGCCAGCTACACATTGATGGAGGCGGGGAGGGAGAAGGCTCATTGATGGAGGCGGGGAGGGAGAAGGCTCATTGATGGAGGCGGGGAGGGAGAAGGCTCATTGATGGAGGCGGGGAGGGAGAAGGCTCATTGATGGAGGCGGGGAGGGAGAAGGCTCATTGATGGAGGCGGGGAGGGAGAAGGCTCATTGATGGAGGCGGGGAGGGAGAAGGCTCATTGATGGAGGCGGGGAGGGAGAAGGCTCATTGATGGAGGCGGGGAGGGAGAAGGCTCATTGATGGAGGCGGGGAGGGAGAAGGCTCATTGATGGTGGTATTCTTTATTGTACAAATTAAAAAAATTTAAAAATAAAATGAAGCAAACTGAAAACAGGTTAAATCACAAATTCGTTTTTATTAAAATGTAATCCTGAAGTCTCTAATATATTAGCTTTTCATTAAATAATCATCGTTCATTTGTAATGTAAAAATATATTTTGTACCATGTCTTCATATTAAAATATTAGCATCTCAAATGCATCACAATACCGGCATTACATGACTTACATCTGAAGACCGACTCCTCCCAAAACCGTTACCACTCGTGTGTAGAATGGCCGTTGGCACACCCAATCACGTTCCGTGATCTGGCGATATGGTTCCACCTATAGATATGGTTCCCGTCCTGACTGCGCAGGTGCCATCCGAGCCGGACCTGAGCAGCTGTAGCAAGAGGTCCAGGGGCGACGTGGAATTTGCTGTAAGTGGCCAGTCGCTGTGCTCGCTCGGCCTCCTGGCTCTTTTTTTTTAATATCCTCCAATCCACTGGGATGTTAAGGAATGAGCCTGGATGCCGCCCCCGAGGTTCCGAGATTTCCGTGGGCTTCATCTGCGCCTGCGCAGTCAAGCAGGGAGCCATCTCGATAGAGGAATTAGATTGACAAGACACCAGCTTCTGATAAGCCTCTGTGAAATTTCTTCCTTTGCGCATTATCCGACGTCATGGAGAGAGAATTTGTGGGAAATGTAGTGCCAATGAATCCAGAGCCCCATGTACATCGTAAAAAAAGGGGGGGGGGGTCTATTTATATAAAAAAAAAAATTGGAGTGTCATTCATCCAGCAAATCTGTACATGCGATGTTCTGTGCGAATCGGGTAAAAACAAATGTTCTTTTATTATTTTCAGTAATAAAAATACTGCATTATGGCCACTAGATAGAGGTGAGGAGCATAGGAAAGATATTCACAGACATCGGCGCATATTTATGCCGCCGTAGCGTATCTCTTTTACGCTACGCCGGCGCAGCGCACAGAGGCAAGCACTGGATTTACAAAGCACTTGCTCCCACTCGCTGTTAAAGATACGCTGGGTTTCCTCGGCGTAAGCCAGTGTAGGTGGAAGTGGGCGTGAGCCATGCTAATGAGGCGTGACCCCATGCAAATGATGGGCCAAGCGCCATAGAAGTATATAAAATGAACGGCGCATGCGCCGTTCTGTGGCCGCATCCCAGTGCGCATGCTCAGAATCAAGTCGAGACAACTGCCTAAGATACGCCAAATCACTGCCTACGACGTGAACGTAACCTACGCCTAGTCATATTCACGTACAACGTAAACGACAAAAGATACGACGGCTGTGTTCCCTGGTCCATACCTTTACATGAGTTGCGCCTCCTATATGGGGAATAACTTTACGCCAGACGTACGACTTACGCAAACCGCGTATATGATGCGCCGGGCGCAACTATGTTTGTGAATCGGCATATCTCCCTCATTTGCATATGTGCATAGAAAATCTATGGGAGCGGCAAATGCGCCCGGCGTAAATATGCGCCCACGATACGACGCCGTAGGCAAGTTACGTCGGTCGTAGGAAGCCTATTTTCAGGCGTATCTCAGATTTTGGGCACGGCGCACAGATACGACGGCGCATAGTTACACTTACGCAGCGCATCTCGAGATATGTCGGCGTAAGTGCTTTGTGAATCCGGGCCTATGGCCCCTTTCACGTGTGCGGACCGTATGTCCGCATTTTCATCCATCCGTTGCGGATGAAAACGGGACATACATTGGTCCCTATGTGATTGCGGGTGTCAGCAGACACTTTTGACACTTATTTGGGACCATTGACATTTATACAGCAATCAGTGCTATACAAATGCACTGATTACTGTGTAAATGTCACTGGCAGGGAAGGGGTTAACACTAGAGTGCGATCAAGGGGTTATCTGCGTGTTCCCTCAGCGTGTTCTAACTGTGGGGGGGGGGGTGGCTTGGTAGTGACTAGAAGAGGAGACATATCGTTTTTCCTACAAACGATATGTTTCCTCCTCCCTGACAACACAGGGACTTACCTCCCTACCACCTTAATATTATCCCTTACCCTGATAATGTCCCCGGACTCACCCCCCCCATCCCCTTAATATTATCCCAATCCCCATGCTCGCGGTCGCGTGCACGCGATCGCACGTGGCCGGCGGTGATCACACCCGCCGGTCACGTGCATCGGGTCCCCTGCCGTGAAGCAGGAGCGCACACGCCCTCTGGTGGCCGAAAAAGGGAAGGGCGTACCCATACGGGATTTCGCCCAGGGGAGCCATTTCTCCGCTGTATATCTGCGTGAGCCGGTCGGGAACCGGTTAAACAACATTCTTTTTTTTCTCAATTCACATAGAATGAATGTACATGCAGATTTGCTGAACAAACACAATATAAGCGATACAATTTTATATATATATATATATATATATATATATATATATATATATATAGACTCCCATGTTTACTTGCAAAATAAATGACCAATGAACTTGCTTGTTTTGTTTCTCTTTCTATAATCAACGGAGGTATGGTTAAAAAAAAAAAGACTAAAACTGGAGAGTGCAGAATCTGGTGCAGCTCTGCATGGGAGCCAATCAGCTTCCAGGTATTATTGTCAAAGCTTAATTGAACATGCTGAAGTTAGAAACTGATTGGCTGCCATGTACAGCTGCTCCGGATTTTGCACTCTCCTCCAGCCTTAGTAAATCTCCCGCAAAGTATAATAAAGAAATGATACAAAGGGGCTCATGCACAGCAGTGTTGGACACAGAGAATCCTGTTTTTTTTTTCCTTGCACATTATTCAAGGCTTGTCATTGAGATCCAGAGGCGGCTCTCTAATTAGGCAAATTAGGCGGTCGCCTTAGGCCTCGCCCCCCACAGGGGCCTCCCGGCCGCCTAATTTGCCTGAAGAATTGATTAGAGAAAATTATGTAAACGGTGAATTCGTAGTTCATAGAATTTAAAACTCTTAATATATGCAATTTATACAGTTAATTTTTATCGCTTGAATTATTCTTCCCATTATGGATGTGAATGGGCGGGGCCTCATGTCTCAGATTTGCCTAAGGCCTCACCCAGCCTAGAGCCGCCTCTATTGAGTTCGGACACCTTCTGAGAAGCCTGAAAATACATGACTGTTCAGAACAAACATACACGACCCCAGGGGCGGACTGACAACTCATGGGGCCCCCGAGCAACAGAAGATTATGGGGCCCCCGGGCTTACAGATGGCCACCACGCCAGGAGGCAGTGCAGCTAAAATCTCGGGATTTTCACATCAAAAGCATGTCGGTTTCGGACATATCAGGGACAGATGTAAAAAAAAAACATAGATTTTTACATACTGTCCCTGGTTTCACTGAGCCTGGCAACCCTGATGGGGCCCCCCAGTGGCATGGGGCCCTCGGGATCTATAGACCATATTTAGTGTTGGGTATTTGTATACTTCCCTGGAGGTAGGTAATTCAATGTGCTCTTCTCTCTCCTCTTTGGTTTGCTATCTCTGCCTAAACTAACATCCGCTACACAATTGTTTTAGTGATTTACCATGTATCTAGAGCACTGATGGGGAACCTTGGCACCCCAGATGTTTCGGAACTACATTTCCCATGATGCTCACCTACACTGCAGAGTGCCTGAGCATCATGGGAAATGTAGTTCCAAAACATCTGGGGTAATAAGGTTCCCCATCGCTGATCTAGCATCTCATTGCACTGAGTCCGTCTAAGCAGGCCCGTCGCTACAGGACAGGCAAAACAAACAATTGCTTGGGGCCCCCGAGCTTGCCTGGGGCCCCCAACTTCCCCTTCCCAGGCTGTAGTGTGGCCGAGCTCCTTTTCCTTCCTCTTGGAGTCCTGTCAGTCCGGCCGCGTGGTACACGATATTCAGCTTCCGGTTCCTGGCCAGACTGACAGGAAGTGCACACTGTTAGGTAGATTCAGTAAGAGTTAGGCCGGCGTATCAGCAGATAAGCCGACCTAACTCAGAATCTACGCCGACTTATGTTTAAGTGTATGCTTAAACAGAGATACGCTTAAACATATCTAAGATACGACGGCTTGCGCCGTCCTATCTTAGGTTGCACTATTTCGGATGGCCGCTAGGTGGCGCTTCCATTGCGGTCGGCGTAGAATATGTAAATTAGTAGATACGCCGATTCACAAACGTATGCCCGGCCGCCGCAGTACATTTACGCCGTTTCCGTAAGCCATTATCAGGCCTAAAGTTATTCCATCTATTAGATGGAATAGTAATGTTAAAGTATGGCCGCCGTTCCCCCTTTGATATTTGAAATTTTTACGTTGTTTGCGTAAGTTGGCCGCGAATAGCGATTTACGTCGTTTACGTCCACATCAAAATCACTGCCCGTGCGGCGTACTTAGTCGCAATGTACACTGGGAAATGTAGTCGCCCGGCGCATGCGCAGTAAAAAAAAACGTCAAAAACGTAAGGTCAAGCCTTATTAACATAAAACACGCCCCCCCTTACACACATTTGAATTCGGCGCCCTTACGCCCGCCCGCTTTAGGCTACGCCGCCGTAACTTAGCAGGCAAGTACATTGTGAAACAATGTACTTGCCTAGCTAACTTACGGCGGCGTAGCCTAAACACGCTAAGCTACGCCGCCGTAAGTGTAGGCACATCTACCTGAATCTACCTTTGAGTGCTCACTTCCTTTCAGTCCGGCCGGGAACACAGGAAACTGAATGTCCTGTACCGCGCGGTACCCGGCCCGGCCCCGGTACTATCTGATAGGGGACTGGAGACCCATAATGATAGAACACCGGACTAAGAGGAGGAAGAGGAGCTTGCCCACGCTACAGCCTACAGGGAAGAAGGGGAGGTGAGAATAGAAAAACATAGGGACTAGGGAGGGGGTGGGGAGTAAGAACATGGGTGTAAAAAATTAATGTAGCGCTAATGTAGGTTTTGTGTGCGGGGTGGGTGCTTGGGGGCCCCCATTTTGCTTGGGGCCCCCCAAATTCCTTCAAACGGCCCTGCGTCTAAGCCTTGTTATAGTCCACTGAGCCCTGATAAGGATGAATGTTTGGCCCCCCCCGAAACGCGTAGGCTGTTTTATGTAATGAACAGTAAAAACATTTTGGATTGGGCCATTTGGGCCGGTGCTCCTGTTGTATGTTTTATACTGTTACACTCTCTCAGCAGAACCAAATACACTTTAGCATTGCCAAAGCAATCAATGAATTATTATTAATTTGATGTGGGGGGGGGGGGGAGCCATAACTCCAAGGACATTTGCAAGGTTGTGTGATAGGATCAGGGTTGTAGAAAGGATGAAGGCCAGTCCGCAGACAATTTCAGGGGTAAGGGATAATATAAAGGGGATAGGAGGTGAGTCCAGGGACATCATCAGGGGTAAGGGATAATATAAAGGGGATAGGAGGTGAGTCCAGGGACATCATCAGGAGTAAGGGATAATATAAAGGGGATAGGAGGTGAGTCCAGGGACATCATCAGGGGTAAGGGATAATATAAAGGGGATAGAGGGTGAGTCCAGGGACATCATCAGGGGTAAGGGATAATATAAAGGGGATAGGAGGTGAGTCCAGGGACATCATCAGGGGTAATGGATAATATAAAGGGGATAGGATGTGATTCTGGGGACATTATTGGGGTAAGGGATAATATAAGGGGGATAGGAGGTGAGTCCAGGGACATCATCAGGGGTAAGGGATAATATAAGGGGGATAGGAGGTGAGTCCAGGGACATCATCAGGTGTAATAGATAATATTAAGGGGGTGGGGGGGTGAGTCCGGGGACATTATCAGAGTAAGGGCTAATATAAAGGTGGTAGGGAGGTGAGTCCAGGGACATCACTGGGATAAGGGATAATATAAAGGGGATAGGAGGTGAGTCTGGGAACATTATAAGGAGTAAGGGATAATATAAAGGGGATAGGAGATGAGTCAAGGGACATCATGAGGGGTAAGAGATAATATAAAGGGAATAGGAGGTGAGACATCATCAGGGTAAGGGATAATATAAAGGTGGTAGGGAGATGAGTCCAGGGACATCATTGGGGTAAGGGTAATATAAAGGGGATAGGCAGTGAGTCCAGGGACATCATCAGGGGTAATGGATAATATAAATGGGATAGGAGAGGAGCCAGGGGACTTGATCAGGGGTAACGGATAATATAAAGGGAACAGGAGGGAAGCCTGGGGACATTATCAGGGGTAGGTGACAATATATAAGGGAAAAGGAGGGGAATCCAGGGACATTATCAGGGATAAGGGACAATATAAATGGGACAGGAAGTGAGTCCATGGACATTCTTGATGTAAGGGATAATTTAAAGGGGATAGAAAGTGAGTCCAGGGACTTAATCAGGGGTAAGGGATAATAAAAAGAGGTAAGAGGTGAGTCCAGGGACATTATCGGGGTAAGGGATAAGTTAAAAGGTTCAAGAGGTGAATCTGGGGACATCATCAGGGTAAGGGATAATATAGAGGAAACAAGAGGGGAGTCTGGGAAAATCATCAGGGGTAAGGGATAATATAAAGAGGTAAGAGGTGAGTCTGTTGGCATTATCAGGGTAAGGGATAAAATGGTGGTGCTAGGGAGGTGAGCCCAGGGACATCATTGGGGTAAGGGATAATTTAAGGGGTACAGGAGGTGAGTCTAGAGACATCATCAGGGGTAAGGCATAATATAAAGGTGACAGGAGGTGAATCCAGGGACATTATCCAGGGTAAAGGATGATATAAAGGGGTAGGAGGAGAGTCCAGGGACATTATCATGGGTGGGGGATAAAAAAAAAGGAGATGGGGGTAAGTCCATGGACATCATCAAGGGTAAGAGATAATATAAAGGGTATAGGAGGTGAGTCCAGGGACATTATCAGGGGTAATGGATAATATAAGTGGGACAGGAGGTGAGTTTAGGGACATCATCAAGGGTAAGGGATAATATAAAGGGTATAGGAGGTGAGTCCAGGGACATCATCAAGGGTAAGAGATAATATAAAGGGTATAGGAGGTGAGTCCAGGGACATCATCAAGGGTAAGAGATAATATAAAGGGTATAGGAGGTGAGTCCAAGGAGACATTATCAGGGGTAAGGGATAATATAAATGGTATAGGAGGTGAGTCCAGGGACATTATCAGGGGTAAGGGATAATATAAGTGGGACAGGAGGTGAGTTTAGGGACATCATCAAGGGTAAGGGATAATATAAAGGGTATAGGAGGTGAGTCCAGGGACATCATCAGGGGTAAGGGATAATATAAAGGGTATAGGAGGTGGGTCCAGGGACATCATCAGGGGTAAGGGATAATATAAGGGGGATAGGAGGTGAGTCCAGGGACATCATCAGGGGTAAGGGATAATATAAAGGGGTAGGAGGAGAGTCCAGGGACATTATCATGGGTGGGGGATAAAAAAAAAAGGAGATAGGAGGTAAGTCCAGGGACATCATCAAGGGTAAGGGATAATATAAAGGGTATAGGAGGTGAGTCCAGGGACATCATCAGGGGTAAGGGATATGTAAAGGGTAAAGGAGGTGAGTGCAGGGACATCATCAGGGGTAAGGGAAAATATAAGGAGGACTCCAGCATATAACAAGTGATTTAAAGGGCCACTAAACATAAGCTGAAATCATGTAAAAGAGGTTTTTATAACAATCACATACGTTCATGTTGCCATAACATAGAAAAGTGAAAGCATGGAGAAGTCCTACAAATGACGGATATCTGCATTGGGGGAGGGGGGGGCACCTTTCCGTACCTGTTGATAGAAGTTATTATTAATTCTTTCACATAAACTGTCTGGTTTCATTTTAGTGGTCCTTTAAATTCAAACTTCAATTAAGTTATCATGTCCAGTTCAATCAAATAAATAGATGTACAGATATCATTCGGCACAACGAAGGTCCATCCTGTAGTGGGAAGGAACCAGGCAGTATATAAACCATACAATAAGTGAGACACAAAACTGAATTAAATCTCAGTGTAGTCAGTGCTCAACTCAACATTAGAAGAGTGAACCCCAATGACATAATACAGGCAGATTGGTCTTGTAGATTGACTTATTGTTGGTAGAGATGTAGATGCAACATGTTTCGGGGCAGTGTCCCCTTTGTCAGGGCTATTTATCTGGAATCTTTGTTTCTAAGGTGAGATATAGCCCATCTTATACATTTTCTACATTGTAAGAAGAAAGGCCAATTGTCTAGGTTACACCTCAAGAACATACTTTAGGTTCCAGATAAAAAGCCATGAGGAAGAGTACACTGTAACTGCCCAGAAACATGTTGTCTATACACCTTTACGAACCATAGGCCTATCTATGACCAAGATTAGTCGGCTTGCCTTTTTTCACAGAGGATCGCTCCTCCAAAATGGGATTTAGTATAGGATAGTCAGTGCTCAACTCAACATCAGAAGAGTGAACCCCAATGACATAATACAGGCAGATTGGTCTTGTAGATTGATTTATTGTTGGTAGAGATGTAGATCCAACATGTTTCGGGGCAGTGTCCCCTTTGTCAGGGCTATTTATCTGGAATCTTTGGGCTAGATTCAGAGAGAGTTACGCCGGCGCATCAGTAGATACGCCGACGTAACTCTGAATCTGCGCCGTCGTAAATTTAAGCGTATTCTGGAAACCAGATATGCTTAAATTAGGCTAAGATACGAGCCTCGTAAGTCTCTTACGCCGTCGTATCTTAGGGTGCAATATTTACGCTGGCCGCTAGGTGGCGCTTCCATTGAGTTCGGCGTAGAATATGCAAATGCCTAGATATGCCGATTCACGAACGTACGCTTGCCCGTCGCAGTAAAGATACGCCGTTTCCGTAAGAGATACGCCGCGTAAAGATAAAGCTGCCCCCTAGGTGGCGTAGTCAATGTTAAGTATGGCCGTCGTTCCCGCGTCGAAATTTGAAAATTTTACGTCGTTTGTGTAAGTCGTCCATGAATGGGGCTGGACGTAATTTACGTTCATGTCGAAACCAATACGTCCTTGCGGCGTACTTTGGAGCAATGCACACTGGGATATGTACACGGACGGCGCATGCGCCGTTCTCAAAAAATGGCAATCACGTCGGGTCACAAGTAATTTACATAAAACACGCCCCCCTCATCCTCATTTGAATTAGGCGCGCTTACGCCGGCCCCATTTACGCTACGCCGCAGTAACTTAGGAGGCAAGTGCTTTGTGAATACAGCACTTGCCTCACTTACTTACGACGTTGTAGCGTAAATACGATACGCTACGCCGCCGTAACAATGCGCAAATCTACCTGAATCTAGCCCTTTGTTTCTAAGGTGAGATATAGCCCATCTTATACATTTTCTACATTGTAAGAAGAAGGGCCAATTGTCTAGGTCAGTGTTTCTCAACTCCAGTCCTCAAGGCGCCCCAACAGGTCATGTTTTCAGGCTTCCCATTACTTTGCACAGGTGATTTGATCAGTTTCACTGGCTTAGTAATTACCCCAGAAACACTGGTATAGGTTACACCTCAAGAACATATTAGGTTCCGGATAAAAAGCCACGAGGAAGAGTACACTGTAACTGCCCCGAAACATGTTGGCTATATACCTTTGCGAACCATAGGCCTATCTATGACCAAGATTGGTCGGCTTGCCTTTTTTTCACAGAGGATCGCTCCTCCAAAATGGAATTTAACGTTCACTACTTTACTTCATTCAACTTAATGACTGTCAGAGATTGTGTTTCAGAATGCGACAAAAACTGTTAGTGGAACATTTGGGTCAGGGTTCATCCAGCGTTCCTGAAAAAGTAGCATGGTCTCAATTTGGCTCAGATCTACAAACATTGTGAAGACACACGAAGATAAATTGGTCAATTCTAAGATGGCTTAGATGAGGTTGGCCAAACTTGAGGTTGTGTTCTGCCGCTGAGTGAGCTGCCCGGAGACGGAGAAGATGTTCATGTTCCTTGGATGGAATCGATCGGGAGCACAAGACCTACACAACACCACAAGTTCAAATGTCACAACAGCAGCAAGGAGAATGACCCCTATGACAACTAGTGTGACCCCTACCGCGTGCATGGTGACCAGAAATGGAGGGAACCCCTGGGTTTCTCCAGAAAAGGAAAGAACGAGAAGAACCACACCACACACTAAGATGATGATGGCACTTACAAGGAACACTATAACGTCTGAGAGACCGCCGCTCTTCAGCATATCGATGTGGCGCCTTCTGGTTACACACTGCATGTCCTGGATCGCCGAGCTCAAAAGTTGCTTCAACAAAATGAGTAGGGAAAGAATACACAAGGTGGCCCCCACGGCGAGTCTCCATTCTCCCGACCGGCTGGTGGTGGTGGATAATAGATAAATGCCACCGATGCCACAAACTAGGATAAGGACGACAGCCAAGCAGTAGCACGCGATCGACGTAACCGGCTGCCTAGACCACCAGAGTTCTGTATGCTCCTCTAAGGCCTCGGTCTGCATCCGGTCCTGGTCGGGTGGGGCCCTCGGAGGACGTAAAGCATCAACACCTGCCATTTTGGCAAAAACAACAGTGTTCAAGTTTCGGAAGAAACCTCAAAGAAAATGATGTGCCATGGCGCCGCTCAGAGTTAATTCCGGAGCAAACTTGTCAGCAGAGTCATCCATTTTTTTGGTGGTCATAATCACATAAATAATCCTGAGCCGTATGCTGGCAATAATCATTTGCAAATGGAAGTGTAGATCTTCAGAAGGGGCCGGCAGGACGTGGGAAGGCCGCCCATGGACACAAAAACAGGAAGATGCGGGGCAGAGACAAGAAGACGTCAACAACTCCACGTCAGGAGGGTCACAATATCCTCTGAGCTTCTTCCTGTTGATCCACGACAGCTTCTTCCTTTCCGATGACTACGAACGGCCAATCCCTTTAATCTTCTGAGGTGTTTGGTGTCACCTGAAAGAGAACAAAGGATTGAGGGGGGGAGTATGTCAAGCAATCCGGATGTTATGGAAATACAAAGTACAATGGGTCAGTTGTCTGCAATACAAACATCTGCCCTTCAAAAAAAATCACTAGTGGCCTATTATCAGGTTCTTGTATTGTGTAAAACGCACCTACAAAATCTCTATGCAACTCAGCCCTAAAAGTTAGCGATCCATGGAACAAATGTGGAGCAATGGGGACTTCTCAGGGGCCACTTGGAGTAATTCAACAGGCATTAACCACTTGCTTACTGGGCACTCAAACCCCCCTCCTGCCCAGACCAATTTTCAGCACCAGGGCCGCCATCAGGGGGGTACAGGCAGTACACCTGTAAGGGGCCCGGATGGCATCCCCCCCCTTTTTTTCATAATTTTTTTTATACATTTTTTTTTATATTTAAATGTTTTATTTTTTTGTTTTTATTAAAGGGCCCATAGGTCCCCAGGGCCCCGAATGTTAACCCCCCCCTTTTTTTTTTTTATTTCTTCATAATTTTTTTTTATATTTTTATTTTTTATTTTTTTGTTTTTATTAAAGGGCCCATAGGTCCCCAGGAGTCCGGAGGTCCCCAGGGCCTTGGATGTTAATCCCCCCCCCCCCCTTTTTTTTTATTTCTTCATAATTTTTTTTATATATTTTTTTTTTGTTTTTATTAAAGGGCCCATAGATCCCCAGGGGCCCGGAGGTCCCCAGGGCCCCGGATGACAACCCCCTTTTTTTTCTTCTTATTTTGTATTAAAAAAATAAATTTAATTTTTTGTTTTATATATTTATTTTTCCTTTTTATTAAAGGGCCCAGAGGTGCCCAGGAGCCCGGGTAGCAATCCCCCTTTTATTTTTATATAAAAAAAATTGTACATTTGTTTTTCATATATTTATTTTCATATATTTTTTTCTTTCTTTTTTTTTCTTTTACCTTTTCATTAAAGGGCCCGGAGGTCCCCAGGGCCCCGGATGGATACCCCCCCTTTTTTTATATATATTTTATTTTTATTTTTGTAAAGGGTCCAGAGGTCCCCGAGGCAACCCTCCCACCTCAATTTGCAGTGGCAACCCCCCCCCCCCCGCTTCTCAATTTACGGCAGCCCCCCCACAGTTCTTTGCTCCAGGGGGCCCATGCCTGAAGCTGTGTAAGGGACCCCATAATTCCTGATAGTGGCCCTGTTCAGCACTGATGCACTTTGAATGACAATTGCGCGGTCATACAACACTGTACCCAAATACATTTTTTACCATAAACAAAGCTTTCTTTTGGTGATAAATACTGATTTAAAAAAATTATTATAAAATTTTGCAAACAGGTCATTTTTCTCCTTCATTGATGTACGCTGATGAGGCTGCACTGATGGGCAGCGATGGGCTGCATTTATGGGCACCGATAAGGCGGCACTGGCGGGCGGCACTGGAGGGCACTGATAGGTGGCACTGGTGGGCACTGACAGGTGACACTGAGAAGTGGCACTGATGGGTGGCACTGGTGGGCACTGAGAAGTGGCACTAATAGGTGGCACTGATAGCTGGCAGTAATGGGCGCTGATGGGTGGCAGTGATGGGCACTGATCGGCCCTGGTAAGTTGCATTGCTAGGTGGCACTGATGAGGCACTGATTGGCACCACTGGTGGGCATTGATAGGTGGCACTCGTGGGCACTGGCAGGTGGCACTGGCAGGCATAGGTGTGTGCAGCCTATGACATTTGGGTGTGCACCCCAAAGCACAAACACACACTACTGATCACTCACGATGTTCATTCAGAAAGGGAAGGGGTTGGTAAATGATATATTTACTGGCCCCTTCCCCCACTCATCCTAAAACATCCCACAGCAACAGGTAGCAGGAGAGGAGGGAAGCGAGCAGTGCTTTGGGGGGGGAAGGGGGGAGGTAAGTAGGGAGAATCTGTTCTGCAGGGTGATTAGGGTCTTTTTGACCCCAGATCTCATATTTAAGAGGACCTGTCATGCTTTTTTCTATTACAAGGGATGTTTACATTCCTTGTAATAGGAATAAAATTGAATTTTTTTTTTTTTAAAAGGAACAGTGTAAAAAATAAAAATAAAAGGTAAAAAAAATAAGAAAAAAAATGTAAACTTGCCCCGTCCTGACAAGCTCGCACGCAAAAGCGAACGCATACGTGAGCAGCGCCTGCATATGTAAACGGTGTTCAAACCACACATGTGAGGTATCGTCGCGATCGGTAGAACGAGAGCAAAAATTCTAGCCCTAGACCTCCTCTGTAACTCAAAACATGCAACCTGTAGAATTTTTTAAATGTCCCCTATGGAGATTTTTAAGGGTAAAAGTTTGTCGCCATTCCACGAGCGGGGGCGCAATTTTGAAACGTGACATGTTGGGTATCAATTTACTCGGCGTAACATTATCTTTCACAATATAAAAATAAAATTGGGCTAAATTTACTGTTTTTCCAAAAAAGCGCGCTTGTAAGACCCCTGCGCAAATACGGTGTATAACTAATAACTTTACATTACATTTCAATTTATGTAAACCAGACTCGGTAAAGATGAATTCTGATTGGTTGGTAGGGGGTACCACTCTTTCTACATACTGAATAAACCCCAAGCCACTAATATTCTTCTCTTCTAGTCTTCTCTATTCTTTGGGCCAGATTCTCAAAAGAGATACGACGGCGTATATCCAGATACGCCGTCGTATCTCTGAGTTGCGCCATCGTATCTATGCGCCTGATTCTTAGAATCAGTTACGCATAGATTTCCCTTAGATCCGACAGGCGTAAGTCTCTTACGCCTGTCGGATCGTAACTGCATATTTACGCTGGCCGCTAGGGGCGTGTACGCTGATTTACACGTCGAAATATGTAAATCAGCTAGATACGCGAATTCACGAACGTACGCCCGGCCGACGCAGTACAGTTACGCCGTTTACGTTAGGCTTTTCCTGGCGTATCGTTACCCCTTCTATATGGTGGCGTAAGTGCGGCGTACCAATGTTAAGTATGGCCGTCGTTCCCGCGTCGAAATTTGAAAATTTTACGTCGTTTGCGTAACTCGTCCGTGAATGGGGCTGGACGTAATTTACGTTCACGTCAAAACCAATATGTCCTTGCGGCGTATTAGGAGCAATGCACACTGGGAGTTTTCCACGGACGGCGCATGCGCCGTTCGTGAAAAACGTCAAGCACGTCGGGTCACAGAACATTTACATAAAACACGCCCCCCTGTTCCAAATTTGAATTAGGCGGGCTTACGCCGGCCGATTTACGCTACGCCGCCGCAACTTACGGAGCAAGTGCTTTGAGAATACAGCACTTGCCCGTCTAAGCTGCGGAGGCGTAACGTAAATAGGTTACGTTACGCCCGCACAAAGTTAGGCTGCATTCACACCTAGGCGTTTTTACGCCCGACGCCCGACGCTATTGCAGTCTGCAATACGCTGGAGGGGTGATTTAACACTGTCGGCTATGGAGATGGTTCACATCTCCACGCCGAACACCGAAACGGCGTACGCCTGAAGCTCAAAACAAGTCCCGGAGCCTTTTTTTCAGGCGGCTTTCGGCGTTCGGCAATGTTAATCACCCCTCCAGCGTATGTTAGGCTTAAAAAACGACGTGTTTTGTCGCGGCAAATCACGGGACAAAACGCCGCGTTCAGGTGTGAATGCAGCCTTACGCCAAACTACGAGAATCTGGCCCTTTATCTTCACTCCCTCCGGGACCATCAATAGTAAATGACATTCTAGTCCAGCAGTAGGTCTACCTTGTTACAAGGTGCATGCCCCTACCTTCCTATTAATGCCCCATACATATTTATACTATCTCATTATTTTCCGAGTAGCATCTGAGCAGTGTTCTGTGTAATCCTGCCATCCCTAGAGATGTATGCTGCAGAATAGATTGGCGCTATGCATATTTAATAGTAGTAAGTGTACACAGGATTTGAGGCTCTGGCCATTCCTGGAACACCTGGAGTACCTACCTGCGTCCAGCAGAGTCCTGTGCGAGTGGCATGGTGCCTGGATGCTGTGCAGTGCCAAGGATCGGTGCGAACAATCTGGGAAAGGTGCAAAGGAGAGAGGGTCAGGGCAGCGGAGGGGTTTCAGGGATAGTGGGGCAGAGGCAGGGAGGAGGAAGGGTGCCAAGAATAGAGAAGATGAGCAGCGGAGGGGTCCGAGGAGTTGGGAAGCAGAGCAGCGGAGGGGTCCGAGGAGTTGGGAAGCAGAGCAGCGGAGGGGTCCGAGGAGTTGGGAAGCAGAGCAGCGGAGGGGTCCGAGGAGTTGGGAAGCAGAGCAGCGGAGGGGTCCGAAGAGTTGGGAAGCAGAGCAGCGGAGGGGTCCGAAGAGTTGGGAAGCAGAGCAGCGGAGGGGTCCAAGGAGTTGGGAAGCAGAGCAGCGGAGGGTTCTAAGGAGTTGGGGAGCAGAGCATCGGAGGGGGCCCAGAAGTAGGGAAGCAAAGTAGTTGAGGGGTCCCAGCAGTAGGGAAGCAGAGCAGCAGAGGGATCTCAGTAGTAGGGAAGCAGAGTAATGGAGGGGTCCCAAGAATAGGGAAGCAGAGTAGTGTAGGGGTCCCAGGAGTAGGGAAGCAGAGTAATGGAGGGATCCCAAGAATAGGGAAGCAGAGTAGTGGAGGGGTCCCAGGAGTAGGGAAACAGAGTAGTGGAGGGGTCCTAGTAGTAAGGAAGCAGAGTAGTGGAGGGGTCTTAGTAGTAAGGAAGCAGAGTAGTGGAGGGGTCCTAGTAGTAAGGAAGCAGAGTAGTGGAGGGGGCCTAGTAGTAAGGAAGCAGAGTGGTGGAGGGGTCCTAGTAGTAAGGAAGCAGAGAAGTGAAGGGGTCCCAAGAATAGGGAAGCAGAGTAGTGGAGGGGTCCCAAGAATAGGGAAGCAGAGTAGTGGATGGGTCCTAGTAGTAAGGAAGCAGAGTAGTTGAGGGGTCCCAGCAATAGGGAAGCAAAGCAGTGGAGGGGTCCCAGGAGTAAGGACGCAGAGTAGTAGAGGGGTCCCAGGAGTAGGGAAGCAGAGTAGTGGAGGGGTCCCAGGTGTAGGGAAGCAGAGTAGTGGAGGGGTCCCAGGAGTAGGGAAGCAAAGCAGTGGAGGGGTCCCAGGTGTAAGGAAGCAGAGTAGTGAAGGGGTCCCAGGAGTAGGGAAGCAGAGTAGTAGAGGGGTCCCAGTGGTAAGGAAGCAGAGTAGTGGAGGGGTCCCAGGAGTAGGGAAGCAAAGCAGTGGAGGGGTCCCAGGAGTAAGGACACAGAGTAGTGGAGGGGTCCCAGGTGTA
This sequence comes from Rana temporaria, assembly GCF_905171775.1. Taxonomy (NCBI): domain Eukaryota; kingdom Metazoa; phylum Chordata; class Amphibia; order Anura; family Ranidae; genus Rana; species Rana temporaria. Next base: position 204,941,351 of record NC_053495.1, on the reverse strand, counting down.
GGGAAGCAGAGTAGTGGAGGGGTCCCAGGAGTAGGGAAGCAGAGTAGTGGAGGGGTCCCAGGAGTAGGGAAGCAGAGTAGTGGAGGGGTCCCAGGAGTAGGGAAGCAGAGTAGTGGAGGGGTCCCAGGAGTAGGGAAGCAGAGTAGTGGAGGGGTCCCAGGAGTAGGGAAGCAGAGTAGTGGAGGGGTCCCAGGAGTAGGGAAGCAGAGTAGTGGAGGGGTCCCAGGAGTAGGGAAGCAGAGTAGTGGAGGGGTCCCAGGAGTAGGGAAGCAGAGTAGTGGAGGGGTCCCAGGAGTAAGGAAGCAGAGTAGTGGAGGGAAGCAGAGTAGTAGAGGGGTCCCAGGAGTAAGGAAGCAGAGTAGTGTAGGGAAGCAGAGTAGTAGAGGGGTCCCAGTAGTAGTGGGGTAATGCAGAGACCTAGCAGAAGAAGCCGGTTTCCTTTCATTGCTGTCACTGAGTGTGACTCTTGTCACCAGCTGCTCTCCCTGTCACCAAGTTACTCTGACTGCACACTGACAATGGCGGGGGGGAGGAGTCTCCTGTAACTCTTTACATTCCATGTACAGTGACATAGGATCAGAGAGCTGGGAACACAAAGCTGATTCCTCCGCCATGGTGGGGTTGGGGAAGGAGGGGTGCACATGCTGAAAATAAAAACATCCCGTCCTTTCTTCCTCCTCTCCTTTTTTATTTTATCTGTCCGGTTATTATTATCATTATGTTTTATTTCTAACTTTCTTTCTTTTGTATCTGTATTGGTTTTTTTTATTATTGTAATGTAAATATAACCTGTCCTTTCTTTTTATTGTATCACTTTATTGTTGTTCTTTTTGTAATATTCATATTATGATTTCATTGTAACCTTTTTTCTTCTCTTTTTGTTTCAAACATTTTATTAAAGTTAAAATTGGAATACAATTAATTTACGTATACATACACAGGGTTTTACAATAGATATTGAACATAAAATAACAGAAATATGGAGGTAGACAATATATTATCATTGTCATCATTTTCATTTTCATTGTCTTCTCTTTTTGTTGTTGTTCTTGTTACTGCTTTTGTTATTACAGTAAAACCTTGGATTGCGAGCCTAATTCGTTCCAGAAACATGCTTGTAATCCAAAGCACTTGTATATCAAAGCATTTTTTTTTACAGGGTATAAAAGAGAAGAGAGGCACCTCTGAGGCCTCGTACTCACGACCAAACATGTCTGCTGAAACTGGTCCGCGGACCAGTTTCAGCGGACATGTTCGTTCGTGTGTAGGCAGTAACGTACAGAATTCCAGCAAACAATCGTCGGCCAGACCGTTTTCCAACGAACAACTGTTTCCTGGTCTTGCTTTAAAACAGTCTGCTGGAATCGTGTCCGTCAGACATGTTCGGTCGTCTGTACACAAAAGCAGCGTACAAAAACCCCGCGCATGCTCAGTCCAAATGAGGAGACGGGAGCGCTCGTTCAGGTAAAACTCGCGTTTCTTTGGGATATGGCACATTCGTCATTAGAAACCTTTTATTCTAGCAAGAGAACAATGTCTTAAAAAGGCGCACTAAACCACATTTTAAAGCCTCGTTTTATTAATTCTTCTCTTGCTAGAATAACCCCGTTCTCTTGCTGATGCAATTTCAATAGAGTTGTCCCATACTGAAATGTCACATTTCTTGCTTGTGATGTAATCCTTTAATAATGTTTTCTATGCCAGACGTGTGTTTTGGTTGGTGGTCCTCCATAATTTAGAGTAGTCATTTTTGTAAAGGAATGTGCATTTTTTTAATTTCTTTTTTGTTTCTAGTTATGTCACCATTTAAACTTTTTTTTTTTTACATGTTTTTTTAAATTTTTTTTTTTTTTGTTGGTGTTTCATTAGAGAATATTAAACCATGTTGGCACACCAAATGTCCCCCCCCCCCCCCAAGGAGTGTGTCCTTTGTAAATTACCCATTGTATATTTATTAAAGGTTTGCTGCCTAATAATCCCCACAGTATATCAAACAATAGACATGTTTTCAAATGAAAGCAAAAGGCCTTTTATTCAGGCAAATGTCATCACAAAAAATAAAAAGAACAGCAGCACTAGAATAGATAGCAAACTATATGCAAACTTGCATTTCCAACATGGTGAAGGATAAACTTCCAAGCCTCAGGAGCCAAACACAAAAATATGAAGCAGCAGCACACAAACAAAGGAACCCAAACTGTGGTAGTACAAACAAGATGTCCTTTATGTGGAAGGAAATGGAAGGCAGAAAATCAACGTTTCCTCCTCTTTCCAGCCTTCCCTCCAGGCAGCCTTCCAGCGGATCGAACACGGGGTCTTGCAGGTGGGGTTGATGTGGCAGCAGGAGGATGGTGTTCCGCAAGCCGGGCCGGGTCACATAGCCCAGTGTCTGGGGTCAGCAGGCCCCTCTGCATCCACCAAAGGACCTGGTTCATCAGGGCCTTTGCCAGTCTTCTCTGGTCCTCCTCCCCTTCATTTAAATCATGGGCCAATGAGGCACTGAAGGCCTCTGTGGGGTTGAGGGGGGCCCTCATGATGGCGCTTGCCTCCTGGATCATGCGGAGGCTTGCCTCCTCCACAGGCCTCAACTGCCTCCTTCGGCCTGATGGCCTCACCTGGGGGGGAGAAGACTGGCTGGTGGTGGTTCTCCTGGCCGGGTGGACCTGCTGCAGGCCACTGGGCCCAGCCTCCTCCTGGCTGCCACTGACCCCGGCCTCCTCCTGGCTGCCACTGACCCCGGCCTCCTCCTGGCTGCCACTGACCCCGGCCTCCTCCTGGCTGCCACTGACCCCGGCCTCCTCCTGGCTGACAGACACCTGAGGATCTGCCACCTCCTGGCTGATCTCTTCTTCCTGTGTGGAAAAAAAAAGAATTTTTTTACAATTTCGCTAAATAAAACCACACTCATTTTCATGTTTTTCGTTCAGTATTTTCTGTTCATTATTACTTGAATACACTCTACTTCTGACCCCTGCAGTTGTCATCCCTGACACCTATTTGTCTGTACACCTTTTTGTTTGCTTTTTTCCAGCTTGGTTTTTTTTTTACAATATCTAATCATTAATCCACCAAGAATTATTTACGCCATAAATATAGAGGAAACTACTATACCTCCTCATCGAAGGGTGGCAGATCTGCATCTCTGTCAGCCAGGCCCTCTTCCTCCGACTCTGCAGGGCTGTGGTCATCTGGGGAATGTCCGCTGGAAGGTAGCATGGAGGAAAGGTTGGAAGAAAGACTGGACATCGTTTTCCTGCCTTCCATTTCGTCCCGCAAAAAAGCCATCTGTTTATAATACCACAGTTTGGGTTCCTTTGCTTGTCTTGCTGCTGCTCCCGATTTTTTGATTTTATTAGCTTTGTATGCTCTCCTGTATGTGCTTCTGAGGTTGGCAAGTTTATCCTTCACCATGTTGGCAGTGCATCCTGGCACCCAAGTTTGCATATAATTTGCTAGCTCTTCTAGTGCTGCCGCTCGTACCTCTTTATTGCAATATAACGAGTGTTTTGAATTCCACAGGATGGGCGTGTCCTGGTATTTTTGAAGTAAGGCCTCTATAGATTCCTTGCTTTGTAGGAGGTCCATTGCAATTTTTGCAAAATTATATTTCTTTTTGAGTCTAGATTACAAAAACATAAACCACAGAAAAATAAATATTCCAAAGGATCAGCGTTGACCTTGATCTAATATGTGTCTTCAAATTTATTACCTATATCTAATTCCAAACACAGTCTCTCTTGTTTAAACAATGATTGGCAGCTCGGCCGCATTGCTTGTACCAAACATTGATTTGCTAGATGCAGAGCCATTGTTCACATTGCAGTAAATATTTTAAATATATTAAATTAAACAATGCTTACAAATGACAGTTTTCATCTAGGCACTCTTTCATGTGTAAATCTCATACCCCTGACAATGGATGACATAAAAGACACTTCCTAATGACCTCTGTACAACCAACACTTGAACAATACTTTGCCTGATCTGAATACACCATTCAAAAACTTGTCAATGAGGTACAGCATTGTTCACATCTCTATTTTGTGAGGTGTCCAAAAGCATTTGGATACCAAAATAACATTGTGGTACCCCATAGACAGAATAGCTTAAAAAGGGTGCAACCAACAGCCCAAACCCCCATCCCATGTGTCTACATTTTCAAGGCCTCTGCTGATCACATTTTTAATTTCCTTACCTTCCTGTCTCTCGCTCCTCGTTTCTCACGCTCGCCTAATTACCGCGTAAGATGCGTAATCACGGCGTAAACCTTTTAAACACTCCGCGTATTTATGAAACCCCGCCCTCGTCACCTTTGCGAGGCCCCTAATCAATGAGTTTAGGAAATATGGCGTTAACTGTGTATGTTCTGGATGCGCTCGAAGATTCTCCGCGTAACGGACGTAAACACGTTGTTTGCATTCTCTACACTCCGCGTATGTATTAAACGCCGCCCTCTTCTCCGCCCATGGCGTAAGAATTCATCTTTTCCACGCCCATAATCTCTGCGGGAAAGGAAAGATGGCGATGTCACACGAGCGGGCACGATGCTCTCATGCCACAAGTGAAGGGACAGAGGCAGGGACGTCCCGATCAAGGAAAAGAAGATATAAAGCCACTAATATGCGGTTCCAGGAAATGGTGGAGTTAGTTTACATCATGCGAAAAAAGGACTATGATGGTGAATTAGGGCCATACAAGACCCCTAACCGCCGAAAGGCACATATTATGGACAAGGTGGCGAGGAGAATGCAGAGGATGTTTGGGATCACCAGGTCCAAGGAACAGCTGAGGAAACGCTGGTCAGACTTAAAATTGAGGGAGCCACATCAGATGAAGAAAATACTTAAAATTCTGCGTA